>NC_143065.1:9320075-9623106 GCF_052426305.1 Pelodiscus sinensis
ATCCTGTAAACAATAAATAAAAGCGAATATAATAATATCCATCACCCGCCTATTAGTATTCATTGTATAAAAATTAACATTGCTAAGTAATTTAAAAAAAATAGTAATAAACATGTAAATTAACATACTAAAATAAATTGAAAATTGTAACTGTTGCCAAATCATTGCACTCAAAATGTTGTATTGAGGGTCTAAGGTAAATCTGCATTGGCAATAAAGTGGTCTGTTTACTCCATCTGCTCTTGGGTTGCCTGTTTCTTCTCTAACATTAAGATTGTCTGTTTGTTAGAAGAGACATCTATATAGCTATAAAGACAAGTTGTGCACAGGTAGTCATGTAGATTAGGAGTATAATCCATGAAATCTAAATGGAGGAAGAAAAAAACAAACCAGCAATTTGGATTGTAAAGCACACCATAGGAAAGAACAGGAGTAGTTCTTTGGCATGTTTGAGACTAACAAAATAGGAAGGAAGTGAGTGTACACACAAACGTGATTAAGACTCTCTGAACATGTCAGCATGCAAATGGGTTGAAAAGGAAAGCAGTGGTTTTCAATGTTAAAAATAATTTGAATGTGGTAAAATATTTTCTAATTTTCCTTTTGTAGAGATAGCAGTGACAGGTCAGTTTCTGTTTCTAATCTTTGGGTTAGTTGTGAGGCACGAACAGTCTTAGAGGTGTCAACTTTTCTTCGCAGACTTTAATTGTATATTTTGCCCAAGCAGTATTTTAATGGTAAGGTAGCTGCTTTGTTCCAAATGACCTTTTCCCCTAACTATTGCACTAATGTTCAGAACTGATGTTTGTTATAAGTGTCATATTGTTAATTTGTGCAACTAGTAAAATCATGGTCCAGCTATAAAAAATACGTAGTTCTTTCTTACTGACTTTCCTTACAGAGCCTTCTTATTCTTAGCAAATGTCGTGAACACAATGAAGTTTCCAATGTGAGTTTTGTAAAGATATTTACTGCACACAGTCCAAGCTTTAAGAATCTAGTGCCTTCCAAAATCCTGAAGTACCTTCCAGCTGGGCTGGCTCCTCACGGCAAGACTGTCACGATCCTGCTCCCCGGAGGGAGCTTGTGGGCCAGATTGTAGGGTGTGACCGGCTGGATGTGGCCCACAAGATATAGTTTGCCCCCCTCTGATCTAAGTGCAACTCATGAAATCAGCATGTTGAATAACTGCCAATGATGAAGATTCACACAACCTGGAAAAATTACCTCTAATAATGGACTTCAGGCTTTCTGAATGATGAGGCTAGGCTGCACTGGTGGGCCTGCAATCCTGACTTGTTCTACTTACGTCCTTGAGAATAAGAAAATGCAAATGACTTCAAGAGATTTTCGATTAGCTCTTTGTGTGCTTTCCAGTTTCGATTAAAGCCCCTCTCAGTGCATCTACCAGGGCTGCAGAGACTAAGGCTATGTCTACACTGCTGTTTCATCGTTAAAACTTTTGTTGTCAGGAGAGCTGTCTCCTGGCGACAGAGCAGCTACAATGCATACCGTACTACCAAGCAGCTGTCGCTATACCAATTAAGCTGTGTCTGCTCTAAGCGACAGGAGAGAGTTTTATAGCCCAACAGTCTCTTGGTTTATGATTAGGGCCTACAGGTTCTAGATACTATAAATAGTGATAATTCCAGTGTAGAAACTTCATTCTTTCTCACACATTAATAGTGTGAACAGTATATTTGCCTTTTGAGTTTCATGCGCAGTAAAGATAGCTAGGTAAATCAGTGCTGGCACTTATTCTATATGAAAAACTGAATTGTCACAGATGTCTTAATGCACCTCACACTGTGCGCTAAAAGCCCTTCTGATTCCACCTCAGGAATAGGTTGACATGATGTAATAAAGCCTCTTTCGCCTTTCTTCTGCATCCTCTCCAATCTGGCATTCACTCCTTCCACTGAAATTGTCTTAATAAAAGTAATTAGTAACACATTCTTCTCAATATCTCCTGGCACACACAGAAGATCAGTTGCTTCACTTTGGCTCTATTTGTTGGACAACTTCTTCCTTTTCTTGCTGATCATTCCTTTAATATTACATTTTGGTAGAATTCTTCTCTTCTTCCTTTCTCCTGCTGTCGTCTTTTCCCTCCTGGACCCAATGCTCTTTTTGTGATGGTACTGCCTGGAATGCAGTACCAGCACCTCCAGTCAGAGCTCAACAACTTTTCCCCTGCAGTACCAGCACTTTTTGTTTAAAACAAACAAACAAAAAAACACACCACACCAACCCATTACTGCCTGGACCCATTTCTGGAAGACTGGGTGTCTCATCGTTTCTCTGTCCCCTTTTCACACACCAATTTCAGGTTCTGAATGAACAAACTACGATTTTGTACCAAAATTCAGTTCTGATGATTGATAAATGAATGCTTTTAAACATTAGAGAAAGGAAAGATTCCAAAGGTCTCTTCTAGTGCTTGGAGAGCTTCAGATTTCAGATAAGATACAGAACTGATAGACAGGAAAAAGTTCAGTGATAGAATTCTGGGTTGTTCCCACAGGTTGCTGGAGAGCGGTGGGAAAGAGATGCTAAAGGATAATGAGAGGTAGGAGAAAACCCTAGAGAGAACAATGTCTCAAAAGCCCGAGAAGGATAATACGTCAGAGAGGATACATGTTGAAAATAACAGAAGGAGAAGGGAGTAGAGGGTCCGAGACTTAGCCAGGGAGGGGTTGCTAGAGAATTTAGCAAGAGTGGCTTCAGTAGAGTTGGGGTGGGCAGAAGCCAGTTGGAAAGGAATTAAAGTGGTGATGGGCAATCTAGGCTAGCAAGTGTTCCACATGAGCATTTGTAACCAAGACAGTCTCCTGGGATAGGGTAGTTTTGCTCACTGTGCTTGCATACCTAGAATTTCAGTGTGCGCCAACTTTTCATGGCAGTGATTGGCCTGGATATAGGAGGAGGGCACAGCTCCCACAATCAGTGTTGTGTGCAATCAACATGCACTTCACATCCCTCGCTTTACATGCGTGTCGTTTTAATAATATCAGTAGGAAAAAAACTTCATGGAAACCGGCAGAATCTGACAACCCCGCATTGACAGCAGTAAACAAAATGTCTCCTGGGCCACACATAGAACCCCAATGGGCTGCAAGTGGCCCGCCACAGGTTGCCCACCACTGAATTAAAGGCAAACTGAGTGGGAGGAAATCTGTGCCCATACAATACGCTTGGAGAGCAAGGGATGGTTCTGTAGTTGGGGAAGCAGGTAGGGTGGAAGGATAGGGTTTTGATGTGGTGTTTTGTTCTGTTTTTTGGAGGATATGGAAGACCTAGTCCTAGTTATGAAAAGGAGCTAAAAGACAATGAGAGGCTGCAAGGAATTTGAGAGTAGGGATTAGCTGGGGGTAATGGAGATAAGCAGAAGTGATGGGGTCAATGGAATAGAGTGTGGGGGAAATCTCAAATGTGCATGTGTCGAGCTTTGACTCATCAGCGTTCACCAAAAGCTCATCCATTTTTTCACCTGTTAAAGTTCCTTGTTAGATTTTTATTTAAATCCATTTCCTACAATTTTTTTTAAATCCAACTCCTGCAATTTTTAGTGCCAGTCCCATATGTTTTTTTTTTTTCTTAAAACCTTAGCTTCTGGAATCATGATTCTATGAGAATTTCAGCTTTCGTTGCAAAAGCATAATTTTTTTTAGTTCTTCTGCTTGTGGGGAAAAAGTTTCAAAACATGAACCAGAAACACTCAAAACCCAAATGGCAATAAAAAAAGCTTTTTTTTAAAAAAAAACAAAAAAAAACAACTCATGATATTAACTATTAATGTAATCCTTTTTTGTGACCAGACTCATGATTTTTGAACATTTCAGGTTGACAACACTGAATTTTCTGTAAACCTTTTCAGTTGGCCTAGCATAAGCTTTTCAATTTAATAAACTTTTAAAGTCAATTCCAGACCAATCAAAATATCTTTTTCTGTTTAAAAAATGCGGTAGGAACTTACAGGAGCGGAATCATTACTTGTCTGCAGCTAAATTTTTTGAATTCTTGAATTGGTGTTTAGTTCAGACAAGCTGTATTGCTCGAACAGAGGAGTATTGAACTTTTTTCCCTTCAGAATGTTGAGCCCTGGCCAGTAAAAGCTCTGGCCTTGCCTAGAATTTTAGGAATGCTCTTTATGGAGTTTTGCCAATAAGCATGTACAGCCTAGCGCCAATCAGCAGAGGGAAATATGAACAGAACAGAATTTGTTTTAATGAAATAGTTATATTCACAGTTTTTCAAGGCTGTACTGTTACATTGCACATAATCATACCGGCTTTACAAGAACACAGTGTACAGTTCAAATATATCTAGACTTGCTCATGTATAAGGCAATTTAATAGGACTTTTTATAGCCTAGTCACTCTTTTAAAGAGACCTTATAAATAAAACAAAAAAAATATTAAATTGCCTCAAATTAATTCTCAACTGTTCTTGTTAGCGAGTTGGTAACTCTATTTTCAGAGTGCCTCTGCCATATGGTTAGTCTTGTGAAATTACAGCAAGACATGTCCTGAAAATCTCTCCCAAATAAGAGTGAAAAAGAAAATATTGCAAATATCTATTATGGACCCTGCGATACTACACAGAATAGTTTCCATGGACTCTCAGGTCATAAAACAGGTTGGCTTGTTGTGTTAATCCAAGAGAAAAATGTGGTGAAGCCCACATCTTCCAAAGATGGAGAACTTACTACTCCAACACTTGTAATTCCCTATCCTTAGTCCAGACCTCTGATCCATATGTTAAACACGTGAGCTAAGGAAGCTTACTGCACTCCTAGGAACTGTGACGGCTAAATCTCTCTCCAGCGAGGCAGATGGGCCTCTCTGAAGAAGTGGGGAGAGCTGGTGGGATTGTGGGAGGAGTGAAGAGATCTGCAAATGTCCGTTTCTGTATGTGAGGTTGTTCATTTTTTCCCTCGGCCAGTGTCAGAAATGAGGCTGTCCGCTTAAGAGACCTGTGGGCTTTTGCGAATTTTTCTCTGGCTATGTGTGCCAAGCAGAACAGAAGTGTACGTCCTTCAGATGCTCGGGGCAGCCCTCCATGCAGTTTTCTTGTTACTGATGTGGAAAGCACTGAGGATCTATGTCCAGGCTTGTGGGAAGTGGACAGGAAGAAGTACTACATCCTGTCTGCCGTAGGCGTGGGAAGTAGAGGTGTGGGGGGGCTGTAGCATTTTGCACCCAGCGTCCCTGTGCCCAGGGGCTGCTCTGCTGCTGACCTGCAAGTCCTCGGTCTTGGCCTCTGAGCAGTCCCTGCAGGGTCCTACCGGCTTCTGCAGCCACTGGGATTCTGCTGTCTACAGCCTGCCTTCTCTGGGGTCCAGGCCACCAGCCCTGCAGGCTCCATTGCTCCTTGGGGTCCTGTTGCCAGCCCGAGGCTCCACAGCCGCTTCTTCTGGAGCTAGGTTGCCATCTCTCCCAGACTGGATGCCATTTGCAGTAATGGTGTCCAGTCCAGGAGAGTTTGCAACCCTAGGTCTGACCCCAACCTGGGGTACTGATGGGCACAAACAAGTGTGGGATGAGGCCCAGCTTAGCACCTCCACCCTAAAAATAGTTCCAGCACAACCGCTATCTGATTGGGGAGCATCTCCTGTAGTTGTATTTTCCTTGAGTCGATACCCTGGTTTACTGCTGCCTAGAAGCCTTCCTAAATAACAATTGTAATAGACTTTATTTTCACTCTAAAAATGATCTGATCATTTAAATACTGTACTTCCCAGAGAACTAGAAAACCAACGCTCGTAAATCCTTAATAGGATCGATATATGGTTTATTTTTTTTAAAGAAACATGAAAGGCTGATGGGGGTACAACTGCATGACCATATGGCTGTCTGTTGTACAATGTTGCTTGCTGATGCAAACTGCTTTAAGCGAATAACACCAATTTGCTTTAAATAAAGCTTCCCTCAGTCACTTAGCATCTGGGTTTGGTGATCTTTAATTTCAGCCGTGTTCCAGAAAAGGTTCATAAAACTAAATTAATAATAATAAATAATTAAGTACAAACCATGTTCCAAACACAGAATTATTGTTCTAAGTTTATTGGTTTTATTCAGAGGACACCTGGGGCAGTGTGCTGACTGACATGGAATATAAACACATGCTGCTCCTTAAATTGGTGGAGGTTGGACCCCCCGGTCCAGCACCCTCAGGACCTGACCAGTACAGAATGAGGGGATTTGCCAGCCCGGGTGAGGTCCCCTGCCACTCCCCAGCCCATTGCCCCTCAGTGCTGCTGGCCCCATTTCTGCCCTAGCCTGCCTCCAGCCCCCGCTACTTCCACCCAGGCTGGGCTGCTGGACCCACTGTCGCAAACCTTAGCTTGGCTGTGGAGTGGTGACTAGCATGTTTGTAATTAGATTTTGAACTCTGTTGACCTATAGACTGTACCAAAACTTAGGGGGAGTCAGTCAGTCCCCCCTGCCCTAAAGAGTTTAGAGTGGGAGTAGACAAGACAAAAGGGAGGTGGGGAGATAGGACTAGAAGGGTGAAGTGATTTGTCCAAGGTCACATTAAAGGACATGGATGGTGTCAAAAATAGAATCCAGATTTCTGGATTCCCAGTCCACTCTAGACCATGTTGCTGTCTCTTTGTTGTGGTTGGTACTACGTCAAGCAAACACTTCTCCGCATGTTCTTAGAAAGACAAGAAAAGCTGTTCGTTAGTAGATTCATAACTGCTGCAAAGAGAAGTGTAGAGTGTTTTGTTATGTAACTGACTGGTGCTCATAACATAAGACATGCATTTCTCTCCCTCCTCTCTCTGACAGTCCTTGTCCAAAGCATCATAGCTTCACTCATCATTTGGGTAGTGGTATTTGTTTAGCATGCTGCTTAACATTCTGCTTTTCCTTTGGATTCTTCCAACTATACAATTTCAAATTAGAGTTTTTTTTATTTCAAGTGAGAATTCTCTTGTCCCAAATTCTAACCTAAAAAAAATCCCTTGGTTTTATTTAGAACCTCAAGGGAGGCTGGATACAACATAGTTTTTACTACAGCACAGCACGTAAGATAATGGAAGTTAGGGAATACGGAGTCATCTTGCCATTGAGGCAACTTTTAAAAACCTGCCCTGAGAGCTATTCATCTCACGCATTTTTCTTACTAGTTTCAATCTTAAACCTTGGTAGAGGATTGTGTTGAAGTGATCAGCTCTGAACCAAAAGAGCAATCCTTGAAAATGAAAGCTTACTTTATCAAGAGACGTAAGAACTAAATCGCTAGTTTGGTGTTTCAAGACACGGAGGTAACATTAGCTTCTGTGTATTCTCAGACTGGTTGCTTCAGAATTTAGTAGTAAAGGGAATAAATATGTACAGTCTTCGTATTCGAGGCAAAAATGAATTTGGAATGTTCATTTGATAATTGTAAAGGGACCTTATGTACAAAATATTGTGTCTAGAGCAGATATACCATTTTTGGGTATTGAGTAGTGGGATTGTTTGTAGCAATCTGAGATGACCTTGTGTGCAGAAGTAGGGAGACGACCGTGATAACACCCATGCACACGATTGGATGTTTTTCCAAAACATCTACTGTAGGAATTATTTTGGAGAAATTCTATGGGCTGTATTACACAGGGGGTGAGACACAGGGCATGATCATAGTGTTCCCGTCTGGCTGTGGGTCTGTGAATCTCTGAAACACTCAGAGTACACCAATATTTACCAGATTGCCTATAAAATTGATGGTTTTCTGGAATTGTAAAACTTTTTTTTAGTGACCCGTAGAAACTAACATGGATTACATTGAATTTTAACAGATTCCACATGTTCACATTTGAAAAAAAATCAGCCAGCCATTAAGACATTAGTAAATATGTTTCATAGTGGATTCACTGGATTTAATTCTCTGTGTGATAATGGGCATTTGTGTTCCCTGCTTCAGTGATTTGATTAGAACCAAAATATATGCAAAAACATTACTGTAGGCTTAAAGAGGATTGTTTTGTTGCAGGATGTGATTTTGAGCTAGCACACGCAGTCTGAAGTATTCAATTCTATTTTACTGAGACTCATCACACTGCCTCTAGCTTTGAACAGCGATGGTTTAACTCAGGCTCTGCTTGTCAGGATAATCCTGCATTACTAGAGTCAGGAGGCCAACTCTGCTGTTCCCAGTGGCCTAATAACTCATGAACAGCTGCACTGGTTAGAAACAGCTTTGTTTTCTGATCATACTGGCTAGGGAGTCTTTACTGAAGCAGAACTACTCTCATCAGTATGTATCAGTAAATTAATATTTCAGTAAATACCGGTTTTTAATGAAAGTAGGTGGGAGAGATGCACTTGATATAGGTGCAGTCCTGTCGTGTCAAGCATTTTACAGCCGAAGATGGAAAATGGAAGCATAATGCAGTTTAATTTTTAAAATCTAGATAGCAATAGATTAGTATAGACTATTGCTAATGAACTGTTGGAGTAAAAATCTATCCAGAAATTGAATTCTTATTTGTTCAAATAATATTTTAAGAAGCAATGATGCAAATATGCTTGTAAGACCTTCTAAATTATCTCAGCCAATACTTTTGGGACAGGCCTCTACTCCATTAGGGAAGTAATCCATTTCACACTAGCTGAGCATTGATTTTTCTCACAGCAGAGGTTTATAATGGCCTATGATGGTTTGGTTGTATGAAACTGTCATACGGCTCCTTCCTATGTTAGCTCTTACGTTGGACATCAAAACAACCCCCTGAGGTTCAGTGAGAAGCCTTGTATTTATGAAATCATTCAGCCATCCTTCCCAGGTTTTCAGCATTATTTGTGCAATGCCAGCCAAGTCCCAAAAGCAAGCGTGTGATGTGCATGTGAGTTAGGCTATCTGTAGCTTCTGAAGCACAATAATAACATCTTTTCTTTACGATGACAGGCTTTTGGAAATGCAAAGACGGCCCATAACAACAACTCCAGTCGCTTTGGCAAGTTTATTCAAGTGAATTACCAGGAAACAGGCACTGTGAGAGGGTAAGTGGCAATCAGCAGCAGTTTGGGGTTTAGAATGGGGTGTATTTCATAGCCTGATATTCTTACCTTTACAACAGGAATGTAAACACTCAGAATATCCATATATGTGGCCTAGAAGGTTAGATGTCTGCGCACACTCTCTCTCCAATAAAGGCCAGCTTTCTTATTTTACAGCTACCTGTGTGGGGACATATGAAGAGTTTGCTTGTTATGAATTAATGTTTATCGGTAATGCAGCGTACGTTTTCAACCGTGCCTCCGTTTTTAGCCTCATGCCTCACGCCTCACAGGGATATAGGTCATGAGAATTGTGTGATTAAAATCCTGTGATGACAACATAGTCATACTCTTTCTCTTCATGCTCATAAGAAAACTGGTTTGTTCTATCATGTGTTTTCTTTAGCTACTATATCACCATGTTGGTTTTGTTTTTGTTTCCAAGCAAAATAATGTCACACTTTATTGCCTGGTTTTCAGAGGGGCTGAGAATCCACAGCTCCCCCAGTGACTTCAGAGCTAGTTGTGGGTAATCAACACATCTGAAAGTCAAACATCAGCTTTCCAGCCTTTTAAGGCAATTTTTCATGTCAAGCCCAACTTGCTCACCACCTTTATTTTTGTTTTAAACAAGCAGTTCAGCAATAAGTCCATACTTGTAATGTTGAGACTCTGCTACTTTGAAATACAGGCAGTCCCCGAGTTACGCGGACTTACGAACGGGGCTTTCTCACCCCGGAGCTCACAGGCAGAGGGACTGCCCAGAGCGCAGCGGTCCCGCCACCTCGACCTCCGGGGCGAGGAAAGCTGCTCCGGGTGCCCCTGGTCTGCTGGGGACCGTCTCCAGCAGACGAGGGACACCTGGAGCAAAGCCAGGGAGGCGGAGGGGTCCCGCGCCTCTGAGGCTTTGCTCTGGCAAAGCCGGGGAGGCGCGGGACTCCGCTGCCGCTGCGGCTTTGCTCCCCGTGTCCCTGGTCTGCTGGGGGGGCACAGCTAGTGCCCCCCCCCCCAGCAGACCAGGGAGACATGGAGCAAAGCCCCGGGCCTGTGGTAGAGCAGGTGGGGTGCTGCCGGTCGGTCCTGCAGCACCGCTCCTTGGCGCTACTGGACCAACCCGGCAGCACCCCAGCTGCTCTGCCCCAGGAGTCCTGATTCAGCCACTGCTGATCAGTTTCAGCAGCGGCTGAATCAGGACACCTGGGGCAGAGCAGCTGGGGTGCTGCTGGGTTGGTCCAGTAGCGCCGAGGAGCAGTGGCACTACTGGACCAACCCAGCAGCACCCCAGCTGCTCTGTCCCAGGCGTCCCCAAGTCAGCCGCTGCTGAAACTGACCAGTGGCTGACTACAGGAAGCCCCTGCCCTGGGGCTTCCTGGAATCAGCCGCTGATCAGTTTCAGCAGCAGCTGACTTGGGGATGCCTGGGGTTCTTAAGTTGAATCTGTATGCAAGTCAGAACTGGCGTCCAGATTCAGCCGCTGTTGAAACTGATCAGTTTCAGCAGCAGCTGAATCTGGAGGCCAGTTCCGACTTGCATACAGATTCAACTTAAGAAAAAACCTATAGTCCCTATCTTGTACCTAACCCGGGGACTGCCTGTATCTACTTAAATCAAACCCTGCATCCTTCTCCATTATAATGAGGGTAGCTGTGTTAGGAAGAGGATACATTTCCTCTTTTATTTTGAATACGGCTAAAAGAAACAAGGCCACTTCCTTAACTACACCATCAATTTATGCAGCCCCTTTTCATGACACCTCTTTGCTGTGTGATAGTGGTATCTGTGGATTAATATTATAGGTTTGAGACTAGCAATTTCTTCGAGTGATAATCTTTGTGTATTCCACTTATGAGAGAGACATGCACACCGTGGTACTGAGTCCAGGATTTTTGGCAAGCCGTATCCATTGGCTCACACTTGGACTGTGGGTTTCCTTGTGTTCCAAGGGCTAAAAGGGGGTGTTGGCTAACACCTCTTCAATTCCTTCTTGCCATCACCTGCTCTAAATTGGAATCTTTGGTGTCCCCAGCTATTTTTACTATCATTGCTGTATGATGTTAAATGTAGTTAGTTTTTAGCTTTAGTATTTGTAGTATAGTCTACACAGGCAGATAATGTAGTTAGCGGTGTGTCCTCCCCCGCATCCCCCTCGAGACATAAGTCCGGGGTCCTGGAGTTGAAAAACATTACTTGCCATTGCTTTTTAGTGAGTGACAGACCTCAGTGCTGCTTTCCTTGATTTGATGAGGCTCGTATTTCTACCAAGTGTAGTATCTGCCACTGTACTCCTGTCCTCCCCTCCCCCCAGGCCCAACTCATGAGTATCAGACACTGAGACTCGGAAAGCATCTAATAGAGAAGGTGATGAAATCTCAGTTGAGCGTGGGCTAGGGACTGCCCCAGGTACGTTAGTTTCCCCAAGTGGGCAGCGCCTCTCTCAGCTCAAGCTCAGGAACAGAAGCCAAGTTTGTTAAGCATGAGGAAGAGACTTGACACAAGAGCAAAGGGCACTTTCACAGACCTAAGTACAAATCATCTTCCCCAAATTCTGCCCCAAAGAGCGCAAATCCCTCCCTGACCACCTTGAAGTTGACATACCTGGGTGCTTAGGCCCAAGTAAATCATAGAATCATAGAATACTAGGACTGGAAGAGACCTCGAGAGGTCATCGAGTCCAGTCCCCTGCCCCCATGGCAGGACCCAGTACTGTCTAGACCATCCCTGATAGACATTTATCTAACCTGCTCTTAAATATCTCCAGAGATGGGGATTCCACAACCTCCCTGGGCAATTTATTCCAGTGTTTGACCACCCTGACAGTTAGGAACTTTTTCCTAATGTCCAACCTAAACCTCCCTTGCTGCAGTTTAAGCCCATTGCTGCTTGTTCTATCCTCAGAGGCCAAGATGAACAAGTTTTCCCCCTCCTCCTTATGACACCCTTTTAGATACCCGAAATGTTCTGAGCAGGAGAAGGAGGCATGCCAGGGTATGCATCCGACTGCTCTGACAACAGCTCTGATATTGAAGATTTGGGATAAACTGCTCTTGGTGCTCCTATCCCCTTCCAGTGTAGATGCAGTGCTAGTAGGGGCATGCCCATGGAGCAAGCTAATTGCTGCAATGACCAGGAAACCTTAGGGTTCCAACAGCTTTGCCAATGGATTCTACTGGTACCCCGGGGTGATCAGAGAGCTGCCTCCTCCTGGGGTCATCTGTGCTCTTAGCCACATTCTCCACATTTCAGGACCATCACTAGTCGTGTACATGGATACACCAGAGAGAGACTGTCCTGACCAGCCTTGAGGTGCAACCACCAGGACCTTCAGTTGTGCCAGAGATAAGCTTATCTGCCTTGGTTTTTTAGTCTGAGACCCTCAGGAGTGTCTGTGGTATTGGATGGAGGTGGCATGGGGTTTGAGCTCCCAGCAGATGCAGTTGCTCAGGAGACAGCTGGCACTCTAAGCCTTGTGGTGCTGCTCTGCCTGTTGATCCATCCTCCTGGCAGTATTGGGGACTGAGAACCCTACGCTAGACACTTAGAATCAGTTCAGGAGTCCTGTTTGCCATCACTAGACACTTACGGCTGGCCTCATTGGGTTATGTGAAGCTGAAATTGTTCTGACAGTCCCAGGGGCAAGCTTGTTGTCTTCACTGGTTGAGGCAGTTAGTCCATCTTCTCCATCTCCATCATCAAGTGACTTGAAACAATATTAAGAGCTTGTGCACAGGTGGCTTCAGATTCAGCTTGAGGAAGTCCAGGAGCCTCAGCACAGGTTTACTAGACATTCTGGATCCTCCCAGTCCCAGAAGAGTGGCCCTCCTCATCATTGAGGTCATCATGGACCCAGCAAAATCAATATGACACACTCCTCCTTGAGTGCCCATCCCATCCTGAGGACTGAGAATTGCTGCTTTGGTTCCATCGGGGGTGGGAAGGGTTCTCTCACCCACCGTCAAACTCTTGGGTTGAAGGTGGTTGCAGAGTTGTCCAAACACCACCAACGAAAGACCACTCCCTCGGATAAAGGACACCAGGAACTCCACCTTTTTGATGGAAGAGAAGACTTTTCTCCCTCCCTTCAATTCAGGATTTCAGATTATGCAGCGGCGTTGGTCTAATAAGATTTTTGGAATTTAAGGATAAGCTCTCTGCAGGAGATAGGGCCTACTTCCAGGCCTTAAAGGATGGGGGCAGATTAGTGGCCAAAAGCTTCTTGCCAAGCTGCAGTGGACGTGGCAGTTACTGTGCTTAGCGGGGATGGTGTTTTCATTATTATGAAGAGAGACTCCTTGTTATCCTCAGGTTCCCCTAGAGAGGCACAGAGAACCATCCAAGATCTGTAGTGAAACTGTCAGCCTATTCTTTGAGAAGATGGATGAATCTCTTCAATCCCTCAGACTCAAGAACAATATTGGCTTTCTGACCACTTATACCCCTTTCGCTAAGTCAAAATACTGGAATCAGAGGTATAGGGAAAGACCACTCCTCAGCCATTTAACCACCAATGTCCTCAAGAGCCACCATGCTAAAGCAATGGTTGGAGCCAGTACCCTAGCCTCTGTTACATCAATACTCCAAACCCCAAGTAGCGAGTTCTTTCAATGGGACTGTTGAGATCTGTATTCCTTTCATGCTAATTCATTTTTGTCCTTTGATATTCAAAAGTTGCCTTACCCAGTTAGCCAAAAGTTGGAGGGCGCTAACTACAGATGAATGGGCATGATCAGATAGCCATGCAGGTTGTTTAAGTTTCTGGTACCTCATACCCACAAACTGCTTGCCAGGTTGCTTCTCAGGGACCATTCTTATGAGGAGATTCTAAGACGAGTAAACTCCCTTTGCCGCAGGGGAGCCACAGAAAGGGCTCCACTTCAGCATTAAAGGAAGGGATTTATTCCTCTTACTACTTGATCCCTGAGCAGAATGGGGGATGGAGGCCAAGTCTTGATCTGAGACCACTGGACAGGTTCATTCAGAAACAAAAATTCCACATATCCTTAGCCCCAGTAACTCCTTTGTTAGGGGAGCCATGGAGGTCCTGGCTCTCAGCCCAAGAAGCCTGTTTTCAAATAGACAGCCACCCAGCCCATGGCAGGTTCCTCCAGTTTCTCTTCAGGGACGAGCATTACCAAGTCAGAGCCCTCCCCAGGGTCTTGACAAAAGTTTCTTCAGCTGTGGCAGCTCTGATGCAAAGAGAAGAATTTCAGTCTTCTCTTACCTCAACTGTTGTCTTCTGACAGGCAGTTCCTATGAAGACGTCCAGTGGGCAACAGTGTTCCGATCGGCCTTCTGCCTTCCCTTTCTAATCTCCCACATGCACAGTACATATAGGGCGTATTGCTCAAAGAAGAAATTGAGGTTACTTACCTGTTCCTGAAGGTTCTTCGAGGTGTGTGTTCCTTGTCTGTTTTCCACTGCCCGTCCTCCGCCCGCTATGCGGGGAATTGTTAGAACTGAGGTGAGAATGGGAAATGGGAGAGAGGCACCACAGTTTGTCCTCAGTTCAGAACACGAGGAGGCTATGGCACGTGTGCAGGCCAATGGGCACTGCCTGCGAAAACTCCCAGACTCAGGTGCGTGCTGTGTGATGTGGCCCATGTGTGGAATACAGGTAGGGCCCACGCCTCTTGAAGAAAATGAAGGAGCCTCTTGGCTTCCTTTAGAAATTGCACTTCCCTGTCTCTGACCATCTAATGTACTAGGTGTCTACACTTAGAGTTGTAAGCTCCTTGCGTGCCACCCAAAGCACAGTAATAGCATTTAAAAATAATTAGCTGCCTCTGTTGTAGTATGATGTATTGTTTTTCCACGAACCTCACAAATATACATTATTTACTTTCCTAACTGTGGGTAAATTTAAAAGAATAGATCTAACAGATGTTTGGATTCAAATTTTCAGAACTTGTGCAAAATTTGTCTGTCCTGTACATGCTGTTTATCAGTCGTGTTGTTATGGTCGTGCCTAAGACGTATCCAAAAATGGACACCTCTTGTGTTAGCCACAGTAGGATAGCCCTGCTTCCGAGATTACAATTTCTGATGTTTTTAATTGCATTTGAATGTGCACGTTAAATGTGCAAACAACTTGCAGAGTTCTGAAAACCACTGTCTAATATTAGGTTAAAGAAATGTACATGTTTAATCGCCAAAACATGAAGAGCTTATAAATGTGAGAAGCTTAGTATCAAGATGCTTAACACTAAAATTGCTTGAATGTATAAACTACCATAATATAGGAGGGTATTAAAATGGAGGCCTGAAATTGCAATGAAATCTCCATGGGCAAATCACTAGAGCCCTGCATGGGTACAGAATTTGTATCTGCATCTGCAGCTCATTCCACAAAATGCTGTGGATATCTGCATCCATATGCACAGATGCGGATACCCATGACCATAAAGCAGATGTCTGCGGATTTGCAGGGCTCTACAGATCACTTCATTATGTGATCAGGACCAAATGGGCTCTGATATGTATTTGGAATGTAGAGGGTTAAGCAGTCAGTTTTACCTTGCTGAATTTTGGATTAATAGGAATCTTAGATTCTTTAGTTTCTGTCAAGGTTTCCATTTAGGTTGCCTGCAAACTCTTCAGAGATCATATAGGTGTTAGCCCTGGCTTCATATCAAACTAAAACCCTCAAAAGTCAAACATAATTTTGGGCTTGTTCTGCAAGGAAGAAATGTATATAACTAAATGAAGAAGAATGAAACAAAATGCATCTTTTCTGTACAGTAAAACATTTCAGCAATTTTTCTTGTATATGTGTCGAACATGAGCTGAATGACTATTTATTTATTTTTGTTCCAGAGCTTATGTTGAAAAGTATTTACTGGAGAAATCCAGGCTAGTCTATCAGGAACACAATGAACGGTAGGAGCCTGTTTCTTTCATATGTATATCCTTATATTGTTAATGACATATTATTGGGTGCATGATAGACGGTTTTAATACCCTATTTTACCTGGACTGTAGGATATCAGTTTCACCATTCTAAGTATGTATTGCTAATCAAGTTACAGACAGTCGACCTGTAGCTTATCTACATGGTAACATTCAGGAAAGTGAATGTTAAACTGCGTTAAACCCTTGTGTGAATACACTTTTTCAGAGTTAAAATGGCCTTAATTCAGTTTAAGTTAAAGGCTTATCTACACTTGACATTCAGTAGTGGCACAGTTGCCCTGCTGTAGTGCTGCAGTATGTAGATACTCACTACAGCAGGGGTCTCAAATTCAGTGTACCATAGGGCCAGTGGGAACCCCCCTCTGGCAGGGCTCCAGGGGGTGTCTCCACATTTTTCTCCCCGCATGCATTTTCTGGCCCCACTTCCCAGCCCACATGCTTCCTCCGCCCTGGCAGATTTAATTCCCTGCCCCCTCTCCCTCCTGCCAGCAGCCCTTGTCCGCAACCGGCCCGGACACCTCACAGGCAGGGGCTGCTCCGGTGGGTGCTGGGAGCCTGCAGCAGCCCCAAACCCTGAAGGGGGGCACGAAGCCAATGAAAGTTAATACCATTCAGGTCTTGGAAAGTCCCAGTCTCAATTTGTATGCTCAGCTGCAGGCCCACAACTTTGAAAATCAGGTTCCTAGTAAACACAGAAGAACGTGTGCAGCTCTGATATTCATTTTCAAGTTTAACATAATTTTTGTTTGTTACCAGGAACTACCATGTATTTTATTACCTTCTGGCAGGCGCAAGTGAGGAAGAAAGATCGGCATTCCATCTTAAACAGCCCGAGGAGTATCATTACCTCAATCAGGTGGGAATGAACAGGCAGTGTTGGGGTTGTGACAGCATGTTTAAACAGGGGCTGTATAGAATGGGTTAATCTCTAGAATGGTGGAACACTCTTTCCCAGTGACAGACTTCTTCTCTGTTGATTTTACCTGTTGCTAATAAAGGAAATAAGATGAATGGTGAAATGTCTTGGCCGTGGTCTTTTTGTTCAGGATTTCATGATGAGAAATTCATCCGTGTTGGCACGTCAGCTGTTTGAGCGGGGCAATGACTTTGATGCTGTTTGTTTCCATCCTGAAGTGGAGTACAAAAGAATAAAAATATAAGCCGTTTACTGATTATGCTCTCCTGAGGGAAATACATTAATCACTTACCTTCCATTTGTATGAATGTTAATAATTAATATTTGTCTTCAATCTGGGTCTGTTTAGCTAGAGATGTAGCCACTTGTTAGCAGTGGGCTTGTTGAATATAACAGCTTGCATGATATTGTCATAATTCTGTAGCTTTAGGGATTGGCTGTCTGGTAGCATGACTTTTATTCTTTAACAATATAACAAGCCTAATGTGAAGAAAAGGTAGAAACCGTCAACCACAAGCCAGTGAGATACCTCTGTGGGACTAGTCGGTTTGCATCACAGAAAATGTATGCAACATTTATGGGAGCGGGTCTTTGTCCAGCAAACTGTCCTCCTTTACAGCAGGTGTGGAGAGGAAGCAGTTGGAGCCATCTCAGGATAAGGTCAATGCACAGCCCTGTAAAGATCCTTTGGATTGGGCAGGGTTCTCCTGCCACGAATGCATGCTAAGAGGGAAAAGGTCTTGGCTCCCATAAATATCAATTGGATTTGGACATGTGGAACCCTTCCTTGTCCCTGGTTAATTATCCTAAAACTCAAAACATAAAGGATCCCTAATTACATTATAGGTGATTAAAAAAAAATTAAATACATGTTTTACTTTGAAATGACAGATTTGCGAATGGTTTAGTGTATATTTGAAAGAAAAATGTGTTTTATAGGCTAGCAGTAAATAATTTGCCATTCTTGGATTACAAGTCAAAGCTTCAATTGTGTAAACATAGTGTATTGCAAATAACTTGTTCATTTTTCTTATAATTGCGAAAGGATGACACCTTAAGCGGGCTAAATTCTTCAGAAAATGGGAACTTTTAAAGACTTTTAAAGCTGTATGTTAAAGCAAGAATCCAATGTAATAATAATGATTACCACCCACGTTTACATTAACATTATGAATTTCACACTAGTGAACTAATAGTTTAATGCTTTTGCTCTTAAACACTAAGTATTTGAGACATCTGAGAACATAGTATGTTCTTTATGTAACATCTGTTCTGTAAGTCGGAAGCATGGCGAGGCCAAGATTTGTTCGTTTGTCTCATAACCTTAATTTTGCTTTTTAAAACCAAGATTTTTATTACATTTCCTTTATTTTTTCAGTTGTAAAACTGTAATTTAAACAGCCTTTTAAATAAATAAAATAAGAACTAAGCAGCGTGATGTACTAGTTAGGGAGGTGGCTGACATGTTTAAGATTAAAACATCAATTTTAATGTAAATCATGGTCCACTGAAGATGGTAGGAGGTGCACAGAATTTCTGAGGCCGTGTCCAGACTCAGGGTTTTTTTCGGGAAAAGTAGCCTTTTCCCGAAAAAACTTCCCCTGCGTCCAGACTCAAGCCGCGTTCTTTCGAAATTATTTCGAAAGAACGCGGCTTTTCTTTCGATGGCGGTAAACCTCGTTTCACGAGGAAGAACGCCTTCTTTCGAAAGTTCCTCTTTCAAAAGAAGGCGTTCTTCAATGTAAAGAGGCCGTCTTCGAAAGAGAGCATCCAGACTTGCTGGGTGCTCTCTTTCGAAAAAGCGGATTTCTCTTTCGAAAGATCCGCCTGCAGTCTAGACGCGATCTTTTGAAAGAGGCTCTTTCGAAAGATGCTTTCGAAAGAGCCTCTTTCGAAAGAAGCCTGCAGTCTAGACATAGCCTAAGTGTCCCTCAGTGGATCCTCAAAGCAGATTCTGTGTTTAGTTGAGGATTATAAGTCTGAAGTTTTTGGCTTGATAACTGTGTTGTATCCAGGCTGAGTAGTTGGAGAGAGCCAGCATTTTATCCATGTGGACCTACACAAATTGGCTTCTTCGGAAGTATTAAGTGTGTTGTTTCATGTCGGTGCCTTCCATTAGTGCAGTAACAACATATTCTCATGGCCTACATCGAGCGCAGAAAATAAAAGAGAAGGCAGAAGAGGAGATGAAAACACAAAAATGCAAAAATATTAAATCACTTTTGAATAGTCTCATACTAATTAAACGGATTTGTTACAGGTGCCGTAAAAATACCTAAAATAGGACATTAGAGAGGCATAGGAAGACATAAAAACATATCAGTTGCTGTTCACCTGAAAAAAAAGAAAAAAATAGGGAACAAAATAAAATGTTTTTCTTTCCATTTTCATCTGGGCCATGTTTAGGTATATAAAACAAAATTGTATTTTATATGGAGAGTGAAAATTAAAGCATCTGTTGTTCATCCCCTCCTTTTTTGTAAAAAGGATGTCCTGTGTGAGAACACCTTCAGTGCAAGAAAAAAGCTAAAATAATTTGTAATAAAAAAGCCTCTCTGCTTTGGTCAGATTTGACCTGTCAGTCAAATAGATTTACAGTGGAAATGCTAACGGCCCCCTCTTCTACTGAAGTCAACACCATGAAGCACTGGATCCTTAATTACTTTAATTACTATGATATAAACAGTTGTGCCATAACATTTTCCCAGTGGGGCTGCTTTCTGTTAGCCTTCAGACTCCTTACTTTTTGTCCACTCTAACTATACTATTTTTTAACCCCTTCTCTGTCTTTTTGGCTGAGAAGGACTAAATGACACTTCCTTAGGAGCCCCGTGCTGCTGTTCCTTAAATGGGCCTATGAGTCACTGTTTATCAATCTATGTCGTGCGCCAGAGAAGGTGCTGAGAGTAGAAACTAGACCTTGTTCTCCAGCACCTCTGTGCAGATCACTATCACCAGGTCAACTCATGGCTTAAGTCTAATAGTCCCAGATAAATCAGTCTTAGAAATATTTTAGTCTTGTGCTAGGCAGAATTATCATTCTACATAGTTTTAATTTGCTACAAGTAGAGATCAGAATATTGACCAATGTGGTAAATAATGCCTAAAGCCTAAATTCTGCCTTACATTTTTAAATTTCATTGCTCTTTGCAAAACGAATTCCGACTTTGCAAGTAATGTCATTGCATTGCTGTCCTGTCTCAAAGACTTGGGGGAGAGAGTTATGTTTGATTTGAATGCTACTTAACCTGATCTGCCTTGCTTTCAGATGACAAAGAAACCCCTCAGACAGAGCTGGGATGATTATTACTATGACTCTGAGCCGGTCAGTACAAGTATATGCGCATTCTCTGTTGCTGGTGTAGGGCGCTACTTGGCTTCTTTGAATCTGTAGTCTACACCAAGACACAGAGAAAACTTAATTTAAAATAGAACCGCCACAACCATAGATTTTATTCTCAATGCGATTGCTTGGATATTTGGGCAATGATGGTGCAGATCTTTTTCTCATCCCTTTTTTGGTCATTTTCCTTTGGTAAGCCGCCTCTCTGTTTAGATTGAATATGCCCATGTAATTGAACCAGGTATCAATTACCCAAGGATAGATTGTACCAAGCACAGTACATATATGTTGACAGAAAGGTGTCCATTATGTAATGATGTTTTCATGCTATTGCAGCTATGATTTTTCTCTCTTGTGAAAATAAAATATTCCTTTCAGTGATATTTCAAAATACAGCAAACCAAGATTTGTAATTAAATGGGCACTGAAAGATTTGTTCTCCATGTTCCTTCAGAATGACTGCCTTAGTGAATTTCCTATCTGATTTATTATATAAATGTACCAAGTATGTGAGAAAATGGAGACACTAATATTATTGAGAATAAAAACAGATCCTTGGTTAAAATAGTTTCACTGGTAGTGTTATCTGAAAGAAGACAGCTTCACAGCAAGACCTTTCCAAATACATATGACCAAAAAAGGAAAAGTGAGTCTCTTTATTTTCCCCTGTGTGCAATTCAGTCAAGCGGCAAAGGCCCAGATTAGAGATGTGCTTTTGGTGTGTGTGGCCTGCGGATGTTGTGTACGTGGTTTTTTTCCTCTGTTTTGTCTTAAACCTAAAAGCATGCTTGTAAGTCTAATTGCATGATGTCATTGCTATCCATGTTCTTATACTAACAGTTTAGTAATCTTAAGAAATGAAAGATAAACTGTAAAAGAATATCCTTACTATAAGGGCAAATAGGCAAAAATAAAAGGTAAGACTTCCATTTATAGTAATATTTAATCTGACTCTCAGAAGTGGCAGGTTAATTGCTAAAAATTTAAAATAGTGAGTATTGAACCATTCAGTTCTTGGGTAGAGAAATCTCTTAATAATATACTAACAGTTTCAAAGAACTAATTTGGATAGTAGTAATTGACTTTTCAGATTTATTTTAATAAGACTTAATATAAGGTCAATAAGACAAATCTTTCTTATATCTGAGCTGGGCTAATCACGCTGTGCAGTATTTATTTATTTTTTTTTCAAACTAAAAGCAATTCAGGGTAATGTAAGAAACATACAATTGCTTTGCCCTCGTTTGAGCAGCAAAATCTGTGAATATTTTTAGTAATTTGTTGAATCTGGTGTTTAGAGCGGTTTGTTTTTTTGTTCATTACACTACCAGGTCAGTAGACAATGAAATGAGCTGCCATGTTTTGACTCCTGAGTTCCTTTTTGCTCACTGCTTGCAGTGGTCCTGGATGTTTGTTTTTTCCTTACGAACTTCTCGAAAGATTTAAAAAAAAAAAAAAAAAGTTTATGAACGGAGCCACAACACAGAATAGAGACAGAAAGCTTGGACATCTCTTTTGTTTGATGCTCCGTCATTATTAGATATGTATTCTGGAACCTATCCTATGATCATGCTACAGCTATACAGGGAATGAAAAAAAAGTTGTTCATCAGATGATATTTTGGTCTCTGAACAAGCATGTCCTTTGTGAGTGAAGATGCTTGAATTGCTTCTATTTAGCGTTAGGAAGCAGGGCAGTTGCTTATATGACAAAGCTGAAAAAGCTGGGAGAGGACATTGCTTAAGCAGAATACAGATGACTTGTTTGATTCGTCTGCAAATGTTGGCACTTTTCACAGTTTGCCATTGCCGCATGAATGTTCTAAATTTATGACTCTGCATTCTGAGCGAAGAAAAAGTATAGGGACGTACTGCCGATGAAACAGTGTGCAGATCATCTGCTTTGACATGAATGATTTACAGGAAGCTTTCCATGCGGGTTAATGAGCTTGGGCAATTGTTATGTAAATTGTTAACCACATTGCCTTTGGCTTTGAATGCATTGCTTCTGAGTCAGCTGTAGGAGTTTCACTGTTATCTTGGGATTTTGTTTCAAATGAGTGAAACCCTGTAAGGCAGGGTGGGCAACGGGCCCTCTGCGACCATTCAGGGCCTGGGTGTGAGGGAGCATGTGGCGGCTAGAGAGACACACGAGCAGTTTTAAAACAACCGTCGTCTTTCTCTAGCCGCTACATGTGTGTGTCTAGCTGCTGTGCACTCTTGTGGGGGCAAGGATGCTTTGCACACTCTCCACCCCCAGGCTCTGGGGCAGGGGAGTGGCAGGGCGGCTGTGGGCCCTTTACCCACCCCTACTGTAAGGAGAGTGGTCACTGGAATGTAGGCCATTTTTTCTTCATTTTTATATTTAAATGAGATTTTGGGTACTGGATACTAAATGAATGTACAGTGCGTGTATGTGCCTGTGCTGTCTAAGGTCGACAATGGCTGGAGTACAAACTACCCTCAATTATTCTAACACCAACTAGCCATCTGATAGCAATGACTTTTGGTGACTACAGTCGGGGCCAAAGTGGAACCACTGAGCGAGACCTGAAAGGTGTTGCTTCCTATTATCAGTTTATGGAATAAAATGAATTTGGCCCATTGCTGTATTACGTGGGTTATTTATTTTGAGCTACAGTTATCCCATTGGATACATTATATGCTCTATAAATTCATATATTCAGAGTTTAAAAGTCGTTTGCGGGGCTATACCCGGTTAAAACTGGCATATTTCCATAGCATTATCAAATCAGTTTAGCACAATGGATGAAAATGCCCAGTTCTTAATACATCTTATATTGAAATAAAATACAAATATATTCATTTCTAGTTAAATTGAGTTTCTGCCCAGATGGATATTACAGCTGATTTAAACAGTAAGTGGTTCATGGTTTTTAAACAGTTTTTAGTTGGGGTAATTGGATACTCCCAGGAAATATTGTCTAATATTCCTATATGTTTATGCTGATTATTGTTAATGTTTGAAATTAAAGCCTTTTATTTTAGGATTAGCAACTGGACATTACTTCAGAGAAGTTACCGTATTAGGGAAAGGCAAAAATAATCTTCCTCCTTAAAGGAGACAAATTGTCCGTCCACATGTATACGCTGAGACACAGAAAGGACAGACAGCTTTATGCTGTTTATTAAATATACATAAGAGCCCAGGCAACAGTCAGTGGTCTGTGACTGTGAAGTCCTGTTCATTGATGAACTCTGTAGCATGCAAGTAGCCTTCTTTAGTGTGAATTTTCACATCTGTTTTGTATGCACATTTCAGCACACAATTGTCATAATTGCTATGCAAATGACCAGAGTGGATCACACAATAATTTGTATGCTCAATTTCTTGATTTGTTGTTATAGGTGCAGTTTTGAAATATGGGCTGTTATTTTATTTATATGTGTAGCAATTTATTTCTGTACAACTGTTAAAAGAATCTGTGGTTTGAGAGAATCTGACTTGGATTTGGAGGCTGATGCTTTGGCCAGTAGCTGGATGGCTGGGATAGAAACAAAGAAAATAATGTGGCTTATCAAGGGAGGTACCCAGGCCAGGTTACCAAATCACATGAAAAGGTGTCAGGCTTCGTAGGCTGTCTACACGCTTCTAAGTTTAAAGCTCAGCCGTGGCAGTGTGGTCACAGCCCCTGAACTGGGAGAGAGAGCTCTCCAATGATTGTAGGTAAAGCACCTCCGTGAGGGGAGTAGCTACCAGTGTTGGGAACCTGTTTACAATCTGTTGAAGGGGTTTAGTTTTAAGGCACCTAGTTTTACCGGTTTTGAACATAGCTGTGAGGCCAATAGAGATGTAAAAACTATGGAACGCTTTGTTGCCATTAGGTATTAGTTTTGGAATATCAGTGGGTGATAGGAAACGCGATTCAGTACCTAACTCACTCACTGTATCCTCAAATGTCAAGTTCAGCAGATTTCCTGAATTAGCATTTTTAGAACACTCATTAAATGTTTAGAAAAAAATGAATATAATAGCCTCTAAAATTCCAAAATTAATAATTTTAACCTCAGAAAATCTATTGATGTATGTTGCAGTTAATGTTATTTTTAAAAAGAATGTAAAACAATCCATTTTTAATTTAAAAAGTGCCGTTCTTTACATTTGTTTGGCGTGTCTTGTGAGTAAAATTCAGTGGCGCATTTATTCCAAAGATTAAAACTTAGATCAGGCTGGAAATAAGGGAAATAAATTGCAGCTTCATCTCCTTGGAAAGGTAAATGCACATACTTCTTCCAGCAAGCTTCTTTAACAGTACGCAAATGCTCACGTTAGCTCTTCTTATTCTTTGAGTCCACCTCCCCCACCCACAACAGGTATAGTTCACGGTTCCTATTGTGCATGCTCTTTTCATTCTGGGTTGAACTTTCAGAATGGTGCCGGGGTGTGTGTGAGATCAAAGTGTATGTTACTGGTAGCAAATGGAGCTGTTCCTCAATGTTCAGAGGGGGTCTGTCACTCCTCAGGCAGCAGCCTGGAAATACTTGTCATTGATAAAGGGCACGGAAAGCACAGATTGAGATTTGTGTAGTGCTGAATTGACTAGCTAGATACGTTGTGTTCTTCATTTCTGTTAACTCTCTACTCTGTGTTTGAACCAAACAGGATTGTTTCTCTGTTGAAGGGGAAGACCTGAAGCATGATTTTGAGCGCTTACAGCTGGCCATGGAGATGGTGGGGTTTCTTCCTAAGACTCGCAGACAGTGAGTTCATCTTTCTCATGAATATTTGACATAATGAGCAAAAGAGTGCTGAATACACTTGTCCCTGACTCTGTTGCACACCGTATAATGTGTCAGACTGCTATGACCAGGTGCAATGACACTTGGTGATTTATATATTAAAGGAGCAAAGAACATTTAAAGGGATAAACTTCCTGTCAGCTGAGGTATTTTTGAATTGTTCATGAATATCAAAGCCTAATTCTGCATGACTTTAATAAATGATGATTCACTTAGATAGCCCTTCTGTAACCTTTTATTTGTTACTTATTTTTATCTCTCGGATCCATTCTGCATGCAGTTGCCGATACTAGATATTTTAGAAGCCTTAAAAACACCTTTGTGCATAAAATCTGGATCCACTCATTCGCTGGTGCAGCTAGTTGAGAAATAGGGTTTATCAGTCGGGTTGTAATGCAGAATGAGAATAGCAACGTCATTCTGAGAAAGAGAATGGCAGCTTTTGTTGTGAGGGGAGAACATCCCAGAAAAGAAAAGTAAGCAAATCTCACAAGTGTTTGGATAGAGATTTTGTTTTAGTTCAGCAAAAACTACAAAATAATTGTTTATCAATAAAGTTCTTTCAAGTTCTTTCGAGCTACATGATCACTGAAAGTTCTTAAGTCTTCAATAGACAATGAATAAATTATTAGATGGAGCCATGAATATCTCTTTCCTTAGATCATCACTTCTATAATGGATTGGTTTAACAGACATGTTTGTATTTTTATTAAATGGAAAAAAGGTATCAGGACAAGCAGTTTTGTTTTCAAAAACAAAATTCTCAGATTCACAAATTGGTAATTTGAACACTCCAAGTACTTCCATATATTTTAATTTTTTTTAAGTGTAAAAGCACGTTTACATTATTTTGATCCAAATGATTGGATTCACATTCTCAAGTAAGGAACCCCAGTTTCAGGGTGATTGTGGGAAGCAGGAAATGACTGTTTCACTGGGTAGTTAAAAACCGAGTTAACGAATCTTATTTGAAATATTACCACCTACTGTAGGTAGCTATCCATCTAAAAAATGCCAGTTGGCTATAGTCTGCCTTAGTGTGAGCTAACCTAATTTTTTAAAAAGAAGCTTTTTTCTGAATCAAGGCCAAGGAGGCCGTAAGCTTAGAAGCCCTGAATAATGTGATCTAAAGCTTTGACCGCCAGTAGCTCATCCCCATATTCTCTGTCTTTCCACTTTCTCAGCCCCCATCTCCTACACAAATCCTACTCCAGTTCAAAAAAGAAACTCCTTGCCCCAACCACCAGAAATGAATCAATGCTGCCTTCTTTCAGGGCTTCTTGCATCTCTGTGCAGACCTCAGCCGTGTCAAACTTGTTACTGTGCTCTTAGATTGCTCACTGTACTGGGGCATCAGGCATCAGTGCTCGGGGTTCCTCTTGCTTTGTCTGTGTACATTAGAAAACAAGCAAAGCATTTGTCACTTTTTTGAAAGAAAAATTAGTGACTTCATCACTATTTTAATGTAGTATCATGAGCTTCCAAGGGCAAAACCCACTTCCTCAGATCAGAAATGGGTTTTGTCCACAAAAGGTCATGATGCTATGGACTACTCATTTTTTTTAAAGTAATTGACTAACACGGCTACCCCCTCAGTAGCTTGGTATGTGAAAGTCAGTGTTTAGGTTGAGACAGACTATACAAAGAAAAGAAAAACACCAACAAAAGTGGATGAGTGTGTGCGTTATATAAAAGTGACTATTAAAATCATCTGAGGGGGTAGCTGTGTTAGTCTGTTACTTTAAAAAAACCCGAGTAATCAGTAGTATCATGACCTTTTGTGGACAAAACCCATTTCTGATCTGATAGTATGTATAGTTCCATCTTTGTCTCAGTGATTTCCAGATTAAACTAAAAAGGTGGGTTCCTAACTATCAGTCTGGAATCTGTAAAGCAGCCTGAGTTTTCTCTTTAAGTATCATCACCAAGAAAAAACAGCCACTCTACTGAACCAGTGTAGCAAATTAAATAAATTAAATATTAGCTGAGGGGTCTTGAAAGGTAATTGTTAATGGGGAATCCTCATTAGATGGCACGTTTTCTCATGGGATTCTGTTCTTGGTCCAGTGTCTTTGTAAATAAACTAGAAGAAAATGCAAAATCGTTGCTAGTAAAGTTTGGCATTGACACACAGATTGGTAGGAAGATAAATAACAATAAGGACGTGTCAGTTACTAATGTGAGTACAGGCAGTCCCCGGGTTACATGGATCCGACTTACATCAGATCCCTACTTACAAACGGGGTGAGGCAATCCCGCACTAGCTGCTTCCCCCCAGCAGACCAGGGAGATGCGAAGCTAGCGCCCCCCGCCAGCAGATCAGGGAGACGCGGAGCGGCTTTTCTCAGCAGACACCTCATCTTGAGAATAAAGGACTGAGGGAAGTGAGGTGTGGGAGAATAAAACTGAGCTCTGGAGAAATGTTTGGCTAGAGTTTCCCCTACAACATGTACCAGTTCCGACTTACATACAAATTCAACTTAAGAACAAACCTACAGTCCCTATCTTGTACATAACCCGAGGACTGTCTGTATATCTAAAGTTATGCTGTAGCTAGCCAGAACATATTGTCTTAATGCAGGAATTGTGAGGTGAAATTGTATAGCCTGTGTTATATAGCTGATCAGGTGAAATAACCATACTGGTCCTTTCTATCCTTAACAACAATAAAGGTTCTACAAGCCAAATTCTCTTCTCACTGGCAACTATGCAAGCAACTGAACTAAATTGCTCAAGATAATTAAGACCAGAGCAGACTGTGAAGAGCTTCAAAAAATGTCACCAAACTAACTGATTGGATAAAAAATGGCAAACGAAATTTAATGTTGATAAATGCACATTGGAGAAAAACCAACTATGCATACAATATGATGGGGACTACTTTAGCTATAACTCCTTTAGAAAGATCTTGGAGTTATTGTGGATAGATCTCTGAAAACATCCACTCAGTGTGCAGCGGCTATCAAAAAAGCAAACAGAATATTAGGAGTCATTAAAAAAGGATAGAGAATAAGACAGAATATCCTATTGCCTCTATATAAAACCATGGTACACCCACATCTTGAATAGTGTGTACAGATGTGGTCGCCTCATCTCAAAAAAGATATATTGGCATTGGAAAAGGTTAAAAAAAGGCAACGGGTTTGGAACATGTCCCATATGAAGAGAGATTAAAAAGACTGAGACTTGTCAGCTTAGAAGAGAGAAGGCTAAGGGGGGATTGATAGAGGTCTATAAAATCATGACTGGTATGGAGAAAGTGAAGAAGGAAAATTTATTTGTTCCCTGTAACATAAGAACTAGGGGGTCACCAAATGCAATTAATAGGTAGCAGGTTTAAAACAAACAAAAGGAAGCTTTTCTTCACACGGTACAGTCAACCTGTGGAACTCCTTGCCAGAGAAGGTTGTGAAGACCAGGACTTTAACAGGGTTCAAGAAAGAACTAGATAAATTCATGGAAGTTAGGTCCATCAATGGCTGTTAGCCAGGATGGGTAGAAAGGGTGTCCCTAGCCTCTGTTTGTCAGAGGCTGGAAATGGATGACAGGAGAGAGATCGCTTGATGATTCCCTGTTCTGTTCACTCCCTCTGGGACATCTGGCATTGGCCACTGTCGGCAGACAGGACACTGGGCTAGATGGACCTTTGGTCTGACCCAGTGTGGCCATTCTTATGTAAGCATATGGCTGCCAGTGTGGTTGCTTTGTTGTAACTGATTGGACCTTATCACTGGAACTTAGTGACCAATTCTAATAATGTACAAAAATAGAATTCAGTCTGGTTCCTTTTTATCTGTTCTATGTTTACTGGGCTAATAGGTCTGAAAAGTAGTATAAATGTATTTTATTGCTGACATCAGACATGACTGAATAGTCCCAAGAAGCAGATGTAACAGGCAGGGCCCTACCAAATTCACAGTCCATTTTGGTCAATTTCACAGTCATAGGATTTTAAAAACAATGGATTTCATGATTTCAGTTATTTAATGGCTATAATGTAGGATAAAAGAACACAAAAGACCAAATTTCATGGAGGTAGAGCAGATTTCATGGTCGGTGACAGGTCATGGCTATGAATTTGGTAGGCCCCTAATTATAGGATTAAGAAAATGCAATTGGGGGGAAAAAATCCCTGTTTATTTTAAAACATATGTTGATAGTCACTTGCCAGAATAACTGGCAATAACTATTACTCCGGTGTACGTGGGGGTAAGTGAGTGCCTGTACTGTTGTTCTTGGTTCTCAGTCTGGGAGTTATGACAGGGGATGGTGACTTTCCTCTATTTCTCCGAGGTCTGAATTTCCTCACATTTTTTTCACTTTTAACATGGATCACAGCATGGAACCACTGTGTTAGTGAATTGAACTGAGCGCTGGGATTTAAATGACCTGTATTCTGTTTTCAGCTGTGTTCCTACTGGTTGTGTCTTTGATCAAGTGACGTAGTTACAAAATGTTCAGAAGTATGTGCCACTGTTTCAGCCTTCGGTGAAAACAGGCCTTAGCTGTCTCAAGTTGAATACTAATGTTCAGGGCCTCAGTTATCCAGTGGATAGTTTTGAAACTATAGGGCATAGCCGCACTGTGCCTCAGTTTCCCTTTTTTGCACAATGGGAATTATAATAATAAATGGCCTTGTGATTTTGCTATGTCTCTGCAAAGTAGAAATATTAAATATTGTAGCAAACAGGGTTCATGACATGCTACTGCTTTCAGGCAGCTTTCGAATCAGAATGCATTTCAAGAAATAATAGATGAGAGATGTGGGGGGTTTTCTGTTAGTGCTTAGTGTAGTGGGATTCCACGAACAAGTGTCATTCCAGGATTGTTGACACTGACGTTTGCTCCAAGAGTCTGACAGTGATTTTTTTCTTTTGGTATGAAAATAAACCCCTAACAACATACTTCTTGTTTCTTTTTATTTCTTTAGAATTTTCTCTCTCTTATCTGCAATACTGCACTTGGGTAACATCCGTTACAAAAGGAAAACATACCGGGATGATTCTATAGATATTTGTAATCCTGAAGTACTACCCATTGTCTCAGAATTGCTGGAGGTGAGCATTCACTTTCTTTATACGACGTATGAGTCCCCTCTTCTCCATCTTTGATGGACCTCTCTTTAGAAGACAACTTATTTCATATGTTGTAGGGAAAAACGTCATATTGGGCTAACGTGATACTGGCAAGTTAATGCTCTCTGCCTAAGCACTTGCAAGCTTTGTATTGTCTGAACTCTACGCCATTGCCTGTGCCATTCAAGATATTGAAAAGAACTTGTCCCTGGACTTGTGGGTGCCCCCCTTGGTACGCTCTCTCAGTTTGTCTGTGAACCACTGATAACGACTCTCTGGGAATGGTTTTCCAACCCCTTAGGCACCCACCTTTATAGCAGCTCCATCGAGGCTATATTTTCCTAGTTTGTGTAAACTGAATGCGTTCATAGAATTCAGTTTCTATCATATTCCAGTATCCATTCAGATTTTTCAAGTTTTCATGTTTTAAAACTTTGCGGACTGATTTTAACAGGTTCTAATGTAGAATGGTTTCATGGAATTGCTGTGAGTGTAAAGAGGAGATTCTCCCTTCAGCCTCAGACTAAGCGGCCTTGTCCTGGAAGCCCAATTATAACCTCAGCTATGGAGAGTCTCTCTCCTTCATCTTATTCTGTTGAAAGTAACTGCTTCCTCCCCTTGCCTCTCAAAAAACCCATGGCACATTCTCACTGTTAGAATTTACATAACTGGCACTTTCATTCATATTATTAATATACGAATCACTACAAGAATAGTTTGTCTTTGAGAAAACACTCATGCTTTTTGTCCTGCCTAAATTAAATGATATGAATTGTAATCACACAATTATGTGGTGGTTCTAAAACTGACAATTCCACAGTATGAAGAGGTGCTAGCGATGTCCCTAAATATATAATCTTTAAAGGAAGGTACGTCTCAAGCAGTGACCCTCCTTGAAGATTGTCTTTATAGATATATTCATTATGGAGAATTTGAGGAAAATTGGGTTGCCTATATGTTAAATGGTATTTGGCTTTCTTTAATTGCCCTACTTTTGGGGCCCTAAAGAGGTTTACAGATTAAAAATTAAAAATAGAAAAGAATGTGAAGAGACATGGAATTGTTTGATGAACCCAACATAAAAGCTGGAACTTGAAATGCAGTGTCATGTCTGAAAGAATAATTTGAGTGGTTCTTCATGAAAAGCTTTCCCCAAGATTGAGAGAGAAATGTTATGCTCCAGTAGCCATGTAACAGTGCTTTAGGCATTACGAGAACATTTCAACTAGAAACCCCTTCTTCCTTGCACTCTGCATTATGGAAAAAAGTAAATTTGTCGTGCTTCAGAAAAAGCTACATAGGTGCAAAGGGTCTGGGTTTATGTTGCTGGAGGAATAACGTTGAGCATCTTTATTTTCACTTTTAAATTCTTATAAGGTTGTGCTAATATTCTGATGTTTGAGAGAGGAGGTTTATTCTTCGGAACTGTGAATTGTAGAGAAGTCTGGGGAAGTTGCTGTAAAGGGAAACTAGTGTTGGTAGCTGTGAGGGGAATATGAAGAGTGATCAAGTGCTGAAATGGTCTTTATCATTTGTAGGCCGTGACAATGCCTTCCAAACTATGGCCCTTTTTGATTTGTTAAAACATTTAGATAAGTATTTGTTGTAAAAGTAAACTGCTTGTATAGGATTTTGCCCAGACTCCGTGGATCATTGTTGCATTTACAGCAAGACCTCAATTATTTTTTTAATAATAGACATAGTGTATGGATTATGTGAAGGGCTTGGCAGATATTTCTTGGCCTTTGTTTAAACTTCACTGAAAGTCGGTGTTGTAGGATGAGGTCAATGTTGCCTGATGGATTGACCAGATGTGGAATTCTGTGAAAGTCATGAAGCTATTACACGGGGAGGGAGAATTTCTATGACATCAGGTTTCACTAGAAGCCCAAAGGATCTTTGTAAAAAGTAAAATGTAGCGTCCTTTCCCTGGTTCCGATCCTGAGACAGGCCCCACGGTCTGGCCCCCATCTGGCACAGGAAGGGCTGGGGATGAGCCTATAAGTACTCAGTTGTGGGCTTCTTGAGTCCCCTGTTTCTATCTGTTTTGCAGAGGCGGCCTGTCCATTATGGGTGAACTAGGCGGTCGCCTAGGGCACCAAGTTAAATGGGGCACCAAATGGTGGCGCAATATCATCGAGGGGTTTGGAGGTGGGGGCGCCAATTGCATGGTTCGCCTAGGGCGCCAGTTGCTGGCAGCTAGTCTAGGGCCGCTCCTGCTGTTTCACGTGTGCTAAGGAAGAAGGTCTCACAACTTAAGGTTTAGAATAATACGGCAGTCTGTCGTCTTGGCGTTCAGTGTGTTTGAGCCTGATTGGGACTGCTTAAACAGGACTCAGCTGAAATAAGTCTTGTGGGAGCAGATAAGCAAATCTGTTTGGTTTTCTGCTACAGTTTCCCCAGTATCAGACGCAGGTGGTTTTGCGTACCTTTTCAAAGGGGCTTCTAGCTCTTCGGGTGGGAAAGGACCCAAGCAGCGGAGACATTCTCTAATTGGGGCAGGCTGCCTCTGCACTGTTGGAGCCTTTCCTCATCACAATGGAAGGCTCCAGCACTCCGGAGCTGCCTCCTCCCCGCCAGAGCCTTTTCCTGACACGCGGGGCTACGCGCAGCTTTTCTTTTCGTTGTGGTGGGCAGGGCATGTAGTGCAGACTAGCCTGCGTGCCTTTGGGCTGGGTTAGCAGCAGCGATGTTTTCAACTCAGTTATAAAAGAACAGTGTCATTAATTGTACCGACGGGGTCCGTCCTTTTCTGATGAGTGCTCCCTTCCGCCTGCTCAGTCAGGTCTGTGGATAAATATGTGCTAGATTTTTTTTCTATGGAAAAGCTCTTTTTAGCTCTCCCAGAGGCTCTCTCCATTCTCATTTGCATAACAGGCTTGGGATAGAGATAAGATCAAAACCAAGGAAAGGCCTGTCATTGCCTTCTGTTCTCAGTCATGGCAGTCCACGGACAGATGCATCAGCGGGTTCCAAGGCTCTTACGGAGCCATATTCTCCAACTGACATCTGGCAGGTGGCTCTCTGGGTCGCCTTTCGAGTAGGTTTCTTATGGCACCCTGCCTTTCCCCAGCCCTTCCTTTGACTCCTATCTATAGACATAGCTCACCTGGGGAAAACAAGGCTTTGGATGCACACAGGGCAGTTTCCTTACTCCCCTTACAATGGCAGTGCTGTTCTTCGTGGATGTGGGTGCAAGGGCCCCAGTGACAACATTCTCTCTAGACTTGATGAGCTCCCATTCCAGCTAAGTAGATACCTGGCTTTGGCCACGGAAATGTGCAAACCAGCAACAGAGAAACTCCTTGAACTCTGGCCGTTCCCCTCCTGTTCCCATTCTGATAAAGCTGGGTTCCACACTGTTCTTAGGCTCCCGCCTGCAGATCTCAGTAACCAAGAGAGCTTCCTTCCTGGCGTGTGTCTAACCAGTGTATGTGAAAGCAAAGCCGTTTGCTAACTGCGCTGTGAAAATTTTACTTGGGAGGCGGGGGGAGGATGCTATTGCATTCCTGTTTGTGTCATGGTTAGTTCGCCCACAGGAATGGACTGAGGCTCCGTGTCTTTTCGACTGACATAGTAAATGTATTCAGGAAATGTATTGTGTACAAAAAAATCTTCCTCCGGAAGATGCCCCAGTGCTCTTAAGGAGGATGAAAGTCTCAAGTGAACAGAGCATTCAATGGGAGCAGAGGGAAACCATCCCGTAGTTGGGACCCTCCTTCCCGAGGATGTAGCAGTATCCTCTCGCACTGAGGTTACGTCTGAGGGGAAGGGAATGCCAGATGTTAGGAATAGGCAGGTGTTAGTAGTGGGTGATTCGATCAATAGAAACATAGATAGTTGGGTTTGTGATGACCGGGAGAACCGTATGGTCTCTTGCCTGCCTGGTGCGAAGATTGTGGATCTCTTGAGGCATCTAGATAGAGACATGCCAGAGCAGACAAACAACCGCATATAAAGGGATCCAATGCAACAGGGAAGGGCAGACAAATAAGCAGTGGCAAATTTTTTAAGTGCTTGTACACAAATGCTAGGAGTCTGACTAATAAGATGGGTGAACTAGAGTACCTTGTGTTAAAGGAGGAGATTGACATAATAGGCATCACTGAAACCTGGTGGAATGAGGAAAATCTGTGGGACACAATCATACTGGGATATAAAATATATTGAAAGGATAGAGCAGGCCGGGTGGGTGGCGGAGTGGCACTGTATGTGAAAGATAATGTAGAATCAAATGAAATAAAAATATTAAATGAATCAACATGTTCCATAGAATCGCTATGGATAGTAATTACATGCTCCAATAATAAGAAATTAGCAGTAGGGATATATTACCGACCACCTGACCAGGACAGCGATACTGACATTGAAATGCTACTGGAGATTAGAGAGGCTACCAAAATAAAGTACTCAATTAAAATCCCCCATTATTATAATCCCCATATTGACTGGATACATGTCACCTCAGGAAGAAAAGCAGAGAGAACATTTCTCAATGCTTAAATGACTGCTTCTTGGAGCAGCTGGTGCAGGAACCCACAAGGGGAGAGGCAATTCTCAATTTAGTCCTGAGTGGAGCGCAGGATCAGGTCCAGGAGATAACTGTTACAGGACCTCTTGGGAATAGTGACCATAATATAATAACATTTAACATTCCTGTGGTGGGAAGAACACCTCAGCAGTCCAGCACCCTGGCATTTAATTTCAAAAAGGGGAATTACACAAAAATGAGGAGGTTAGTTAAACAGAAATTAAAAGGCACAATGACTAGAGCCAAATCCCTGCAAGCTGCATGGAAACTTTTTAAAGACACCATAATAGAAGCCCAACTTAAATGTATACCCCAAATTAAAAAACATAGCAAGAGACCTAAAAAAGAGTCACCGTGGCTTAACCACCATATAAAAGAAGCAGGGAGGGACAAAAAGGCATCTTTTAAGAAGTGGAAGTCCAATCCTAGTGAGATAAATAGAAAGGAACATAAACACTGTCAAATCAAGTGTAAAAATGTAATAAGAAAAGCAAAAAAAGATTTTGAGGAACAGCTAGCCAAAAACTCAAAAAGAAATAACAAAATGTTTTCTAAGTACATTAGAAGCAGGAAGCCTGCTAAAAAACCTGTGGGGCCCTAGATGATCGAGATATAAAAGGAGCAATCAAGGATGATAAAGCCATTGCGGAGAAACTAAATGATTTCTTTGCTTCAGTCTTCACGGCTGAGGATATTAGGGAGATTCCCAAATCTGCACCGTCCTTTGTGGGTGATCAATCCTGGACAGTTCTTCAGATTCAAGTGTCATTAGAGGAGGTTTTGGAACAAATAGAAAAACTTAATGTTAACAAATCTCCGGGACCGGATGGCATTCATCCAAGGGTTCTAAAAGAACTCAAATGGGAAATAAGATGCTAGGAATTATTAAGAAAGGGATAGAAAATAAGACACAGAATATCTTACTGCCCCTGTATAAAACTATAGTATGCCCACATCTTGAATACTGTGTACAGATGTGGTCTCCTCACGTCAAAAAAGATATTTTGGCCCTGGAAAGGGTTCAGAAAAGGGCAATATATAAAAGAGAGATATAAAACCGTGAGTGGTGTGGAGAGGGCGGATAAAGAAAAGTTATTTATTAGTTCCCATAATAGAAGAACTAGAGGACACCAAATGAAATTAATGGGGAGCAGGTTTAAAACTAATAAAAGAAAGTTCTTCACACAGCGTGTAGTTAACCTGTGGAACTCCTTGCCAGAGGAGGCTGTGAAGGCTAGGACTATAGCAGAGTTTAAAGAGAAACTAGATAATTTCATGGAGGTTAGGTCCATAAAAGGCTATTAGCCGGGGGTAGGAATGGTGTCCCTGGCCTCTGTTTGTCAGAGGCTGGAGAGGAATGGCAGGAGACAAATCGCTTGATCATTGTCTTCGGTCCACCCTCTCTGGGGCACCTGGTGTTGGCCACTGTCGGCAGACAGGATACTGGGCTAGATGGACCTTTGGTCTGACCCAGTACGGCCGTTCTTATGTTCTTATGTAAGACTTACCAGCTCATTTTATATTGTTGATGCTGTCAAGAAGAGAGAGAATTGATCTCCCCCAGCAATCTCTTGGAAGTCCCCTAATTCCATTTGGCTGTGCTGGACACTTGATTTGGCTGTCTCTGGAAAGACTTCATTAATACATTTTCTAAGTGCCATGGTCTGCAGTAGCTCTTCTCGGTATTAGTCAAGTATGGGCATTGCTCTTTAGGGGATCTCTATGCTGGGATAAAAGCACCGTGGTTGGTCCAGATCAGCTGACTCAGGCTCCTGGGATGCTGCAAGGCTAAAAATTGCTGTTTTGGTGTTTGGTCCCAGAGGTCCGGCCCCAGCCCAAGTCTGAATGCCGGCACAGCAGTTGTTTAGCCCTGGAACCCAAGTCATTTGTGGCTTTTTATCCCTGAGCAGACGTACCCTCCAATTCCATTACTCCATTTTGGGTGGGGGTAGGAGGAAAATGTCCTTACTTGTGAAACCGTTTTGTTGGTATCAAATACCTTAAGCCCCACCTCTGACTTTGCCAATTAGCTGAAAGTAATTTTGTGTGTTTGTTTCCCCCAGAGACAGTTAATAATCTAGAGGAGCATTCTGCTGCCAGACTTTACGAACTGGTGAGGAATGGGTGCGGCCTGGCAGAATGGTTTGATTTCGCTGGGGGAGGGAAGGGCATTACAGTGACCTCGTTGCTCTGTTCCTTCCTACAAGCCAATGGCTAGATCAGTGGGCAAAGCTGTATTTCTGCTTTCCCAAAGGAAGGGCGGGGGCTACATCAGGTGAGGCAGGGAGCTCCAGTGCCTAGTATTCAAGTTAGTAGAAGTTCCATTTTCTTCAGCTGTGAGATCTTAAAAGCCCTGCATTACAGGAGACGTTCTCTTAGCCTGCCTTGGCTTTGGACCAGGCTTTTGGGAGTCTTACTAACCCTAAACTGCCTGCACATTGTCCTCCCTCATCTAGCTGTGGTGGCATTTTTAGCAAAGGAGGAGTTGCCTGTCACAGTTGACTGGTTTTCAGAGATCCAGTCACCCAGACACTTCATTATTAGTTTAACGTAGATTTGGCAGGCAGCAAGGTCTGAAATCCACCTCAGTTTTATAAGAATTACTTCATTTTCCTTGTACGTTGTGTCCCTAGAAACAAGACATGGAGCCTTACAAACTGTGCAGTTTTGGTGTTTGGAACCTCTCCTGGCTTCCTTGATTTAACATCAGGAAGCAGACAAGGAAATAATGAGCACAATGTATAAAGGTGACGTGTAATACTTAAATGAAAGAAGCAGGTTATTCTGTCCCTTTGGCTCCATCGGTCTTGATAGGCTGGTTAATCTACCGCATTCACCTGCAGTCAGACAGCAGCAACAAATAGGGATCTATTCTAAAAATGTGGAGTTACCCTTCCTCTTTTTCTAAACCACTTTCGCTACCAGTCTTCGTTTGGCATCCTTTCCTAACAGCTGCAGTTGTTTTCACTGTCCCCTTTGTCAAAGAGTTTCTTTCAGCTGACCACTCGAGGCTTTTTTTTGTGCAAGACAGCAGAAACGTGCCTGGAATTTTTTCTTCTGGAGCGAGTGGGGAACCATTCCAAACTGTGTGGGAATGCATAGGACAGGTGTTTTGTCTGTATGGTGTTTTACTTCCTTCCAATTCTGTGGATAGCAAATGCTGTTTATTGGTTGAAAGAAATGTATTTTGTTTCTGAGGCATGCTCCTCTGCTTCCCAGTTATTGATAAGTCTCAATGACTGCCCATAACCTTGCTACTAGTTTTATCTGTTCTGTAATTCAAACAACTTTCCTGCAGTCACAGCTAGGAATCTGGACTAAATTGGAGTTCCAAAATGAGCCTTTTTGTTATGTATTTGTGACAGATTTCAGTGGTGAAAAATATGGCTCTGTCCTTCGGAGGAAAGTTGCTTTTATGGATAAGTCTTGAGTTAAATGTACAGTGGTGTGGCAGAAGATGAAAGGTTTTTCTGCACATTACTCACAGACGGGGCCTCAACTGAGTTCCCTGTTGGGAATGGTTAGACTGCTAGACGTTGCATTTCTCATGTAATGGTTTTTCGTATATTGTAAGGAATGGGGTCCCTAGCCCACAGACAACTGGGTGTGCCATCCCGGAACGAGAGTACAGATCGTTGTAAGAGTGTGCGCTGTAATTCTCTGTGCAGTTTAATTTCTCTCACATTATGACTTTAATATTTACTTCATTATTTATGCAGCATCCAGAGTGCCAGGTACGTTGCTCCCAAATAAAAAATGTCCTACACAAGAGGGCCACTTGGCTGAAGGTCGGTTACTGAGGTAACGTTGGTTGGAGAAACATTTGGAAGAATCTGCAAGGATGGCATCTGTGTCCTTATGGAGAGAGAGTATCTGCCATTGGGTATACAGATGCACAATTTTGGAGGTCTTAGTAGACCTAGGACTGCTCCTGGAGTCTTTTTCTGCCTGTTAGTACACCATTTTGGGAGCAGACTTTGCTACATGTCCTTTGCCTTTACTGCCTCAAAACTGTGTGGCTGTTATAATGGAGTTATATTGGGCTGTAGCTTCAGCCCATTCAGAAACTGAGGTGTCATACCATATGTCTGGCCTCTTCTGTCGCAGAGATACCTCAGAAAGCATGTGATACTGGTGCTCACTGATCTGCATGGGCTGCCTCTTAGGTGGGTATCTTCTGGGACTCGCCTTATTACCCTAATGACATATATAGGCCATATGTGAGGATCACTTTTTTCTTCCATACCTCTATAATTGGCCTTTTCTAACCATGCAACCAAAACTCATCCAAAGCCTCATTTTTTTCACAAGTTGACTATTTTCTGCTCTGGGTTGCTATAACTTTACTCCCATCAAGTGTGCTCAGAATGTTGCTGCTAAATATTTAAGTTTATCCATCCCTCTCATTGCATCAGCCTCCTCCGAGTCTCTTCTCTGGCTCCCTTTACCCAGGGCTGGATTAACCTGCAGGCTAATAACCTTAGGCCCTCCTATTTTTAGGCCCTTCTGTAGGCTCCATTCCATATTGAAGTAACAGCAACAGTAGTGGGGCAACTGGAATTTTTTAATCTTATTAGATGTTGCTTTGTAAAAATTAATCCACCAAACTTGTCAATTCAATTGATGGTAGTTGTGACTTGGTCTTTCTAGGCTAATTAAGTGCTGGTGGGCCCAAGCAATATTGAACTTGGTACACAGTAGCTCTACACTGAGAACCAGTCGAAGAAAGGAGGATGGCAGAAATTTAAGGAAGCCAAAGAAAGACATTAAAGACGAGATGTAGTGCTGAAAGCTGCTACTACTCTAACGTTTTTTCCTCTTCCATAAGAACGTCAGGACGACCAGACTGGGTCAGACCAAAGGTCCATCTGGCCCAAGGTCCTGTCTTCCAACAGTGGCTGATGCCAGATGCCCCAGAGGGAGTGAAGGGAACAGGGAACCTTCAAATGATCCCTCTCCTGTCACCCATTCCCAGCCTCTGACAGAGGCTGGGGACACCATTCCTACCCATCCTATCTAATAGCCACTCATGGACCTAACCTCCATGAATGTGTCTAGTTCTTTCTTGAACCCTGTTAAAGTCCTGGTCTTCACAACCTCCTCTGGCAAAGAATTCCATAGGCTGACTGTGCGCTGCGTGAAGAAAAACTTCCTTTTATTTGTTTTAAACCTGCTACCTATTAATTTCATTTGGTGACCCCTAGTTCTTACGTTATGGGAACAAATAACTGTTCCTCCACTTTTTCCACACCAGTTATGATTTTATAAACCCCTCTCATATCCGTCCTTAGTCTCCTCTTTTCCAAGCTGAAAAGTCCCAGTCTTTTTAATCTCTCTTCATATGGGACCCGTTCCAAACCGCTCATCATTTTTGTTGCCCTTCTCTGAATCTTTTCCAATGCCAATATATCTTTTTTGAGATGAGGCGGCCACATCTGTACTTTCTTACTATGTCTGATGTAGAGGAAGTCCTAGCAAATAACAACTCTTGATGCTGACTTTTTATTGACAAAGCAAGAGTGCACTAATCAAAATCATCTGACCAAATCACTGTTTGAATAACATGTGAAGCCTGACAGAGTGCAGGTGAGAGTGGCTCAGTTATTTGCCTTTTCAGGGGAAATTATACTGGTTTTGTTGCTGCCTCCTTTTCAATAACCAAAAGTGAAGAATGTTTTTTGTGAAGGTTTTGGTGGTCGGAGGAATACTGAGGACATGACTAATCACGCAATGAGTGAGCAGCATGCACTGCCAGCTAGCAGTTCTCATGCCTGAAAGAAAGTGGCAGAACTGATACACAAATGGAAAACGAGTGTTTGAATGCTCATGCTTATTGGAAGAAGGTTCAGCTGCCTAGCTGAAACCATTGTTTTTCTTGCTGAGCGTGGTCGGCCATTCCATGGCTCAGATGAGACTGTTGGGTCAAAACACAGTGGCAGTTACCTTAGTGTTCTAGAGCTAATCTCTGTTTGTCCCTTTCTTAGCACATCCGTGAACACACACATAGTGGAGAAGGCCATACATTGTATCTAGCAAAGGCTATTTGTGATGAATTCATTGCACTGCTGGCAAGGGAGAGGCTATCATTGTCAATGAGATGAAACGTGCAGGTGAGACAGACTGGTTTCCAGGAATGAATTTCAGTCCTCAGATGAAGCCTGAAGCCTTGTCAAGAGCTGGCATCCTCGGGCTGTAAGTTCTGTGCTTGTGTCCAAGAGATGCAGCAGGGAATCTCACTTTCTCTCTCCTCCTTTTGGACCCTGCTGACCTTGAGTGGGGAAGAGCTGAAGCTCAAGGCCTCCCTCTGCTCCGAGTTTAAAGAGCCAGGCGATCCTGCTCAGCTTTGGGACACACGCTCTTGCGCTGTTCTCAGACAGCTACATTCTGAGCATGCTGCAGAGCCGTCCTCTGTCCCTTTCCTTCTGAGAGCTGGGTGTTTTAAGGGTCTGGGCAGTTGTTGCTCTCCTTGTTGTTTCATCAGTATTTTAAATGCCCTGACTGCCAGCTGGAGCATGGGATCTCTGTGCCCTGTAAATCTTAACTGACCTGCCAGAGCCAGATGCCCTCAGCTTATTTGACGTTCATCCTTAGCAGCCGCCAAACACTTTTCTACCAGAAGATCTTGTGTCTACACCCAGAAAAGATCAAAGCTAGGATATTGCTGATGTGTGTCCTGTCAGAAGCCAGTGTTACAGAGACGTTATTTCTGATGTCTTTGGGGCTAGCTCTCCTCTGCAGCGGTTTTGGGACAGAGGCTGGGGACAAATGGGAATGGCACCGGTTTACTTCAGGGCTGAACTTCTCCCCCCTCACTAAGTCTGTTTCTTGCATGGAGAGATGAGTGCAATGATGGGAGCTGCCCTAGAGGGGTGTCAGATTTCCTGTCAACCTAGCACGTGTTCATATCTGGGTTTAAAACCAGCAGGATAATCTGGAAAGAAATCCGGAAGGCGAATATAGAGGAAAGTAGCAAAGGGGCTAACTGAAAGGAGCGGCTTATCGCTAACACACTGGTACAGGTTGAACCATGTGCTCTAGAGGAGAGCCTTGGAACCATTTACATTATTTGTTATGGGCAACTCGCTGAGGTTCTATATCTGAAAGTCATTAGCAGCGTCATCCAGGATTCGGGTGCCTGTTGCCTTGGTAATCAGAGAGACAGGGTACCAGCTGATTGGGACTGAGTCCTGCATTGTTCCTGCTACAGCATGTGTGCTATTTAATGTAGGATAATGACAGCCTGAAATCTCCTTCTGTTCAAAGCCTTTCTGTTTGCTTACAATTCCTGGAGGTCAAGTGGCTGTTCTGCAGTGGTGAGCTACTGAAAATGTGTATGTATTTTGGTTTTGGCTGACAGGCTGGCTAAGTCAGCAGATGACCCTGTACATTTGCCCTGCATTTGCTGAGGCAGGAACTTGGAACCGAAGAGGCACAGGATTGGACGTGAAGTGATGTATAATGTTGATTCAGAAAGTCAGTTTTCCTCCAGTACCTAAAGAAAATTGTCAGTCATTTTGGCTTTCAACTAAATGGATTGCTTTTATGCTTAGCATTGGTTTTAAACCTCCTTAAATTGCAAAACTGCCCTTATATGTAGAGCCTTGCAAATCCACAGGTATCCACTTTATATCCACTGGTTTCCTCATCTGCAGGCATGGATGCAGATATTCTGAGCTCATTTCTGCAAATACGGACGTGGATACAAATTTTGTATCTGGGACCCTGTAAATGTGTGGATATCTGTTTTATATCCACAGGTATCTGCACCTACCCATATGGATTCGGATAGCCACAGCTTATTTTTGTGGATTCAGATACAAATTTTGTATCCATGCAGGGCTTTGATCATCTGATGCTGAGAGACAGAATAGCTGGGATTTGACTTTTCATTACTCAAGCACCGTATACTGGTTGCTGGGAGCTGCACAGAGATGACTTATTTCTTGCTCTTCAGAATTTTTTGTAAGAAGGGCTGAATTGGTTGAACAGGATTTCAGTCGTCCACATAAAAATGCATTATTTAACCATGATGCTTGTGAGGGGTGGTCTGATTAGGGGTAGTAACAAAGCCATGGAAGCCAAATGTCTCAAAATAAAAGTAAAACCATGTACAAAATTACCCCATTAGTCAGGAATTATGAGAGTTCATAAGCTCTGTTTTCACCAGATACAGAGAATTAGTGGTAATCTTTCAGATTGCATAGCTTTTGGGGTGGTACTTGTGGCATCTGTGCCTGGAGTCCTCCACCTCTGCTGTTGTGCATTTTACATTGATTTTAATTCAGCAGGATGCTCAGATGGTGTTTCAGAGACTATCCGGCACGATGTTCTCCACATGGACTGTCAGACAGTGGAATCTTATAAAGTGACGTATAATCACATACTCATTTTACCAGTACTATCATCAGCAAACTGAGTTTTCAAAGGATATTTCATAAGGCATATAATACTTGTTGTCCTGTAGAAGCAGTGAAAATATGGATAGAGAGAGTCACACATACCGATGGAAAATGATGATAGACTCCTTGTCATTGTTTTATATGCACCCTGTTTATTTGTCCAAAAATTTAAAATTGTTTATTTTTCAGTCTCCAAATAATTCATGACTGGTGGCATGTTGTAAAACTTTGTAAGTCCATTCCTGGACAATTGGGATGATTTCCATTAGAAGCTGATACATAATATTGTACAAAAATGTTTTGGTTTTTTTTTTTTTCAAGACAATTCTTGCTTATGTGAGAAATAGAATCATGCTCAGTAGGGATACCATGGAGAACCGTGTTTACATGTAGAATGGAATTTTATCCCTTTTGTTTTAAAGCACTGTGAAGACGTTGAATAAAAGATTCTATAGAAATGCAAAACAGTAGCAGTAAAGGCATAATATCTGCACACACCACCACTTACTAGATCACCAACACCATTTACCATAGCACCTTTTTGGGAGGGGGGGGCGGTGTTTCCAAGACTGTGTCTTGAGGCTTAACATTAATGGTAGCAATTTAAAAATGGCTGGCTTAAAAAATGTGATGTTCCCATGCCAAAGGATTCCTGAACATATGGAGGTGGGGGTGTGAGAATGAGTGTTCAAATAATATGGCTTGTGGGCATGTTACAAATGAATTCTGATTTGCAATGCACTGTGCACAACTAAGCTGTATAAAGCTCAGAGTTTCATTTTCATGGTTTCATAATACTGATTTTTTTGGGTTCAGCAAACCCAGTAACTCAAAACAAAATTCACGTTAACCACCAAAGTCTGCATAGTTCCTACCTGAAACATAATTTGACTAGGAACACTCAAAACTTGACTTGGGCTGTCACGTGAAACTCATTCAGATCTTGCTGAAACTTCCCAGACCTAGAATTGGGACTTGAATTTTTCGTTACGGGTGTTTTTACCCAGACCCAGTGTACATACTATACCTGAACAACGAATTGGTCTGACTTGAACAGTGCTGGTAAAACATTCCTCTGTTCAAAACGCACCATGTTAATAATGACCCGTGGATGTGAATTTGTGTTCAAAGGCTCTCAGGAGTGAAATCCACATGAAAAAATTCTTTTCTTATTTGGTGTTGGAATACAATTATGGCCAAAAGAAAATGGTTGACTGTTTTTTATGGTCATATTTTATTTTTTATTTTATTTTAGTGGCCTGAGGGATTGTTATTGTAACAGGCTATAAATGAAATGTTAGACAGGTACTATGGTAGGGAGAGATGGACTGTACCAAAGCGAATGAAGTGTCTGCAGAGCATATTATTGCAAAAAGGGCTTTCATCTTGCAGAAAATGACCCTTTTCCCCAACGGTTCATATGATGCAAGTTAATTGAATAGGACTCCTGGCTCCCTGAGAGCTGTGCATGGGGCCCTGTCCATGCTGGTACCTGCGGTTCTTCCTTGGCAGTAATCGCTCATTTGCCACAGTATCTGGTTTAAACATCTAATTTATTTCCATCTAGTCTCTAATGTTGTGATTGGCAGAATGATTGTCACCTTGTTAAAAATGTGCTCCGCCTGTGAACTCCTCCTGCCCTTTGGCAGCTGGAAAGGATCTCCCCTGTTTCTTCTTCTTCCAAGCCTTCTTGCCCCACCACAGAATTGCCTATGTTTAGATATTTATTCAGTCTGTGGAGTAGCAGGCATTTTCCGTCATTACTTTCGGTATGTAGCCTTCTCAAGTCCACTGCATTGTGCTAAGTGCCTCTCTTCTACGGGGTTCGTGCTTGCTATTTTGTATGGTAATTGTGTGATCCTGATCACACTCAAAAGCTGTGGAGTTTTTTACTAAACAAACTGGGGGGGGGAGGGGGGAAGGGGAATGGAGGGTGGAGGCAAGGCCAAAAAGCATCCAGGCTACGGACACAGAATTGAACCATTGGGAATTAGAGGATGTAATTCAGAAAAGTGGGCTCTCCACCAAGCTGTTCTGCAACTTATTATACGAGGTTTACGTTCAGTCGGCCTGGTCCCATCTCATGTTCGATTTCTGCCTCTTTTAGTTTTCTCCTAGAATTGTTATGATTTACACTGGTACTTTTGTTTTATTAGGTGAAAGAAGAGATGCTGTTTGAAGCCCTGGTTACCAGAAAAACAGTAACGGTGGGAGAGAAGCTTATTTTACCATACAAACTTGCAGAGGTATGTGATGTTTTATTTTAAACGGGGGGAATAGGAATGTGGTTTCCAAGCTCTCACAGGAGAGTGCTGAACTATCCATGTCATGGGGCCTGGAGTGGCTCAGCTAAGAATGGCAAACTTAGGCCAAACTGTTAGAAACCAGGGTAGACACCTCAGACTGGTGGTGTGTTCTACCATTAGAGTCTACCAAGCCCGAAGCAAAAATATACTGGTGCATTTACATAAAGTCCAGACAATCCCCTCATGCTCTGTAGCTTCTCTGTACCACACAAACTGGACTTTGACATGAAAGTTTATTAAAACCAAAATTCACCCCACACATTAGATTACTTCCAGCCCCAAAGGGCCAGTCGCTTACCTTGGGTCAAAATATATGCCAGCCAGACTCTATCAAAGACAATGCAGTAGCCAGTCCTTCAGTAAACTAAAAGTAAAGACTGATTCATTAAGAAAAAGTCATGAGAGTTATAGCAAAGGTCAAGCAGGTAAAATATACCTTACAGGTGAATTAGAGTTTATTGGGTCAGAATATAAAAGCAGAGATGTAGTAATCTGTTAGTCTGATAGCGTCTTGCTATAAATTCTATATGAGCGTCCATTAAATGGTTTTGGCGAATCCCTGTTAGCGTTCAGATGGATCAGTGGTAAGATTGCTCACAGGGCTACCCTTTTGTAGCCGAATCAGGTGAGCAAGCTGACAAGTGTCTTCACATGGACTTTGATGAATAGCAAATGCAGACTGTGGTCTCCCTTGCTTAGCTTTCAATAGAGCCATTCAAAGATAATGCATTTACTAAGGGCTATTCAGATGACTTAGATGAGCTATAGGTAGTTTACATGTAAATCAACAAGTTCAGATAAAGATAGTAACATTAGCATTTCACTAGTTTTCATGCATTAAGTAAATCTTCATCTAAATGCTAATACATTCTTTGATTTCAGGTTAATTAAGCAAAGAAACGGACATGAAAAAGCAGGTCGCCACACTAGTACGCATGCAACAGGATGCATATACTATGTGAATAGTGGTCAGTTGATTACAGACAAATGTAGGCAATAACATTAACGTTGAGCAGATAAGTGAATTGGGACACTTAACAGTGCTTTGAAGTTGTGGTCTGAGCTCAGATAGTGCCACAGTATACTTAGCTTTGGTGTGTACTGAGCCCTTTAGGGCCTTGAATGGAGGAAAAGGTGGTGCAGAAGAATGTCTCCAGGCAATTGAATACGTGTGTTCACCCTACCACAGCCTTGCACTGTTTACATTCTTGGAAGCCTAGTTCAAACTACTTAGTTCGTGCCGCGTGTAGCCGCGTGGCACGGGGTTCGAACGAGCGGGGATTTAAAAATGGCGGCGCCCCACTTATGCAAATGAAGCCCGGGAAATTCAAATCCCGGGCTTCATTTGCAATTGCGGTATGCCTACATTACCCCGCTAGTTCGAACTAGCGCAGTAGTGTAGACATACCCTGGAATATTGCCCAGGGAGGTTGTGGAATCTCCATCTGTGGAGATATTTATGAGTAGGTTAGATAAATGTCTATCAGGGATGGCCTAGACAGTATTTGGTCCTGCCATGAGGGCAGGGGACTGGACTCGATGATCTCTCGAGGTCCCTTCCAGTCCTAGTATTCTATGATTCTATGATTAGCTGTGCAGGTGACGCACCTGGCCACCAACTGCTGCCCCTTCTCTTGTACTGATCAGAGCAGTCTGAGGGCACTCCCAGCACATTAGCTGGAACTCCTGCCTGTCTGCAGGAAGAGCAGAGCATTCCCCCTCTTCACCTGGCTGAGAGGTGCCGCCAGTTCCTTGAGACCCCTACAGACTAGAGGGGAAATCTAGGGCTCATTTCCTTTCCCCAGATATAAAGCACTGAGACAGGTATTGCAGACTGGTCTCCACCCCATGGCCACCTTCTCTGTGTGCTTGTTAGACTGAGATAATCTGTTGTCAGTGGCCCTGGGCTCTTGTCACCAGCAGGCATATTAACAGTTATTTGTGGTCTTTGATGAAGCGTTAAATTGTTCTGCGCGCCCAGTCACTCAGTTGGTACTCTGGTGGGACTAGAAACATCACGGTGTGTTTCACTGAAACAGTGCTTGGAAGATCTGGTGACTCCATTCTTTAAGTCGCAATTAAATTGACAGGGTTGCTGTACTTGAAAACAATTTTGTTCCCCTACCCCCTCTCCGATGTTGAAGTACAGCTAAACGTAAGGACATATGAACAGCCATGAACTCAACAAACTCAGCAAGTTATTGCAATTTTATTGAAGGGGGCGGGAGTCTGTTCTTTCTGGAATCCATTAATTCTGTTCCTGAGTTAACAGTAGTTGTTTTTTAGAGAGGTGTGGTAAGCTATTTCACTTCCAGTCCCCACTCGTCCAGAAGTGGGGGTCAATTGCCCTACTCAGTAACGTGCTTTGAGTAGACAGATAGGAACTGTCTTATTGTATTACTGTCAGGGGACAGTTTCAGATAGAAAATGTCATTTTTAAATTGAGGATAAAATTTTGAGCCTGTCAACCCTGAGTTTCCCTTAAAATCATTAGTTTCTCCTCCTTATGCCTCCCCCGAGCGCCATCCTTCTGGTGGTACAGCAATTTCTAATAAAACCTACATCACTCAACCAGCCCTGCTATCCCCAGAGTGGGCAGATTTTTTTAGATGTTGTTAGGCACTACATGGGAACAACTGATACGAGAAATATGATTCTCACTCCAGGAGGGACTTATTTGGTGCTTTATGGCACTTTCTGAACGAAGATCCAGTCTGGAAATTTGGAGATCTGATCTATTTCTTCTAGATTCTTGTACCATGCCCATTTCAACAGGATGATGATAATTACTGATCATATATTAAAACTGGGATTGTTGAAGTGTTCAATTGTATAAACTACCAGCTTCTGTGACCGGTAATTCAGCAGTGTGCTGTATGTGAGAGATTACATCTGACTTTCTGATATTAGCAGTCACACAAGGCCTTTTGCCTTTGGATTTACAGGTGGCATTGACTGTAATTAAATGTTCCTGAATAGGGGAGCAATGTTTGACGTGCTGACTGACATTTTTGTGCACACATTTTTGCAGATACTCTTTAGGAAGCCATTTGAAAAGAGAATTTAGCCTTCCCCGAAACACCCAGCAATTCAGATGTGCTTTTATGCCATATGCAGCTCCAGAGTAACATTGAGAGAGGATGGCATGGATTCATTTGGTCCAGTCATTTGGAAGTTGTTGAAATTTAAATAAAAAAGAATGTCTTGTCCATAAATAATGCTTACATTTACCTCTGAAAGCAGACTCTTATCTTCAGATCCACACAGGGTTTTGTGCTATAGAACTGCTTCCAAGAACCCTTCGTTTTGCCTTTGATAGTAGCTGGATGTGTTTAGAATGGGTGAATAATTTAGTCTAGAGTCTGGTTTAACAGCTTTATGCTGCAGATAAGCATATTCATGTTTGCAGTGTTGTGGTAGCTGTGTTGGTCCCGGGATATTAGAGGGACAAGGACCAACTTCTGCTGGTGAGCGAGACAAGCGTGTGCATTTGCACAGAGCTCTCCTTTGGACCTGTTCCGACTTACCGCAAGTTTCCACAGACGTGTGCTGCAGAATCAGGAATAGAACACAGACCAACTGCGTTGCGTCCCAGGTCAGAACTCTCACATCTTGAAATCACGCCCTGTTCAAGCCTGTAATCTGGGCATCATCTTGGAATCGGCCTTCTCTAGACCCACGTTTCTGTGCTATAGCCAAGTCTTGTTCAAAGATTCAGGGTTTTCTGGCCATACTGCGAGCGAAGACTCTCATGTAGGCCAGCCTCTGACACCTTGACTAATGCAATGTGTCTTGCCTTGACATCAGCCACACTCTGTCTGCCAGTCCATTCAACCTCCTGGCTTGGTGCTTTGAACCACCTCAGTGCTCTCCTGGTGTCCCTCCACGTCCTTTCCCTCCTCCGCTGCATCAGGCTCCTTGTCTTGGCATTCAAAGTCCTTCGCCATTTAGCCCTTCCCTGCCTACTAGGTCTACTAATTTATCAAGCTGTCAGTTTTGACCTTTGTTCTGCTCATGATGGACCCTCCATTTCTCCCTGGTGCACATCTATCGTTTCTGCCAGAAAAACTATACCTGGGGAAAATCTGTCAGAACGTGGAAAATGGCTGTTTCCCCTCTGCGGCACACTCAGATCAATTGGTAGCCATAGTCAGGTAGAAGGTAAGTATACTGGCAACTGGATGTATCGTTTTCTGTTCCCTGAGGCTATGTCTGCACTGCAGGCTTCTTGCACAAGAAGCTTTTTGCTCAAGTGATCTTCCACAAAAATTTCTCGTGCAAGAGTGCGTCCACACTGCAAAAGTGCATTGGAAAAGCAATGCGCTTTTGCACAAGAGTGCGTCCAGACTGCATTAATGCTTTTTCGCAAAAAAATTTTGTAATTAACAAAATGGTCACCAGGGCACCTGTGCTTCTTTCGATAGGCTGTTTTTGTGCAAAACCCCCGTTTCGCATCCCCTCACACCTTCTTTCCCCAGAAAAAAGGAGTTATTCCTTGTGGAAAGAGGAATACCTATACCGCAAAACCCTCTCTGGTCTGTTGATTCTCTGTCAATTTTCTTGCGCAAAAACGCTCTTGAGGTGTGGATGCTCCGAGTTTTTGTGCAAAAATTCTGCAGTGTAGACATAGCCTGAGTGTCAAGGGCAGGGGCTGCTCCGGGGCATTCAGGAATGGACTGGACACCATAAGACAGCTGGTGCCAGTTAGGAATGTGCGAGAAGCATTTGAGAGACGGTCTAATTGGAACACCTGTGGTCTAGTAAGAACCTGCCAGGAGTAGTATAAGGGCTCCCCTTCAGGGGAGGGCGCAGGGCCGGCTTGAGCCATTCCTGCGCCCTTGGCAGCGGGCGTGCGATTCATGCATGGCTCCGCCCCCCTGGCGCACGGCACATGTGTGGCCCTGCCCCTGGTGCGCTGCGCACCTTACAGCTGCAATCGGGCGTGCGGTGCCTGATGGCAGCTCTAAGGGGCGCTGCGTGGCTGGGGCATTTGGTGAGGAGCTGGGTGTAAGGCGGTGCGCTGTGGAAGAGCTGGGAGGACAAGTGTGGTAGGGTGCGAGGAGCAAGGTGCTGGGAGAAGTGTCCCAGGGCAGGGCTATAGCTCTGGAAGTGGAGGCAGAGGCTGCAGAGTCCGGAATAGAACACAGCCCAGCTACATCCCAGGTCAGAACTCTCACATCCTTCAAAGAGGCTGCCAGCAGCAGACCAGAAGTAAGAGTGGCAGTACTGCACCCTCCCTACGATAGCTCTCCTCCCACTACTCCTTTTGGGGGCAGGACCCCAACAATTACAATACTAGAGCATTTCAGATTTAAACAGCTGACATCATGAAAAGTATCATTCTTAAAATCCTACAATCATGTTATGGACCATGAATTTAACAGGTCCCTACCCATTGTGGTGGTATCTGAAAAAACAGCTGTGGAAGATCTGAGCAGCAGCAGCTTGTGGTGGTCTGTCTTGTGTCATTTTATTTTTGTTGTGGAGACGTACATTTCTGCAAGTCAGTGGAAGACTTTCTTTCAAGAGAGCATCTGTGCTCAGAGATGTGGCATGTGGTTGGCAGGAAGTTTGATTGTGACCTTCTGCTCCGTTATTAGATTTTGTTCTCTCTCTCCTTTGTGGGCTATACGGTTGTGTTTGTTTTCCTAGTTGCTGTACTCCTGTAGCTGGTTTCATGCCCAGGAATAGGAGAGAGACAGAGCAGTGCACCATAGCCAGTCTCTACAAGCTGTAACTGTAGTGAGCTAAAAGAAGGTGGTAGGTCTTCTTAACTTTAGGTTACACGCTTGCCAACTTGGAATTTAGGACATTTAGCCATGCTTAGAATTTGATGTGTCCAGAGAAGAATCCTTGTTTTGGTTTTGGATTCTTAACAAATTTATTTAAAGGGAAACTTTGAAAACTTTGCCTCATTGAACTGCGTTCTTTGTAAAATTTGCATGATATTACAACATGTGTCCTAGTTTTATTTTCTTTTGACAGATACATGGTAGAATAACTTGACACGCTCTCTGTAGCAAATGACCATGGAACCAAATTCCACTGAACCATCAACTACATTCTCAAACCCCTAAAACAGGGGTGGCCAACCCATTAAAGGCAAAGAGCCACAATAGTTGGGGATATAGCGCAAAGAGTGAGGGGAAAAAAGTTGAGCGTCAAAAAAAAAAAAAAGGACTTTAAACACAACTCCAGATGGCTTTTTGGCCACATCAGGTTCCTGTTTGCTGGCGCCATTTTGGTTTGCCGCACCGGATGGTGAGCAGTGGGAAATGGGAGCCAGGGGCCATTTTTAGGGGCGAAGGGGAAGCTTCACGAGCCATACTTGAAGCGAGGGAAGAGCTGCATGTGGCTCGCGAGCCGCAGGTTGGACAGCCCTGCCCTAAAACCTTTTGCAATGTTAATTTGATTGTGAAGTACCCTTCATTTCCCACCTCCACACAAACATACATGATTACAGTGCTGGTTGAAAATATTCGATGTAAACTGGGTCAGTGATTACTTTCCACTGTGATTAGTGAAGATCAGTAAAGCTGTGATGCTACTCCAGTTTAACTAGGCTTAGATAGTACATATGCAAAAGTTGTGAAATAATTAAATGAAGTGGTTGAGTTGCTTATGTTTTCTTATTAAAGTCAGCTACTCTGCTAGTGGACTAAAAGGATTATTAATGTTATACCTATAAATGAAAAGGTGTTAGGATATAGGGAATTACCTATCGGTAATCCTTTCTATGCTAAGGAATTGGTTGAAACAGTAGATTAAAAGTAGATAATAGAATAAAACTGAGGCATTAGGCTAGGCCTTGAGATTTGGGTTCTGTTACCAGCTTTGATATTGACCTGTATGGCTGTCTTGGGCAACTCACCTCACCTTTCCGTGCCTCTGTTAACACTAGCCTGCTTCATGGCAAGGACTGTCTCTTAAGGTGGTATTTTTACAACACCAAGGACTATGAAGCCCTGACCTCAGCTGGCATCTTGGTTGTACAAATAACAAAGAACAGGGAGATAGTGATATAAGAGTCTAGCCTTCATGGGTTCTGCACAGAAAAATTGTGCCCTCGTAATTTTGAAAATGCTTTGAAAATGTCGGTAAAATAATAAAGATCTTCTGAAAGAGAGATGATTGTGGACTTTCAAAAGGCTGTTGCCGAAGTCCCTATTGAGAAATGATTAGAGAAACCCATACGAAGACAAATACTCTTGCAAGTCCAACAGTGGCTCAGGGCTCTTTAGCGGGAGTTACTTGGTTGCCGCTTAACTTGCGGAGGTTGCTGTATTTGTAAAGGTCTGTGCGTACACTCCCCAAATAGTTTTTCCAGGCTACAAACCCTGGTGCTTGGTATCTGGTAAAGAACCACATTTGGGGAGTTTGTCACTGGTCCTTACGAAACAGATTAACAGACTTGAGTATTTGGCAGCCACTCAGCGCAAAGTAAAGACGTCAGATGTGCACAAACTCTAAGTCCAGGTGTGAACTCCAGGCCTTTGGGTGTATAATTACATTGGAAAATCCATCCCGAGTGGCGCAGCTACACCAGCCTAACATCACAGGTAGGCAGTGCTACATTGATAGGAGAGCTTCTTCCGGTGACACAGCCTCCTGGGGAGGTGGCTTCGGTACACGGGTGGAAAAGTGCTGTATGTGAAGAGAAGCCCTTGGGGAAAGCAGCAAAGAAGGAATAAATGGGGACTGTTCATCAGGGTGACAAATTACAAGCAGGCTTCCCCAAGGAAGGATGCTCCATAGTTACTTCTGCCACCAACTGCAGCCTGGTGGAGTTTTTAAAAAGGATATTTTTTTATTCCAGGTCATTGCTCACGTGAGGCTCTAAAGTTGCAGTGCTTTCTTTTTTCTTTAATTTAGATGTCGGTTGCTGATTTCTGGCTAAGCTCAGGTCGTAACATTTGTAGTAATAGAAACAAATCATTCCTGAATTGGTTTATTCATTTTTCTTGCACGGACTGTGATTTTCACATGGGTGGGGGGGAACAGAGGGTTTTATGCAGTCCTGCACAATCTGTCCATGTTCTTCGGTTCATTTCCTCCGAGTGAGCGAAGGGAATGATTATAACCCTTTGGCAAAGGAGGCTGGTTTAGTGCCTTCCACTGCAGGCAGCTTGATGCTGCAAACTTTTTCGGCATAGCTGTCTTGCTTCGGGCTGTGCTTCGGTGTAATTTGTGAGTCATGTTGCTGTGCAGCTTTACTGGTACCAGATGGGTCTGCACCAGGAGTACTTTGCCATAGGGTGCAGTACTTTGCCCACCAAAGCTCAGGAGACGATCTGTCGATATTTGTTAGTCTCTACTGGTACATCAACATTGCACACTTATTTCGAAATCAGCTATTCCGGAAGAAATACTCAGGGAAGCCTCAAAATGAGTCGGAGGCAGGCTCCCCTAATGTGGACATGCACATGCGCTCCCAGGAGGCACTGGGAAGTAATGATTTTGAATGGTCCTGGGAGGAGCTATTTCGAAATAGCTGCAGTGGAACGTTCAGAATAAGCATTATTCCTCATGGAATGAAGTTTACAGAATCCAGAATAAGCTGTCCATTATTTTGAATTTATTTAGAAATAATGGAATTGCTGTATAGATGCTCGCAGTGTTATTTTGAAATAACTGCTACGTAGTGCTATAGGACCACTTGTCATGTAAGCTTTTTTTAAGTTACAGACTAACACGGCTCCCCCTTTGAGACATCTAGTTCTCAGTAATTCTGCTTTCTACGTTCATCATGACCCACTAATTTTCACACGTAAAGATTGCTGGGATGCACAAGGAAGTTGGAATAGGGTTCCAGTTTTTGCTCTTGGCGCTTTTGGCACAGTGGAGACCGGAGGAGAAACAAAATAAGAGAAACACCAATAACATAGAATTAGCTTTGGCTAAGTGACTGTCCACTTGGCTCCCCCACCTTCTATCTTAGATTTGATCCAGAAATCCTGAGGTCAAATGAAGTTCTCTCTGCATTCTCTTTCCTACTTCTGCCATTTATTGAGGAAAAGAAAACAGAACAAACCTGCAAGCCACATCAGCAACAGCTAAGTCTACATTGCTTCCTTAAGTGGGAAAATTTGGGGTATATAAAATCAAAATAGGGAACTGATGGTAATGTGGCACAGAACCTTTCACTGTTATGTTTCCATATTGAATCTAGCCCGGGTCAGCAGTATTTCTACCCCCAAGCACTGAAAAAATCGTAAGTCAGACCCTTTAAAAAAAGGGGAGAGACTTTAAAAAAATAAGGTATTTTTAAATAATACTTTTTTTTCTTTTTTTTTTTTTTGCCTTCTTGTTTCTCTAGTTTCTGAATCTTCAGAAGTCATGTTTTCAAGTTTTTGTCTACAACGTGGCAGGCTAGAAAACGTATTTTTCTTTACGTGAAAGCTGAGATTCCTGGGTAATCACATATGCATGTGACTGGAGGCTTAAGACAAACATCAGGTGTTATAAGTCTTGTGATAAAATTGCAAGAGGACAACTCGAGGTTGGTGGTGACGGAATTTGACCCTGTCAGTGCTTTGATGAGCTGTGAATTGGTGCTCTGAGTTGTGTTCCTACAGTTAAGGTAGTGAAGTTTTTAAAAAAGCTAAAATCAGACTTTACTAATGGTGTGGATTTTGAATTCTAGTGGCCTGCCTTGGTAGTGAGGCTGTGGGTTAGATGGTTTATGAAGGCTAGACTTCCCACCCTTGGAGGTTGATGCACATTAGTAAGGAGGACTTGGCCGATGGTCTCTGTGCTATGCTTTGGCTGTAATAAGGGGGTCTCAGCAATAACTGGGGGGAAAGGGTCAGCGTAGAAGCCTGGACCTAAGACTTTCATGTTTCAAATGTGCCTCAATTTGCAGTATTGCCCCAGGGCAGCCAGTTGGCCGGTCTGGGTCTGGTTCCCCATTGTAAAATCGGAGAGGAGAATCTTCACGTTTCACAAAGTTCTTGTGACAATGGATGTTTGCAGAAATGCAAGAGGATTTTTCTCCCATTGAAGGTTTTATTTTGGGAGGTTATTTAGTCTGCAGAAGAGAAGAGTGAGGGGGGATTTGATAACAGCCTTGAGCTTCCTGAAGGGAGGTTCCAAAGAGACTGGAGAAGAGGCTGTTCTCTGTGGTGATGGATGGCAGAACAAGGAGCAATGGTCTCAAGACAGTGGGGAAGGTCTAGGTTGGATATTAGGAAAAACTATTTCCCTGGAGCGGGGGGGGGGGGGGGGGGAGGGGGGGGAAGTGCTGGAATGCTTCGATTAGAATATGAAGGTACTGACTTCTCCATTGAATTTTCCCATTAAAATGTAATGAAAGGCCTATGACTAGTAAAAGGGACTCTCCTGGTGAATGGCATAAGGAAATATGATAAAGGTTTCTAGGGCATCTGTGGTTCTGAAACATTCCCATCTTGTTTGCTTATTAGAAGCTGTTTTCGTGCATGGATGGTTTACTTTTAGAGTGAAAAAGGCAGTGCAGGGTGCATAAGGTAACCCATTATAGAAGGAGGGAGCAGCATTTTATGGTAGTCTAGGAATAACACATGCAGTGGCATTTCCAAAAGAAGAGGCAGACTGTTCCCATTTTAAGTAACTGTTGTAGTAATAGTTATTCTCGTTATTCAGTGTAGTGTTGTCTTAAGACAGGAAAGAATTGAACCCTAAACATTAAGATGATTTTGATTTTCATGTTGAGATTTTGGATTTGGGCTCGGGGGAGTGTTGGAGGGGTCTGGGTAAGCTGGTAGGAATATCTGTTGAGTAGGTGCTGTTTGAGAAGCAAGTATGCTGTTTGAGAAGCAAGTATGGTGAGTCTTTCTCTATTGGTAGATTGTTGTCATGGTCTTCTTCCATCATGTAGAGGAAAGAGAGAAGGAGCGTTGGAGGAGACGTGGGGGGAGATTCACAAGGTTCAGGGAAAGCTGGTTCCAGACTTTGTGGATCAAGCAGTACAAAGAAAGTAGGAAAAAATAATTTGGGAATTTTGTAAGTAGAATAGCAATAAAAAGGACTTATCCGACAATAACCAGATCAACTCTTACTCCAGCAACTGGTAGCGCTCTAATGTAACACTGATGTTTTCCACGTATCTTTCAAAATCTACAAATATTTGAAATAAAGAGAATCAACTTTTTTTGTCCATTCCTTAAAATTACTAGTTGGGTAGCACCTCCCTGCCCCTGAGTTTAGCTAGAGATTTAGGAAAGAAGGAGTGTGGCTACTTCATGTACTAATATGCTAATAATATAGAGCAGTTAAAACCCTTTACAATCTTTTACATGAGATGCCTTTGTTTACAGATGAGCTAGAAGAAACCCTGAAAAAGGACTCTTTTGTGTGAAACATACTAGCATTTCTCAGGGAACTTAGGAACAAGCCACTTGACCCTTGTTTGCAACTGTTATGTTTCATTTTTCCCTCCTTCAGTGGTCCTTCAAAAGGGGAGGGTTGCATTTTTTTTTTTAATGTTCACAGTCAATTTTAAATATAAGGATACAGCTAGCAAAGGGCATAATATCTAATGCTTCGTTGCACAGAATAGAGCTGTCTTTGGGAAAGTAAGAATGAATACATGGTTCTAACTTAATTGTGAGATAAAGTACAAGTACGGAAAATTACATCATGCCTATTAGGTCTAAATATGATCTATAATTCTCAGTGTTGCCAAGATAGGGATTAAGCTAGAGTCTGGTATTCTGCAATAGTACTTTTCTCTGGGTGTTAAGCCAGTGTTTAAAAAACTAAGCCTGCCTGTCTCAGCCTATGTCCTGTGACCTAAAGGGGAACCGCTAAAGCTGCTTAATCTATCTCTCGCCACAGGACACGTCTGTGAATATAAACCAGACACACAATGTATTAGGTAACAAAGAGACTGCTAGAAAAACAGCAAGAAATCATAATTCTCTGTACGCTCGCTCACACATAAGACTTGAGAGGACTGAAAAGGTCTTTACTTCTTCGTAACATTAATAGTTGTGCTGATCTGAAACCTATGGATGCTGACCAAAAGAGAAGGATTTCTTTCCCATATAAACAAGTTCAGTGACAGGCATATTACAATGCTGGGTCTGTTTCTCAGATCCAACTATCCTGAATGCAAGATTTTCTCAGACCTGGTAAGCATGCAACCAACGTGCAAACTGCAATTTGGTGTGTTCCCTTCCATAGTGTATCAGTGTCCTCCTCCCTCTCAGCTCTCCCGACTATTCTGCTGGAAACAAAGCCTTTGCTGCCTGCTTAGCTGTATGCTGGGACGCCCTCCCTCCCCCAAACCACCCACCAGCCACCCCACAGCCCTGCCCACATTGAGAGATGCAATCAAAAGTTAGTTTCTCTCTCCATACTGGTGCAATGGTAGTCCCTGCAAAATCCTCATCCTCATACCCCAGGGAGGAGCAATAGGGGGTATTGAGTAGGGTTTGTTCAGAGTTATTTTTTCCAACAGCAGAGTAAAAGCAGCTGGTCCATGACGGGCACCGAGGCGCTATAGCAATACCAATGATACATGTTTGGAAGGGCCCATTTTGAAAACTCATTAAAGTACCTAGGTTAAGCAGATCAGTTTCATACAGAGCCATTAGAACAGCCTGAATACTCCAGATTGTCAAGGATGTGCCTGGCTTTGTTCTTGTGGACTTGACCCCCTCATGAGGCAGAAGATTGGTTCATTGTGGCAGGTGGATGTGCTCTGACTGTTCCGGTGGCAGAGGAGGCGTATCAGTAGCGGTAAAGCATCTCTGTGCGCTGATTGTGCTAGTTCCACTTCAGTATGATAGAGAACGATCAGACAAGAAAGCGATTTGCTTTGTCATTCACTCATTCATACAGGGATGTCTTGTAGAAATAGGAAAAGCATGGACTTCCCTTGGGAATTTAAATAACAGAACTGGGACGAGCTTATATCAACTTTAAAATGGAAGTGGAACTACAGGATTTAAAGGAATCTCTACTGAGACATTTAGGTGACTGCCAGCACAAAAGTGCAAATAGGTATTAGAGCGTGCTCTTTTTCTGACCCTGTCTGTGCAGAGGACGCCCATACCTCAGTGTGGACTAATGTATGGAAGAAGCTGAATTCTCTTAAGAGGATTTACAGGAAACATGATAGGAATTTAAAACTGGCATCAAATTAAAAGAAAAATCCAGTAACCCATTTATAATCCAAAGATACTTGCTCATTAGACTTTGTCAGAATACCGCAGCTAATGGTCTCTAGCTTCTCAGAGGAGGAGACATTACAGCTTGCTATAATGGGAGCAGTTTGAATTTAGCCCTTAAATGCATGACTAGCCCTCACAGATATCTGGTTAAGGCACAACTGGCCTAGTAGTAATTGCAATGAATTCCTTGGATGCTACACTGAAAATGATCTCATACTTTTTACAAGGGGAGGGGGCACAGTAAAGCCTCATTTTGATACGTGAATGTAAAGGGATTTCCTGAGGGCAGAGAATTCTAGTGGTTTGTGTGCGTGGTGTGTCCACTGTTGAGTATTTCATTGGAGGCACCTTCCATCCTTGTATAGAAATTTTAGAAAGTAAATCAAAGGCATTGTGGTGGAAGGGGATATTTTCCTTCTTCCTGTGTTCATATCTGGTTTCCTGAAGGGACTAGAAATCTCCATTTCTTCTGTACTCAAGCAGAATATGTAGATTAACTTTTGGGGGGCAGGTTAGGTTGTTTAGCGATCAAAACTTTAGCGTTTGCTGTGTTTCTGGAAGTTTAAGTGTTTATATGAAGTCATTTTTCCAGTGGTCAGGGAACTTCTGTTTCTTCTTATGAAATTGTATGAAATATTGAACTGAAGAGAGAGCAGGAGGTTGTTTGTTTTCTTCCTAGAGGGAGGGGAAATCCGTGTGTGCGCATGCAGCCGTGTATGTGTAAGTATTTTTAGTTCTGTTTGCTACCACAGACTTATTGGTTCAAACTCGCAGGTGGATTCTGCAGTTAAATTGTGGGATCCATCAAGATCATGCTTATTTATATTTTCACAGGTCAATGCTAGGGGAGTGAATATAGAAATTAGAAGAGAAGGTATTTGTATAGGCCTGACTCCTTGTACATGCGGAGTTCCTATTGTGATCAGTGTATGTGCACAGAATGTGAGATCCACTACTGTGGGCACATGCTGTAGATGAAGTTATTAGAAATAACAGAGAAATGCTTAGTCATGTGAAAGGGAGTCTTGGGAAGAGGAGAATATTAGTAACCACTGAAAGAATTTCTAACTTAATGGGCGGTGTGCAGCTGGTTTTCAGAAATACAAATTCTCTCGTCTCTCCTTGTATTACTGAGTGATGCTTAATAGCCAGGCTGGAGACGACATTTGCATTTAAACTCTGTTTTCAAGCACTTTTCCCATTCTGGTAAATTTGCAAGGGAAATGCACACCCCACGCCGCCCTCAGCTATCTTTGAGCCCAGTGTTGAAAATTGGGAAAAGTTTAGTAAAATTCTTTGTCCATCTGAATGATCCACCAGGTTTTCATAACACCTGCCAGGTTGGGGGGCAGGAGGGAGTCACAGGGCTGCAGAGACCTCAGGTGGAACCGCATAGTATAAAGTAAAAACTCCATTCTGGGTGTGTGCAGCCCACCACTTGCCCCCCAAGATTTAGTGTTCATCCCGACCCAGATTCAGCAAAGTGCTTGCACACATGCTTTCTTTAGAGCATGTTTAAGCCCCTCCCTCTTCAGCAAAGGAAGGGCTACAGAATCAGATTTTAAAAAAATCAACCCTCTGCATACCAAGTAACTTGTCTGTTGTAAACTGCATTTGTATGAGAGGCTTCCATAGCTTGGGAGTAACGGATACACCTCTCTCCTTACAATGCGATGCTCCCATGCCACAGGGATGGGCTGCAGTTCTAAGAACCCGGATAGATACAGGTTGATGAGCTGCACTCTAGCTGGAGTTTGGCTCCAAGATGGTCTCAGGCACTGTCCCCTTAGCGAAGGTCCTTGGCTCAGTGAGATTGTGAGGGAGTATTAAAATACATACCCACACGCTAGGGACTATCGCTTACCTCCCTCCCCGCCCCCTTGCTGCCTCTATCAGAAAGAGGCAGCAGGGGAGGCAGAGAGGAAGGGATGCTGCAAAGTGGCAGTGCCGCATGGAGTCTCGGGTCAGCTGGGGACTCCCCACTGCTCCCATGCCCCCCGCAGTGCTTTTGCCTTTGAAGTGTAGCAACAACCCTGGGGCAGTTGTTACACTTAAAGGTGGAGGTGCCCAATCGACTAATCGAATACTCGATGCAATTTGCATTTGATTAGCTCGTTAATCTAAATTTACCATCCCTACCACACCCCCACAGAATGGAACTCTTCTCTTTAGGAGTTTGCAATTAGAGCAACATTTAAAAAGGGGGCTCATGGTAGTCCCTATAAAACTCTGACTCCTCCTGAGTTAGTCAGTGAGTTGCCAAATTGCCCCTGCTCAGCAGCATGAGTGGGGTCAAAGGGACTTGTATGTCAGTCTCGTTTGTACAGTGAGGCTCCCAGGTCCATATCTCCTCAGACATCCAGACGGGCTGCCTGCTCCCTTCCCTTTCCTCTCCTAGGCTTGTCTGTGCTACTAGGTTAGGTCAACGTGCGCCACCTCGCGTTGGCCCATTGGGGCACATGTGTGCACTCAGGTTTGGTGCTGGCCAACATAAAGAATGAGTTATGGTGGCCCCGTAAAACCACCTCCTCAAGCAGCATGGGGCCATGGCTGGCCTCCTGAGGTCACGCAGTATGAGCGGTGACACTGTGACCCGCGTCGACCCTAACAGTGCTCAGGCAGCTGTGCCCCTGCACTCTGTTCTCTGTGACAGCGGCCGCTCCATCCACTGCTCCGGGGGGGAGACCAGAGGCCCCCCAACCCTAAAACCCTCCATTGTAGTTGTGAAGCGCCTTTCCCCAACGGCTCGGCCTGGAGCGCTCTCTTGTGGTGTGTAACTGCCCAACCAGCCGGGCCCGTAGCAGACACTCAACGTGCCCCGGAAGATGTTGGCTCCCTGGGCTTGTGAGGAGCAGCAGATTGAACAGAGGACACAGACGAAGGGGCATAGCAGAGCTCACCACCAGTGCTGCATGAAAGTGAGAAAACTTCACCAGTCTTGCAGCCGTGCCCAGGGGCATGACAGTCCGTCCGGTTTCAAGCCATCCACTTGCTGCTTTTCCCAGGAGCTGCATGCCATATGTGGCGGTGACCCCGCCAGCACTCGGCTAAATCTGTAGTCACCCGTACAGAGGTGACCTGATTGTTAGAGGTGCAGGATCACGCCTGCTGCCGGTGTAGTCAATGAGACTGCCCCTGTGGAAATGTTGCTCTTGATTTCTGAGGGTAAGGCGCAGCCGCCAGTGTAAAAGCAACCGAATCTCAAATGTTTGGGCACTGGCATAAAATAAATATTCCCTGTTACTAAGGCTCTGTTTGCTTTTCGGTACCCACAGCCTGTAGTACTGAGGTCCGACTGGCACTGTGCATGACACCCTCTCGCACTTGAATCTTCAAAATAAATAGCTGCACAAATTGTTCCTCCCACCTCATTTGCCATCGCCCGCGGTCGCTTGGAAAAAGTCTGATTCTTTCTTATCTTGCACCCAGACCTGCAGAAAGCTGTCTCGTGCATTGAGTTAGTAAACAGTACGCGCACTGAATCTGAGGGCTACCAGACTGCACACTGGGGAACGTTTTTCCCCAGTAGATCATGTGAAAATATCTGTAAAAGGTTAGCTGAGCCTCTGCCAAAGAGGCAGGTCACTGAATCCAAGCTCTGAGAACGCTGTTGTTTAAATGGCATTTCAGCAACAATGATGCTGTTTGAAATGCACTTGAGGGGGAGAAAACCGCCTGGGCAGAATGAGGAGCCAAGGTTTTCAGATCCCGGGGCGCCCCTCACGGCTCTTCTGGTAACTCATCGGTGCCCGGAAGCACGGTTGCTGATTTTACTAGATACCGTCTGTGGTCTAATGTCCAAGAGCAGCGCGGCATTGAAAGGGTTGATTTAGCAAGAGAATGGGTTTAACCCCCATGTTTGCCTCCCAGGCTTTTCCTCTTTGGCTTTTATTGCCCGGGGGAGAAGTTCCATTTCCCAGAAGGGCGCCTGGTCCATCTAGCCCGGTGTCCTGTCTGCCGACGGTGGCGAGAGGGAGGGAACCAACAGTCCATTGCCTTAATTCCCCATTGAGAGCCCCGCTTTGTGACAGCAGGGTTACCATGTGAGCTGGGGGAGGGGAGAGTGGTGCCCAGCCCCGGCCGCCCCGCGTGAGGGGGGAGATCTGCAGCTTGAGCCCTGCTGCCCCAGGTGGGAATGGGTCCCAGCAAGTCTCCTGCTTGGCCTGGAAACCCCATTACGGTGGAGTCTCCGCCCAGGTTGAGTGGCTGCATTAGAGCTACGAATGCGTCCAGGCTTTTGAAATGCTTGTAAATTGCTCCGTTGCTCTCCCTTAGCATTTCTGTATCTTGTTGGCGTGCAGTAGATGTACTCTGGCGTCAGGGGTTGACTACTCAAATGGTCGTTGCAGCTGCCTCTGCTCCCAGGGTAGTATGGCCTAGTGGCGACAGCCCTCGTGGCTGCCCTTGCCAGCATGCAGCAGAAGGTGCAGGCTGTAGTACAGGGCTGGGCAAGATGCGGCCTGGGGGCCGGATCCGACCCTCCTAACACTTTGATCCGGACTGCATCGGGCCACTTTCTATTTAGAGCCTGCTGCCCATGTCACTGAATTTCCAGGTGGTGGCTCAGGCAGCAGGATCCTATTTAAATGGCTCGCGGCTCTCAGTGGTGGCACTTCCCTGGCAGGGGCCGGAGCTGCGAACCTTTTAAATAGTCCAGAACCCGGGCAGCTGTCAGGCAGCACGGTCGTGGCAGAGCTGGGAGTCGCAAGCCCTTTGTTGTTTTTACTTCAAAGCCTCCAGCCCCAGACAACTCTGGGGTAAGACTCGGCCCCAGTCCCTCCCCTTCCACCCTGCCCCTTCCGAGGGATGGAGCCAGCCCATGGCCACCTGCCAAAATTCATTAAGTCCCCTCACCCCCGGTGAAAATTATTGCCCACCCCGCTGCAGTAGGAGGTCCCGAATCTATCTCCCTCCACTGGGTCCCAACCCAGGCCTAGGGTTACCAACTTTCTACTCACACAGCAGCTTCTTTTATCTTTTGGAACCAAAGACTGTAGTGTGTGTGTGTGTGTGTGTGTGTGTGTGTGTGTGTGTGTGTGTGTGTGTGTGTGTGTGTGTGTGTGTGTGTGTGTGTGTGTGTGTGTGTGTGTGTGTGTGTGTGTGTGTGTGTGTGTGTGTGTGTGTGTGTGTGTGTGTGTATTTGCTTTAGCCTTGTAATAAACCTCTTGTTTCTTTTTCTTAGTTCATGTATCTTTACTCAGTTCGTGATAGGGTTGAACACAAGCATAGTATTTGGTGTAAGATCTAAGATGCAGTTGACCTGGGGAAAGTGACTAGGCCTTTGGGAGCAATCAGAATGTTGCTGTAATTTTTTGGAGGAGGGGACTGTGTCTCTCCCCCCCCCCTCCCTCCCAGCAGGCATAGCTGGAGGAAAGACAGACCAGAGTACCCCTGGGGACTGTCTGGGGTTCATGGTTAGGCTGTTACAGGGCCTGCTGAGTTCACACATGGCTGGGGAAATGCAAGTATACACCTTGCAACCGTGACCCGCTTCCTAGTAGCCTGCCCTGCAGTTGCTGCTCCTGAGCACTGCAGGCAGCTTGGCAGTAGTGACCCAGGATCTGTCCCGGCCCATCTCCTTTCAGAGGAAGGACCAGGCTCTGGAGAGCGAAGGGGATGTCGGCAGAGTGGTTATAGACAAGGAAATGTCAGGTTGGTTTGAGCAAGCCCTGCTCAGATACAAGTTCTCCTAGAAGCCAGAATGTTCCTGTTTACAATTCCGGGGAGTGATACGACAGCACAGGCGAAAACTCTGAGGTTAAAGAAAAACGGGCTTTGTCTTTCCTAGTCTGTTTCTAAAAGTTACTGACTACAGACCAGGAAGTCTCTAGGCATGTTCACGTGTCTGGGACAGATTCATGGAGACAAGACTCAGAGAGAGATGGGAATCCCCTTTTTGGTGTTCAAAGGAGCAAAATGCCAGTGACTACATTGCTGCATGAGGTAGCCGAAGTAGACTGAGTAGAGTTACAGGAGGGGTGTCGGAAGTGTGAGAAAAAGCTGGGTGTTTGAAGTTATCAGGGAGTTAGGGGCTGCTGTAAAGCTCTGTAGTGCTACGTGAAAACACTGAAAGTTGCAAAGTCAAACTCTCTCTCACGTCAGGAAATGCCAGACTTCAGACTGCTTGTTTGTATGGGTTGATAGGCTCTAATTGCATGCTTTTGTAGTATATTTTCCCTGGGGCCCTCATCTCACTTAGTGTGCAGAACAGGTGGGATGCAGCTTATGATGCGCTATTCTAAATTTTGTTTTAGCCTCATTGTTCAGTGTGTCATCTTAGGCTTTATTCACTGAGCACCCTTCACACCCTGCGCTGAAGACAGGCTCAATTTCTGCACGGGCTTTTCTGTTATTGAGTGTCAAACATTAATTAATCACCGTAAATTTCGGCAGGAGCGAGGGAATGGCATTATCACCAATTACAGGAGGCGGCAGAGACAGAGATGCTGAGGGCTTGTCTCTACAGTGGGTGAAACACAGTACTGTGTCAGCCTGCACAGCATTAAAACTCACCATTAGGGCTACATGGGCCGGGGTGCGCCATATTCGTGCCCTTAGAATCGCCCCTGAGTCATTGAGCTCCATGCTGACACGGAGCTGGGTCGTCAGTAGGGCTGGAATCTTAGCTGCACCATCCAGTCCTCTCCAGGCCAGCTACCAGAGCGGCTGATGGCACTAGCAGGTTGCTCTGGAGGATGATGGGACGTGCTGGTGGGTTTCCGAGATATTTGCGGACAGCTGCGGTGTGGTGGGACTCCGCAGTGGTGGGTGCCATACCAGACTCGGGAGGGGAGCGCACACTATTGGACACAGACTCATTTGCTCGTTTTCTCCAGGCTTGACCCCTTCCCTGCGGCCTGCCCCATGTCCTACCTCGTCTCTTTGTCTGGCTCCTCACCTCAGTCCCAGGCTCCCCTCCTCAGTCATCTCCTTCCATCCTCCTTGCCCAGCCAGTCCAGTTTCTTACCAACAGCTTGTCCAGGCTGCATCTCTCCTCCCACCACTGGTCACAGTCTCCTCATCAAATCTCTTTCTCTCCCCATTGGTTTGTGGTCCATCTTGTCCAGCCATTGCCCTGGTCCTGCCAGCTTCTTGCCCAGTGTGTGCACCCCCCAGCCAATGGGATCGCAACACCATCTTCTTCCATTGTCAGCAGTACCATACTGCTGCCCCCCACCTTCGAGCCTCTGTGCCCAGCCTGTTTGTCATGCCCCATTAGCTCCCTCTCAGTTTCTTGTCTCCTCTGCCACCCTCCAGTCTGTTTTATCAGGCTTTGTAGCCCAATGTACTGCTTTCCCTCCCTCATGATTGGCTCCTTTCTCTTTTCTTCTAGATTGGCTTAGCCACGTGCTCTCGGATCCAGTGCCTGCCCCACGCAGCTGGGAGCAGTCTGTACAGAGATCTGTATCGGCGTCTCTGTGGCCCTAGACTGGAACCAATCTTGGTCCACATTAGGAGCTTTGAGAGACTTGAGTGTGCTCAGGACAGAGTCTTCCAAGACGGTAGCTGTTACGTTCTAGCATTCTCTATGGAGCATGTGCGAATGGCAATTATTCAAATGCTTGTAACTTGCCCAAATTTGGGTGCCTTTTTCTCGATTGGCAAAGGCGCAGCTCTTTAACAAATCCTGGCTCCAAACTACTGGTGGTGCTAGTGCGTTTCAAAGACAAAGGCTCAAAAGTTTCACCTGGGCAAAATAACAAGCCTCGTTCTCATAAAAAGGTGGACTCTTTTGGCTGAAATGTTCGAAGGAAAAGAAACCAGACCCCTTCGCTCTGAGGCAATTCTGAGCTCAGATGGTTAGTTTGGCAACATTTATAAGCAACTGAAAACAGGTTCTTCTCATGGGAAGTGTGGGGCAACCTTACAAGTCATCAAAATATTTCCCCCCAAAGTTAGTTTTAAGTGCAGGAGGCCTATTAATTAAAGCATGTGACTTGAATGTGTGTCAAAATTAAAATGCATGTAATCGCCTCTGCTTTTTGGATCAGTAATCAGCTGTGCTAGTCTGATCCCAGAAGGGTTGCTTTGGCACCATGTATATTTTCATTTTCCTAAGTGACATTATTACAGACATTTTCTGTAGTGATCACATGGCAAGACATCCTAACCAGACAAGAGGCTTTAGATTACAGAAGCTGACTTATAACACGAAGCAGAACTTTTTAAATGAAGCATTCGCTGGCAGACTCAAAACAGAATTTCTGTTTTGGTGGCTGCATTAACCCCAGATCAAGAAGCTAGATTAAGACCCCACTAAGAGTCCATCTGTTTTTGTGCAAGAGGGAGAGGTAGCTATAAGCAAGGTTCTTTGGTTTTCCAGGTGTGGGTTTGAGAAAGTGGCAAAGAGCTATGATGGGTAATGGAGCTAGAGATTGGCAGAAACATTTGTCTTCAAGGAATGGGGCTAAAAATCAGTTAAATGAAGGGGAAAGTGACAGCTTGTACGACAAGACAATCCTTAACGTAGGAAGGATCAATCTGTTTCACATGTACAGAACAGGAACTGACTGTCTAGGAAGGAGTCAGGCGGAAAGGGATCTAGGGGCAGGGGCAGATGACCGTTTTGCAGGGCCCCAGGCAGCATAATTTCACGGGGCCCCCCTTTGCCACGGCGCATGCGCGGGGTCCAGGGTGGCCGCCCTGTTCGCCATGCCCTATATCCGCCCCTGTCTAGGGGTCATAGTGGACCACAAGCTAAATATGAGTCAACAGTGTAACACAGTTGCTAAAAAAGCAAGCATCATTCTGGGATGTGTTAGCAGCACTACTGTAAGCAAAACACACACTTCTTCCTCTCTACTCCGCACTGATTAGGCCTCAGCTGGAGTATTGTGTCGAGTTCTGGGCCCCATGCTTCAGGAGTGATTGGCCAAATTGGAGGCGGTCTAGAGAAGAGCAACAAAAATGCGAAAAGAGCTAGAGAACATGATCTATCAGTCTGATTGAAATAATTGGGTTTGTTTAGTCTGGAAAGGCGAAGGCTGAGAAGGGATGTTACAGTTAAGTATCTAAAAGGTTGTTACAAGGAGGAGGGTGAGAAAAGTTATTCTCCTTAATCTTCGAGGCTAGGACAAGAAGCAATGGGCTTAAATTGCAGCAAGGGAGGTTTAGGTTGGACATTAAGAAAAATTTCCTACCTCTCAGGGTGGTTAAAACAAAATACAGGACTATGTAGCACTTTAAAGACTAACAAGATGGTTTATTAGATGATGAGCTTTCGTGGGCCAGACCCACTTCCTCAGATCAAATAGTGGAAGAAAATAGTCACAACCATATATACCAAAGGATACAATTAAAAAAAATGAACACATATGAAAAGGACAAATCATATTACAACCGCATACAAAGGCATCCAATGCATCAGGGAAGGGCAGACAAATAAGCAGTGGCAAATTTTTAAAGTGCTTGTACACAAGTGCTAGGAGTCTGACTAATAAGATGGGTGAACTAGAGTACCTCGTATTAAATGAGGAGATTGACATAATAGGCATCACTGAAACCTGGTGGAATGAGGAAAATCTGTGGGACACAATCATACCCGGATATAAAATATATAGAAAGGATAGAGCAGGCCGGGTGGGTGGCGGAGTGGCACTGTATGTGAAAGATAATGTAGAATCAAATGAAATAAAAATATTAAGTGAATCAACATGTTCCATAGAATCGCTATGGATAGGAATTCCATGCTCCAATAATAAGAAATTAGCAGTAGGGATATATTACCGACCACCTGACCAGGACAGCGATACTGACATTGAAATGCTGAGGGAGATTAGAGAGGCTACCAAAATAGAGAACTCTATAATAATGGGGGATTTTAATTACCCCCATATTGACTGATTACATGTCACCTCATGAAGAGAAGCGGAGATAAAATTTCTCAATGGCTTAAAGGACTGCTTCTTGGAGCAGCTAGTGCAGGAACCCACAAGGGGAGAGGCAATTCTCGATTTAGTCCTGAGTGGAGTGCAGGATCAGGTCCAGGATATAACCGTTACAGGACAGCTTAGGAATAGTGACCATAATATAGTAACATTCAACATTCCTGTGGTGGGAAGAACACCTCAGCAGTCCAGCACCCTGGCATTTAATTTCAAAAAGGGGAATTATGCAAAAATGAGGAGGTTAAACATAAATTAAAAGGCACAGTGACTAGAGCCAAATCCCTGAAAGCTGCATGGAAACTTTTTAAAGACACCATAATAGAGGCCCAACTTAAATGTATACCCCAAATTAAAAAACATAGCAAGAGACCTAAAAAAGAGTCACCGTGGCTTAACCACCATGTAAAAGAAGCAGGGAGGGACAAAAAGGTATCTTTAAAGAAGTGGAAGTCCAATCCTGGTGGGAGAAATAGAAAGGAACATAAACACTGTCAAATCAAGTGTAAACATGTAATAAGAAAAGCAAAAAAAGATTTTGAGGAACAGCTAGCCAAAAACTCAAAGAAATAACAAAATGTTTTTAAGTACATTAGAAGCAGGAAGCCTGCTAAAAAGCCTGTGGGTCCCCTAGATGATCGAGCTATAAAAAGAGCAATCAAGGACGATAAAGCCATTGCGGAGAAACTAAATGATTTCTTTGCTTCAGTCTTCACGGCTGAGGACGTTGGAGAGATTCCTGAATCTGCACCGTCCTTTGTGGGTGATGAATCTGAGGAACTGTCCCGGATTGAAGTGTCATTAGAGGAGGTTTTGGAACAAATAGAAAAACTTAATGTTAACAAATCTCCGGGACCGGATGGCATTCATCCAAGGGTTCTAAAAGAACTTAAATGGGAAATTGCTGAGCTATTATCTGTGGTTTGTAACCTATCCTTTAAATCGGCTTCCGTACCTAATGACTGGAAGGTAGCCAACGTGACACCAATATTTAAAAAGGGCTCTAGAGGTGATCCTGGCAATTACAGACCGGTAAGTCTAACTTCAGTACCGGGCAAATTAGTCGAAACAATAGTAAAGAATAAAATTGTGAAGTATGTAGAAGAACATAATTTGTTGGACAAAAGTCAACATGGTTTCTGTAAAGGAAAATCCTGTTTTACTAATCTATTAGAGTTCTTTGAAGGGGTTAACAAACATGTAAATTACATGGCCATGGGATAAGAGGGAAGGTCCTTTCTTGGATTGAGAACTGGTTAAACGACAGGAAACAAAGGGTAGGAATAAATGGTAAATTTTCAGATTGGAGGGGGTAAGTAGTGGTGTACCCCAAGGGTCAGTCCTGGGACCAATCCTTTTCAACTTATTCATAAATGATCTGGAGAAAGGGGTAAGCAGTGAGGTAGTAAAGTTTGCAGATGATACCAGACTGTTTAGAATAGTCAAGACAGAAGCAGACTGTGAGGGACTCCAAGAAGATCTCACCAAACTGAGTGATTGGGCAACAAAATGGCAAATGAAATTTAATGTGGATAAGTGTAAAGTAATGCACATCGGGAAAAATAACCCCAACTATACGTACAGTATGATGGGGGCTAATTTGGCTACGACAAATCAGGAAAGGGATCTTGGAGTTATCGTGGACAGTTCTCTGAAAACTTCCACACAGAGTGCAGCGGCGGTCAAAAAGGCAAATAGGATGCTAGGAATTATTAGGAAAGGGATAGAAAAATAAGACCCAGAATATCTTACTGCCCCTGTATAAAACTATGGTACGCCCACATCTTGAATACTGTGTACAGATGTGGTCTCCTCACCTCAAAAAAGATATTTTGGCCTTGGAAAGGGTTCAGAAAAGGGCAACTAAAATGATTAGGGGTTTGGAACGGGTCCCATATGAGGAGAGGCTAAAGAGACTGGGACTTTTCAGTTTAGAAAAGAGGAGACTGAGGGGGGATATGAGAGAGGTCTATAAAATCATGAGTGGTGTGGAGAGGGCTGATAAAGAAAAGTTATTTATTAGTTCCCATAATAGAAGAACTAGAGGACACCAAATGAAATTAATGGGTAGCAGGTTTAAAACTAATAAAAGGAAGTTCTTCTTCACACAGCGTGTTGTCAACCTGTGGAACTCCTTGCCAGAGGAGGCTGTGAAAGCTAGGACTATAATAGAGTTTAAAGAGAAGGTGGATAAATTCATGGAGGTTAGGTCCATAAAAGGCTATTAGCCAGGGGATAAAATGGTGTCCTTGGCCTCTGTTTGTCAGAGGCTGGAGAGGGATGGCAGGAGACAAATCGCTTGATCATTGTCTTCGGTCCACCCTCTCTGGGGCACCTGGTGTTGGCCACTGTCGGTAGACAGGATACTGGGCTAGATGGACCTTTGGTCTGACCCAGTACAGCGGTTCTTATGTTCTTATTACAGAACAGAGGGGGGATCCGGGGGGGGGGGGGGGGGGAGGAAAGGAAGGTAAATGCCTGTGAGTTAATGATATTAGAGGTGGGAAAGGGGAGATGTCTGTGAGTTAATGGTATTAGAGGTGATAATTGGGGAAGCTATCTTTGTTATGGGTAAGGTATGGGTGGCTAAACACTGGAATAAATTGCCTAGGAAAGTTGTGGAATCTCCCATCACTGGAGATATTTAAGAGCAGGTTAGACAAACATCTGTCTAGATCATCCCTGACAGTACTTCTTCCTGCCATGAGTGCAGGACAGGACTTGATGACCCCTCGAGGTCCCTTCCAGTTCGGTGCTTCTATCATTATGTCATTACCCCTAAAACATAAATGGCTGTGAAGACTAGATTAAAAATAATAGGACCTGCAAAAAGTCATGAATTTTATTACAGCTTACTTGTAGGCCTTCTAGATTTCAGAGTCCTTGTGGAGTAAAACCGAGTCTTTCATTTGTCTGCACTGTAGCATACCATAATGCATTGGGAACATCTGACATTAATAAGTGATCAAGTTAAAAAAGAAATGGAAACTCGTTCTCCAAGCAAATTCCCAAAACCCTGTAGGTAAATCTTGTTTTATCACACTGTTCAAAGGGCAGCAGCAAGCGTTCCTTTTTTTAAATAAAAGCCTCATTGCTGTATATAGTTTGCTGTCTAATTATGATGAAGAGGGAAAGTGTGCTCCAAACAGCATTACTCTCTGTACATGCATTGAGTGCAGTCTCACGCAGAAGGACTGATCCCGAAGGCAATTATCTAAATAAAAAGCCTGTTCCATAAAAAATGTACTAATTTCTATTCTGAGCTGTTCTGTAAGTGTGAACGTGCTTTCTCCCCTCCTGCCAGCCATGCGAATTTCTCCTGTTAAAAGAAGCTACTGCTGTGTGCTGCATCCAAAACAGCTCAGGACCACGGTTGGTAAATCCAACTGGGCTTTTGGTAGTTCTCCCTCCTTTGAGACTTGATTCATTTTTCATATGCAGTGGAGAAATTGTCATGAAAAGATGTACGGGGAAACAAAAGAATAGCTCTAAAATAGAAGACATTCCTAGCAAAGTTATAAGGGCTAGCAGATTTAACCTCCATTGAGGTTGGTGATCTTTCTAAGCACCCATAAGGTGCATCTTTAAAAAAACCTTAGAAATAGCTGTCACTTTGCTAATAGGTAAATATATGGCCACATCCCATTTTATGATGGAATTGTGCGTCTGTATTAAAGATGTTAAAAAGCAGGTAACTAGGTAACCCTGTAGCCACTGAAACATCTCAGCGGTCGCTCTGTTACACACACCTGCAGTGTGGGATGGCAGCTGGCTCCCACCTCCTGCCCCTGCTCCCAGGTAGTCAGGTGCTGCCCCGCACTGCTGCCTTCAGCGCGAGGTAGCAGTGGGGCTGCAGACGGGAGCTGGTACATGCCAGGAGCTGGTGCATGCCAGGAGCTTACTTAAAAGCCAGCTCCCGGCATGCACCTGCTCCCAGGTAGCTGGCTGCTGCGTGGACGCTGAGACACAGCCAGCAGCATGGGGGGCAGCCAGCTCCCCAGGAGTGGAGCAGGAGCCTGCATGTACCCAATAAATGGAGGCTTATCGGGTAACCATTTCAATGGTTATACTTTGACATCCCTAGTCTGTATACAAAAGTAATCTCTAGTCCAAACATGAGCAGTGAAGCCTGTAAATGACATCTGCTACCAACTATTTGTTTATAGGATTCCCTTGACCGTGCATCCTTGAGGCTCTGTAGCAGTGTCCCCCTCTCTGTTCATCCTCAGCGCACCTCAGAAAAGCACCTAGGAATTTTTCTTGAGTCTCTTGCATCTCACAAGGCTTGCAGGGGAATTTCTGCAAACCACACGCCTCCATTCCTGTGTGCTATGCCACCGCCTTGGAGAAATATATCAGGCAATCTGCTCTCACTTACACCAATGCAAAGCTGATGTAACCGCATTGGTCTCAGCGGAGTTACTCTGGGTTTAATATTGTATAATTGAGAGCAAAACTGATCTGATAAGGAGCACTAAAATTGAAAACTAAGTTCATTTTTCACTCACACAGTTTCTGGCATATTTACATACATTTTTGTTCTAGGAGCTTCCTGCCAGTTGACTTATAAATCTGTGCAACCCAAGGCGCCTAGAAATTCAGGTAGAAAACTTCATCATCTAGGTCCACAAATTAGTCTGGTGGTGTGTGTGGGTCCTAGAGGCTGCAGAGACTGTATTCTCCTCTGTGCCTTCTAAACTGCGCAGCAATGGGGCTCGTCTTGGGAGGGAAGGAGCAGACCTTGTCTCCCTTTTCGCAGAACTCAGGCACTTACCCTGCCTACAGTGGGGTTACTGCATGTGCAGCCTCTCACTGTGCCATGGTTAGGTTTGTCACGAAGGGCAAAGGTGAGTGAAAGGAAGGGAGTTGTTTTATGCACCTCATGTTGTCTGCAGCAGGAAGGGGGGCATACTCCCTTTCCATAATATCACACTGTAAAATAGACCCGGTAGAAGTAAGGTTGCTTTAGCACAAATCATTGTAGCAGTAAGAAATGTCTCTGATTTCCTCCATCAGTTTGTCTTGGGTGGGCATGATACTGTGTTAGTGAATTGGCTTCCCACATGAGTGGATTCAATAAAACGAGACAGAAAGCCGGGTTCCTAAACTCTGTCCCAAAAACACTTCACTGCCTCTAATGTAATATTTGGGAAATACATGGGAAAAAGATCTGGTACCAAAGTGAATTTTCAGTGAAAAGTATACAAGATGCTTTTATTAGAAAATGTAAAGCTCCATTTCTAATATTTTTGGTAAACTAACAGCTAGGTTCCAAAACAAATATGAAACTCCTGGGTTGTGAGAAGAGGGAAGCGTAGAATGAACTGTCCTTCAGTACAGCACATTTCCTTCACTTTCCTTGCTTGTATTTTTTGTCACACATAAGGTTTTCGGAAGTGAGCAATCATTTATTTTGGCATTGGCAAGTCATTCCTTTGTACAAATATTTTTTGCTTTGACGTCTTGTAATTTTCTTTTGTTTGCCTATCAGACAGTTGTGGTTTGTTACCATTTAGCAAAATATAGCCAAGGCAGGGTTAGTTACTTGTGGCATTGTACACACACACTCACACACTTGTGGGTTTGGGCCTGTCTTCAGATATACCCATTTTGAGTCTGAGGAGGTGATGTTCTTGGTTTCATAAAAGCCATCTGGGGGGGGCGACAGAGGATAGCGTTGGCCCAAAAGCACAGGGCCATGTGAACAAAGTTGACATAAGGGACTCAGGGAAAAGAGGCACCTTCATTTGAAACAGTGTGATATTTTTTCTTTTTTTGGTGACTCTCTTGGTGAAATGCAGTCACTCTTGGAGTGCCCTCTGGCTGGGGTTGGGTTTAGTGAAGGCGAATGTTTATCCTTGCAAACATTTGGACATCAATCTCTACGCAGAGAACTGGTGAAAGGTGGGAAGGATGACTTGGGCATACAGGAAGATCTTTCAATAACTTTTCTTTCCTATCCATTAAATTGAGACAGAACTTTCACTGCCTGGTTGAAAAAAAAACCCATTTATGCTCAGTGTGGCATTCTGTAAGCTCACTCAGTGTGAAGCATTGTAGTGCTGTGTATAATAAGCTGGCAATTACAGTTTTAGTTTAAGGCTTTTGATTAAAATGGGCATTTCAGAACCTCCCGCTGATGAGAGAGACTATCTCCATCACCAGAAGGACTTGATAGTCTGTCTGTCTTGCACCGTAGCTAAAAATAGCTTTGAGTTAACTCCGTACTCACCAGTCTTCGTCATTATTATTATTATATTTTACAAATGTGCGTCTCTCTCTCTCTGTGAGTCTGTTCAAGAACTCCTCCAAAATGGGAAGAGCTAGGACCACCAATTTGGTTTGCAGCTTCCTCTTATCATAACTTAAAGCGAAGTTAGGGCTTGGTTGTGCCAGGACAGTGGAATGTGCCTGGGATTCGATTGTTTCCCATAAAATGGAAAAGGTGGGGTCTGGTAGGAGAGCAGTTGTATGGTATAATGAGCAAGAGGCCAGAGATAGGGACTGTGACAGCTATAACTACATTGGGCCACCAGGGGGCAGGGATAGAGAAAAGGACAGCGATCTACTATATATTTTGGAATTTGTGTGTGTGTCTGTCAGTCTGTGTGTCTGTCCCTCAGCCAAGGGGCATGGTCTCCTCCTCTGGCTATGCCTGCTGGAGCTTCGGCAGCCATGGAGAGGCGCTTCTCACCTGGTCCCAAGCTGCAGTGGTGAGAGAGGGCAGGGGTTATCTTCTCTCACTGGGGCAGTCTGCATCCTGAAGCCCTCAGCCCAGCCCAATGATTTAAATGAAGGAAAACAAAACTTGAGTTCAAGACCTGAGCGATGGTGGGTAAATCTCATCGTTTCATAACATTTTAAGTGATTAATATATACAGCAGCCTTGAGGAAACAGCAACGTAACCGTTCAAGCCAGGGAATCATAAACGGGGAGCCCAAATAGCTTCAGCAGGTTGTAAATATCAGTGGGACCTTGGTGAGAGTGAATTATCAGTTCTTCTCCTGCTTAGTACCTAGGTTTCCATTTCAGAGAGCGCGCGTTTTAGGAAAAAACGAACTAGGTACTGCTATCATAATTCCTCCTTCACTATCCTCAGTTGAGTGAAATCCCATGTAATCTGGAAGAAAACATCACACCTGGGATGGTGTTTCTAAAGCAGCATTATTCTTTATTCTGTGATGGCTGCTTTAAAGAGCAGTTCACCTGCCTACGGCTATCTCTGCGCTGCAGGTCAGTGTTGGTAGCAGGCGCAGGATGTATAACCAGAAAAGCAAGCTGTGCCCACAGTGGCTCCCCACTACTGGCATCTCTCTCAGTGGTGCGGAAACGCTCCAGCAGCAGAGAAGCTGCAGGATGCGGCAAGGCTCAAAGCAGCTGTGTAGATGGTGAGTGGAGGGCTTGCCTGGGCTGTAGGGCCATGCACGGTAGGTATGTGGCTGAGTACCCATAGGCTTCAGGCACGGCTTGGCTCACCTAAGGACCTTACCGTCTAGGCCGTTTGTACCCGTGTCAGGAGTGCGGCTTGTGGACGTACAGTACTCCCCTCTCCAGACATGGGCAATGTAGTGGGACCTTGTCCACAGCATTTGCAACTCCCGGCAATGGAGCCCACAGATTTTTAGCACTTGAGGGAGCTGAGTGAGTCTATCAAGGCTCAGATCTGTGTTTTCTGAGCTGGCCTCCTGCAGCATCCACCAGAGCAGAACCCGCCAAATTGAAAAACAAATTGCCAAGGGCTGTAGGAGCAGTGGAGCACTTAACGGAGATAAAAGATTTCTCTAAAACAAAGATGCGTGGCAGATGCGCAACTTCTTTATTAATACGTAAACCAGGTTTAATTGTTGTTTTCATTTTTTCCAGGCTGAGACTGTGCGGAATTCCATGGCTAAATCATTGTACAGTGCCCTCTTTGATTGGATAGTTTTTCGAATTAATCATGCACTTTTGAACACAAAGGACGTGGAGGAAAGCCCCAAGGTAACGTCTGAGTTCTTCTACCAGCTTGTCAGGCTGAAAACATCTTCTTTTAAAACGTGTAGCTACAGGGTAACGCGTTGCCCAAGGGTAAACAACTCCCGGTGCGGCAGGACCGTTAATATTTTAAGAATGAGCACATAGTTGGGGGGCTATAAGTCATGTTTGGTGGGTCAGTGCAGATCTTAACCTGTCATGAATTGGCATTGAAGTGTACGCTCTGAGTGATTTAAGATGGAGAGGTTTTGTATTGGACACTAAAAGATGCATGTCCCCCAGTGAGGAACGCCAATATCCGTGTGTGTAGAAGGGCCCTGCAGAATTTTAGCACCCTACATTGTTCCAAAGGAAATCAAAAGAGGCTAGATGAGTGAGTGCTACTTGAAGGGATTGTTGCTCTCTGTTATTGATTTAAAGAACAATACACAAATATTTTCTTCAGCCCTCAAGAGTTGTGACCCTGAAATGGTTTTTTGAAAGGTAGAGGAGGGTGGGTGGGTGTGTGTGTGTGTGTGTGTGTGTGTGTGTGTGTGTAAAAATTGTAACTTATTTTTATTTAGAATTTTTAACAGATTTACAGATTCCTGCCATGTAAATATTAGTGACACTACAGTAATCATCATGATGGTGAGCTTGGGTTCAGAAAAACGACACAGTAATACAATCTGAGCTCTCTCTTGAAAGTAACACTACCATATTAGAGAGCATCTTTGCCTGTGACCTTGTTGTTTCTAATTGTTTTATTAAATCAAGTAAAATCTCTGACTAAGCATTTAACAAACCAGGCAAATCGATTGAATGTTCATATGCCAAACAAATTGGACATGATGCACATGTATGTGTGTGCACGCACGTGTATGTGTCAATAAAATGTGTACCACTGCTAGTCAAAGTCCTTTGGCTTTTACGTTTTTGGCACCAGCTAGCAGAACTTCTTGGTCATATGTCTTAGCTGATACTGTGAGTGCCAAAGAACGATTGTTTAGCTAAGTGCTAACATTACATTTGAATTATCCTACTGTACAATTGGTTGAAATTACAGATTTTATCATATGTCTGACACTTCATTTTACTGCACAGAAATGCTTATAGTTTATATGGGAAAATAATTATGGTCTGTGTGCACAAATCTTTCTTTTTCTTATTAAAATGCATGTTTAATATGTGGTGATGACTGTGGTGGCATGCAAGTTTGTTAAAATGGATAACATACTATGTTTCTTCTGGCTGTTCTCTTTGGTATCTTACTGTAAATTTCCAAGGCTTCGAAAGCTTTTCTTGGGTCTGTCTGAAGGGTGAATTTATGTATTTGGAGAACATACAAGTTTACTTTATTGTCAAGGGAATGTGTATTTAAAATATTAGCCAGAAAATTCACTACTTACTTTAAAAAGAATTGAAAAACACTAGGTGTCTTTTAATATCTGTCTGCATACTTGCACTAGAACATGATTACTTGTCTTGTTGACCCTAGCTAGAATACTGTAAAAGAATGACCTGTTTGTTAATGGCAGCCCGTGAGGATGAAGCATAGAAATACATAAACATAAGTTGGTACATAACACTTTTCAAGTTCAAAGCATTTTCAAAATTGGTTAAGGTTAATTTTCACAGCTCCCCAAGGAGACAGGTAGAACTTTGTATTGTGTCCATTTTATGAGTAGGGGAACCAAATCAGAGAGACGTGAGCATGAAACAGCTAGGAGGCACTCAAAGGGCTTGTCTACCCGGGAAGCCAGGATGTGAATGCACAGCGCGCTAGCTTGCTGCAACGTCCCGTGTGGCCCCCGCTTCGGGTCAGTGACTCTCCTACTCTGGGAGTTTGTTCTTAAGCCACATTGGCTGACTTGGGTTAAAAGAGCAGTGCAGCCATGGCTGCTTGCCTTTCCACATGAGTGAATGCCGATGGGGTGCTGGGTTGGACTGATGTGGCCACCCCGAGTTAAAAGCCGAGGTGCTGTTTTAGTGAACTCCATTGAAGATCCCACTTCCATTTGCCGTGTGGACCTACTTTAGGGTTCCCTCCCTCCCTCACCTGCGCATGTCTCAACCCAACTGTCCTTACAGGACTACAAAGACAGACCATCCACCTCAGCGAGGATGGGGCTGTTGTGCTGCTGAGAGAGCTGGGGATTCTGAGCACCTCGTACCGAAGGCTGCAGAAGGAAGCAGCCCCCTAGTAGAAGAACAGCTCTAGTGTTGCAGGAAAGGAGGACAAAGCCACTGCTTTATCCACTAGGGATTAGGAGTGTTACCGTACTAGGCCCGGCCGGGCTGAGCAGCTCCACATCACGGTGCCTGAGTAGCCCTCACCCGCAGCAAACCAGAGTCGGCGGGCTGGTTCAGTCCCTCCCCGTTTCAGCAGTTAACCAGTTCAACGTAACATTGAACTGGCGAACTGATTAAATGGGATTTCACATCTCTACTAGGGTTGCCAGGGATCTGGTTTTTAACCGGAACACATCTGCCCCAGGTGAGAGGGGAAGAACCTATGAGAACCAACCAATGGGAGCGGAGAGATGGTGCTGGGGGTGAGGGCAGCCTATGAGAACCAACCAATGGGAGCGGAGAGATGGTGCTGGGGGTGAGGGCAGCCTATGAGAACCAACCAATGGGAGTGGAGAGATGGTGCTGGGGGTGAGGGCAGCGCGGGAAACTTCCCCTCTGGTGCAGACAGGCAAATAAAGCAGCCCGCCGCTCTGAGCCCTGGGGTGCAGCAGGCAGGGAGCCTGCCTGAGGGTCCAGCAGTGCGGCTTCAGGCTGCATTGAAAGGCTTGGCAGGTCGTATATGGCCTGCGCGCCACATCTTTCCAGCCCCTGCATTAGGGAAAACCTTCCAACCATCGTGCACCCGGCACCCACACACACCTATTGGAATGGACATGAACAAGACATCTTGAACAGCTATGAGAGAGGTAACCATCGTTGTTAATAGCAGATCAGGGAGGGTAAATTCACGGGCATTAGAAATACCGGAATGGTGCTCATGCTTAATTGTTTGGTATTAAAATATTTTTGGAAGGCGACTTGAAGGGCCCATTAAACAAATGGTTAATTGTACTCGCCCAGCAGTGGTTTAGTTTAATCCAAACAGTTTGAACATGCTGCTCATGAGGAGTGAGCACATCTGGGAATTGACCATGAATTCTTTCCGTTACACATTTGCTGTTCTTTAATATGCTCCTGTGCTCCTTTGATATGTTCTTTTTGCTCCTGTATGTGTGCTTGGTTACTTTACATGACAATAAGAGACTTTTCACCTATTTTCAGAAGTTAGAATAGAATAGAATACTAGGACTGGAAGGGACCTCGAGAGGTCATCGAGTCCAGTCCCCTGCCCTCATGGCAGGACCCAGTACTGTCTAGACCATCCCTGATAGACATTTATCTAATCTGCTCTTAAATATCTCCAGAGATGGGGATTCCACAACCGCCCTAGGCAATTTATTCCCGTGTTTAACCACCCGGACAGCTAGGAACTTTTTCCTAATGTCCAACCTAATGAATTATTTCACACTGTAGTCCTAAAAGCATGCATCACCCTAGAAGCTTTCCTTAATTAAGCAGGAAGAAGGACAAGTAGCGATTAAAAGATTGGTATATTTGGAACACTGACTTTGGTCTCATGTTTCTGTTTTATTTACATAGCTATAGTGTAAGCAAAATTTTTTGTTTAAGCTGTTATATGTATTACACAAAATATTCTAAATACCTTTTATTAAGAGGTCTGTACATGTAAAAAAGTAAATAAAAATAGTTCTGAGAGAAAATTAGCTAAGCTGTAGGGAGTGTTTCAGGATTGAGTGTATAGATATACTTAACAGAGAACAAAGGGGCTCCCGTATCGGAGTAGAACAATGGCAGGCATATTTATAACTCATTAGGGAGGGTGAATGTATGTGCGCTTAGTCATTGTCTGTTACTTTTTGGCCCAGAAACTGCAGAATTTGGTTTTTTAGTTAAACGATTGTTTCACTCAAGTGTTTGGCCAAATGACAAAAACTTTCAGGCTTTTAGCCAGGTGATTGAAAGTATCAGAGCAGGTGGGGCGTGTAATCAGTTTGGTAATTGGGGGCAGGAGGGATGGTAGCAGGGAAGCTGGAATGGCAGAAGGGGCGGAGCATGGGATGGCAGAGGAGAGCAATGGGAGAGATGAGCTGGGCATCCCAGGTGATTTGTTTAATGTGCAGTGCTGTGAGAGGGTTTTATTTACACAACCACGGACTTAGTTCACGGGAATTGAAGGCCACGTTCATGCTGTGACCAGCGGCATTACTGGCTCTACATATGGATCTACCCTGGTCACTTCAGTGAGTTCCCACCGTGGCTATGGAATCATTGCAGCTAGTGCATGAGCGTTTTACCACCGCTTGCAGCAGGGAGCCCACGCTGGTGGTCCGTCAGTTCCGCTGTCCCCTGTTCCTAGCAGTTCTGGGGCTGGAGTGATGGTGGGAGAATTTCCGCACTTTGTCCGAGCAGATCAGAGCAATTGGACCGAGAGGTGGTTAGGAACTGAGACCTGTGCTGTGTGTTTCCCTTGACAGAGGCTTAGGCTTGGCTCATGGTTCTGATTCTGGAAACAGTCCCACCCATTCTTATTGTGGTGTGGCCAGGGCCCTCTCCCAGCACCTATAACTGGCTTAAATAGGCTTCCTTCTCCCAGCCATCTTTGTAATAGGTCGTTCCAGAATGCAAGTCCCCAGGACCTGCCGGTGCTGTTCTCTTGCCATATCAGACGTGCGCTGGAGACAGGTGCCCAGGTCTCCATAAAACCACAGCTGTGTTTTTAAGACAGCTAAAAACGGGGAGGTTTCATGTATTTGGTAACAGTTGCATTGGAAGAGTTGCCCAGATGGACACATCATAAGCACTTGGCAAAAATGTTCAATTTATTTTCTTGTATCGTCTTTGTGGTCTGCTGTGTCAGGCAAGTTTGATATTCATTGCTCTGTGGCATTTCCTATGCAAGTCCTTTACCTTCCATTGCTTACTGCAGTGTGTTATTTATTTATAACCCTCTCCAACGTGTTTTACTTTGAAATGTTCACAGCTGGAGTGTAACCATTTACAAAGTTAATGCAGGGAGTCCAAATAAGCACATTCCCTTGGTTTCGCCTTCTTGTGCCGAGTCATTTTTTCCATTGGGCAAAAGCTTTTAAGTCTTAGCTCCAGTGGAGTAGGTTGGAAGTGTATTCAGATTCCCCTAAGAGGTGATAATTCATTTAGCTGTAAGAAAAAGCCAGATGAGCACATTTATTATTTAGACCAAACATTTTGCTGGCAGTTCAGTATGGGCTGCAGTACCACAACTGGAAGGAATTCAATGTACCTTGTTTTGGAGAGATGCACTAGAGTATTTCCTTTTAGTAAATCCCAGCTAAGCTGGACGTAGAATTACATGTTGTCTCCTTGATTTATGTACAGGCCTCAGAGTGGAATAATATTACTAGTTACAGCAGTGATTACAGATCTTGACACTCGATAGATTTGATTCTGTTTGCATGCTTTCCATCATGTCCTGAGCTACATCCATCAGCCTGGTTTTTCTAAGCAGCATACTTTGTTTTGTTCTACAGACCTTGTCCATTGGAGTACTCGATATCTTTGGGTTTGAAGATTATGAAAATAACAGCTTTGAGCAATTCTGCATTAACTTTGCTAATGAACGCTTACAGCACTACTTTAACCAACACATCTTCAAACTAGAGCAGGTAGGTCTGAATAATCTTTGTATGTTGCAAATGACAGTTTGCATTGACACATTATATTGACGTGGCATTTTTGAATTACAGGGCAAGTTTTTACATCTAAATTGGTGCTGTAATGGATTTATTCATATTTAAAATGCAAGATATGGTTTTCACTAGTCATGATCTGTAAAAGCCAGTCTGCGCTAGGCCTCTTCTGTCCGATAACACCTTCCTTTCGGGCCAGCTCCGAACCAAGACGCACAGATAGTCATGAGGACCTCAGCTGTTAGGCATTTGTCATCCATGTGTGCACCCCGCGGCTCCCCAAGCGAGAAGCATCTCTCTTGCCTTCATGTGCACTCACCGCCATGCTGGCTAGATGCCACATTTATTCCAAGTTCCCACGCTTCCTTTCTCCACATCTGCACGGGTGCCCCGCGAAGGTGAACTTACTCTTGGCTTTAAGGCAAAGCCTGAGCAGCTGTCACATGACATTTATTACAGCGGGGCTTGTCCAAGCTGCTTGGTCATGTGTCCAAAGCATGCCAAGGCTCTGGCCTATCCAGTTGCTGAGGGTCAAGGTCCTGCAGCCAAGAATGTTCCGACTCGACAGAGTTTTGTCGTGCCTTATCCGGAGCTGGCCAGGTGGGTCCTGGCGGGAAATGGTTCTTGAAGATATCTAGGCCCTCGTCCATTGAGGCTTTTAAAAATTAGGCCAAACGAGAAAACCACACAAAACCATTAGGCTTATTGGGCAGTTGACTCCTTGCTTCCGTCCCTACTTGGGCTGTGATAATTACCTCTGTATGGACGGTTCTTTGTGGAGCACCAATGGGTACTCTGATAGATGGGTGTGGTTCTGTCTTCAACGCTTGGCGCAAGAAGGAAATCCCAAGCAATGGGGCACGCTTGGGTGTTTGGCCCGTTGCTAGGGTCTTTAGAGCTTCCTGTGAGGAGAAAGGACGTTTTCTAGTAAGCAGCTAGAATCCCATGTGTGAGAGTGCTGTTTGCCAGTGGCATATTATCGCTGTTTGCTGTACCTTTTTCTTCAGTGGGATGCAGGCTCCGTTCCACAAAGCAATGCAGCACAGATTTTACAGAACGCTTTTGTGGTAGCAAATCGACTTGGGGCAGGGAGGGAGAATCCAGCACAACTTAGCTGTATAGTATTTTGTGGCAGTGTCTTGTATGACCATTGATTAAGTATATCTCATCCTGTGAGACTCTGTTTTTTGATATAAACTTTTGCTCTGCCTGAAGAGACTGCTACTACCAGCAGTTTGTACCAACCTCTCCTGAGAGAGTACAGGTATTTCTCCTCATAACTACACTTTCCATTGTGCTGTGTATCAAGAGAGTCTTTAAGACTGAATCAGATTAAAAAATGTTACAATAAATATCAGCAGGAAGAAGGCCAATCAGGAGATTGTTGAAAGTAATGTGAGGGTTTGCTGTTAGTTTTTTGCCTTGGACACAGACTTTCTAGTTGAGTGCTTGCTTGCTTTACTTATTTATTTTTAAACCAACTGTTCTAAATTACTGAAGAAGACTGAGCTTGTGATGATTCATGATAGCCTTGAAGTATGCTTTACCAGATGATAAGCACGAGTGAAATATACTACCCAGGCTGTAAAACACAGGCACATAAATCCTGCTATAGCTGTGTTGCCAAAAGCCTTGGATTCAGGGCTATAATGACCTTATTTCTGGCAGCCTGCCTTTGCCCGGGAATTGGGATATAAATGAAGCCTATGATGTCATTCAGGAGGAGACTTTTCCCTCCCATCTCCCCAATTATTTCAGCCAGAGCAGTTCTCGTCCTACCAGCAGGCAGGCAGGCAGGATGCAGCCTCCAACGTTGCATCGGCTGGTCTCTTTCAGTAATTAGCTACTCTTGGGATGTGCTCACCTGTCTGAGCAGAATTCTCTCCTCCCCATGTGCCCAAGCCTGTGACACTCCATGTCCTGTGCAAACGGGTCTTCTCCAGGGCAGATAAGCATCTTGCTATTGTGCTACTGAGCTGGCACGGAGGGTGTTTGGACACTAGGAGAAATGGCTGCTCTATGCTATAGCACTGTGCCAGCGCATGAAGCATGACCATTTTCTCTGGGACAGCTGTAAGTTCTGAGAGAGCGCCTGCTGCTAGTAATAAAACCACTGTGTGACTCTCTTCTGCTTGTGGGTTTAAACGATTTATTCTTTTTTTACACTCTGATCAAAACTCTCTTGTGCTGATTCATTCACTTAACAATGGATCCTGTGACCAAGGAGCTTCCAGAGCTGTTCCTTCATTTCAGGTATTCTTCCTGTGGCTCCAAAGGACCCTGATTCAGTACATCTGCTCTCAGATGAGTGCTGGGCGAGTGGGGGAGGTAGCTATAGTTTGAAAATAGGCTCTGCAGTTTTTGAAACAGGTATTGCCCTCCGGTTCACATCTCATTTTGTACCCGGCCAAGGCAGAATTTTAGTCAATAACCAGTGTTCATTCTGGGCAGCAGGTACTTATCCCTCTTTAGGAGACTGAGTGAATCAACAGGGTCTGAGCTTGCAAAATCAGTTTACAGCATGCGTGGTAGCCATGGGCTAAGATATTTAGTGGAGATTAATGAAATCTTGTTATAATATAAACACACGGTTGCTGATGAGCCTGACCTGTTTTTTTTGCCTGCAAGCTGCTATGGGTCTGTTGGCGGGAAGAGAGATTACAAAAATCGCACTGAAGTCTCTGCTGCACAATAACAAAACACACGCGCTGCTTTCACCTCAGCGACAGGAAGGAGTTGTGGCTGAGAGAGAGAACAAGTACCCACCACCACTACAGTTCTCTGGATTTGTAGCTCCACGATTTATTGAGCATGCTCATCTTGGCTCATGGCCCTGGGGGACGTATTTGTCATAAACTTACCTAATTCTAGTTTGAATCCACTTATTCTTTTGACCATCACAAGGTTCCCTGGCAGTGAGTTCCACAGGCTGAGTCTGTGTTGTGTGAAGAAACACTTCCTTATGTTGGTTTTAAACCTGCTTGGCTTTAAAGCAACACCGGGTTCTTGTGCGATGGGAAGGAGTAAATAACTCTTTCTTATTCTCCCTCTCCACAGCATTCTTGATTTATAGACTTCTTCCTGTCCCCTCTTAGTTGTCTCTTTGCTAAGTTGAATAGTCCCAGTCCATTTAACCTCTCCTCATATAGAAGCTGTTCCATCCCCCTAACAGTTTTTTGTCCATTTCTGTCCTTTTCCCGCAACTAATGTATATTTTTTTGAAATGCGGTGGCCAGAACTGCATGCATTGTTCAAGGTGTGCGCATATGATCAATTTATATAGTAGCATTTTGAGATTTTGTGTGTTTTAATCTATCCCTTTCCTATTGGTTCCTAATATTCTGTTAGCTTTTTTGATTGGTGCTGCACACTGAGTGAATGTTTTCAGAAAACTAGCCACATTGATAGCAAGATTGGGTAGGGTAGTCAGGCTGGGCATGATGATGTCCTGAGTGTCTGTTTGCCAGGGGCTGGAAATGCATGACAGGGGAGGGGTCACATGATAATTGCATGTTCTGTTCACTCCCTCTGGGGCACCTGGCATTGGCCACTGTGGGCAGACAGGACGCAGAGCTGGATGGACCTTTGGTCTGACCCAGTCAGGCCGTTCTTAACTCTCTCATCAGCCAGGATGCTAAGATTTTGTCCAAGAGTCTATATTACTATTCTGATAGCCTAGATGGAGAAGTCTAGCAAGCTGGAAAAGCAGCACGGAAACCAGGAAATCGTGAGTGTTGTGACAGTCTGCATCACAGCACACGGTAACTCAAAACGCCGAGTACATTTTGTGTCTGCCCCAGAATAAAGAAAAGTAATAAGCAGTTCTCTGGCATGATGCAAATTGACTGAAACCCTAGTTATTACCTGCAGTAATAACCTGCAGGGCCACACATTTGCAATTTTCTTCTCCATGATTCATCCCTGCAAACATGGCACTTTGGGTTTGTCTAGACTACATCCCTCTTTCGACAGAGGGATGTAAATTAGGCACTTTGAAATTGCAAATGAAGCCGGGATTTGAATTTCCCGCGCTTTATTTGCATAATCGCGTCATGGCGCTCTTTTGAAAAAGTGCTATTTCGAAAGTAAAACCACAGTCTAGATGCGGTTCTTTCAAGAAAGACTTCCATTTTCGAAAGAACCGCATCTAGACTGCGGTTTTACTTTCGAAATAGCGCTTTTTTGTAAGAGCGCCACGACGCGATTATGCAAATGAAGTGCGGGAAATTCAAATCCCGGCTTCGTTTGCAATTTGCAATTATATCTCTGTCGAAAGAGGGATATAGTCTAGACGTACCCTTCGAGAAAAATTGCATTATGAAGAAAGGTATTTCTTCCCTCACCTCTTTCTCTGGTGAAGTTGCTTTTCTAGCCTGGCAGTGCATTTTAGGTATGTGCATTTTTTATCTTTTATCACTATGAAGGAGGGGAAAAAAACATTAAAAATGAACCATTAAGTATTCAGTTCAAGTTTCTATTTTAGTTGGACCTGGGAATTGCATGGGGTGCTTTTGGAAAAAGGGTTGAGTCAGCTGTAGTCCATGTGACGTGCCGAGAAATAACAACGGCAGAAGCTATTGATTTGCTATTTGGCAAGGTGCCATCAGACATCGCACGCTTTAAAAAATGAAATCGTATAGATACTAACTCTCTAGAAGAGGAAGATTTCAAATTGAAAAACGTGACTCTAGGAATTACCAGATCAGATGCTGTTCACTTTGGCTGCAGCGTGTTTGGGATGAGAGTTTTAATGTAAAGGGCGACATTCAGAACCATTTGCCACAAGCACTTGACTAGATTTTTGAAACAACCAATTCACTTCTGATATTTCACTTTTGCTTTAGGTAACTAAATTGTTAACTCACTGGTTTTGGTTCTTAGTGAACCAAGGAGAGAGGGGGATTGTTTAGGGTAGTGTAGGAAGATACAACTAGAAGAAATAAAATGAAACCTTAAAAAGAAGCAATATTTAACCTAAAAATTAGGCAAAATTTATTGCCAGCAAGATCTGTTGGGCTGTGGAATAATCGCCCAAGAAGAACTGTATTGCTTGGCCCCATAAGACTAGGCTGGAGAAGGCACTAGAAAATGTGCTATAGAAAACAGCCCAGCTCTGTGGAGGGGATGGTATAATGGGTTCAGAGGTCTTTTTCATCTTTGATAACTAATTAGATTCAGCTGCCCATAAGAAATGTATGAGAAACACGAGAGGATTATTTTGGAATCTGTGACTGGGGTTTCATTTAAAGCATAATTCATGTGACTGAAACCTCTGTGAAGTCCTCTGGGGATGTTGCTGATGGTTTTACGTGGAAGGTAGTCAGATACTGGGATGGTGCGAGCCAGGAGAGACCCCCAGGATAACTAGATTTATTCTCTACTGTGGAAGCTACTGTGGAGAGATGGGAGTATAACTGATTGTTTTGTTCAGGGCTTGGTCTGGCCAGGAACTGGGCCCGGTCCCTGGCACCAGTGGTTGAGTGGGATGTGGCTTTCCCCCCAGAACTGGCTGTTAACTCAGTAGTGGTTGCATTCAGCAGCAGTTTATTGGCCCCTTCTCTTCACTCTCTCCCCCATCAGTTGGGCTGTTGAATATTATTTCTTCTCAAAAACCGATTGTCACAAGGGTAGTTTGGAGGAAGAGAGCAAAGCAGCTGCAGTCCTGGAGAAGTCTGAGCTCACGTGGATGCTTCCTCGGGTGTCCCCTCAGGAGCCTGGAAGCACACGCACGCAGCTCTGGAGCCAGTCTGGTCATTGTTTTAGATGCGGAGGAAACGGCAAAGGGAACCCAAGCAGAATGAATGAAACCAACGGATGTGGTATTGGGGAGCGGAGGGGAGAAGAGAAAGAGATGTTAATTACAGGGAGAAGATACTGAAGTGGTCATGGGGGCGAGGAGAGAGATAGGATGGGCAGCTGAAGTAGAAGAGGGTCAGATGGAAGGGATGAGGGATGAAGAAAAAGCCTCGGAGACATGCAGCAATGAGTAAACTCTCTTTAAGGGATGCAAGTATCAGAGGGGCAGCCGTATTAGTCTGAATCTGCACAAACGACGAGGAGTCCTGTGGCACCTTACAGATTTATTGGAGCATAAGCTTTTGTGGGCAAAGACCCACTTTGTCAGTTGCACGTATGTATGCAGTTTGGCAAACTAAGATATAAAGAGTTTAGAAAACACGAAGTGATGTGGTGTAACAGAGTTGTCAGTGTGAACGATTTGCATAGCTCACAAGTGGTGACACTAGCTAAGATTTATATTAGGGTTCCCAGATGAGCTGCAATGAAACCTTTATACCACACTACCTTGTGTGTGGTTTAGAGAAGTATTTAGTCATTTTTTCACTGATTTTTTTTTTTTAAGTTATTGGCAATACGTGCGTCCTTTTTGGAAAGCTTAGTCTGAGTATCATGAACCCAACTTTGCAGGACTGAGAGGAAGAGAAAAATTATAACAAAATGTTTAGAAGCCTTTTAAAATGGCCTAAAATACTTGGACCTAAAATAACTCTTCTGCACATAATGATGTTGCTTTTTAAGTTTTGATTTTTCTGGCCCTGTCCAGGGCTAGAAGCAGGTGCAATATCTTGGAAAGGTGTGACTCTGCTTGCATATGGTAGCTGAAGCAAAATGCAGGACAATGTAGCACTTTAAAGACTAACAAGATGGTTTATTAGATGATGAGCTTTCATGGGCCAGACCCACTTCCTCAGATCAAATAGTGGAAGAAAATAGTCACAACCATATATACCAAAGGATACAATTAAAAAAAATGAACACATATGAAAAGGACAAATCACATTTCAGAACAGGAGGGGGATGCAGGGGGGGGGAAAGGAAGGAAGGTAAGTGTCTGTGAATTGATGATATTAGAGGTGGCGAGAGTGGGATGTTTGTGAGCTAATGGTATTAGAGGTGATAATTGGGGAAGCTATCTTGGTAATGGGTAAGATAGTTTGAGTGTTTGTTCATTTCTTCTCGGAGAGTGTCGAATTTTAACATGAATGACAGTTCAGAGGATTCCCTTTCAAGTGCAGATGTAAAAGGTCTTTGTAGCAGAATGCAGGTGGTTAAGTCATTGAGAGAGTGTCCTTTCTGGTTAAAATGGCAAGAAACTGTTTTTTCTTTAAGTCATTGAGAGAGTGTCCTTTCTGGTTAAAATGGCAAGAAACTGTTTTTTCTTAACCACCTGCATTCAGTGTACGGCGAGGTGGCCAGAGGTACAGTTTATCTCATGTGTACAGCACATGGCCCTGGTGAAGTGTGATATGTGGTGTTAGAGGAATGGCTAGGTCAGTGTTCAGAGCTGTGCTGTAGGGTTATGTCACGTTGTTATGTTCTTGTACACGTCTGAGGTGTATGAAAATTATGTATAGAAGTGTGGAGCCTGACGGTGACAAATCTGATGCAGGACAGTGTTCCCACTGTGTGTGTCTGAGCATTGCACTCAAACAAAAGTACCTTAACATCGCATGATTAAGCTTGCAAAGTTAGGAAATTCAGTTCAGGTTGTCTGTACAACCCTAATTTGCATCCTTTTTGCATGTGCCTTCAGTTGCCTGGTCATATACAGGTTGATAGCTGTCTTGTCAAATTTCAGCCTGAATGGTTAGTTTGCAGAGTTACGCTCGACAGAAAACAGGGTCTTATAATGGGAAGTGTCAGATCACTTTAACAGGGAGCCCTGTTAGCCCCACCCAGTGTGTGGGGGGTGTGAGAGAGATAATTGTAAGCATGTGGGGATATGCAGCACAGGTTTTATTGCCAGGAGTTTGGGGCAATTGTTCCCTCCTGGGACATACCTGCTTTTCCTGGGGAGATGAGGGTTGGGGGTGTAGAGGTTCCAGGGAGCCAACAGGCAGGTGACTCAATTAAGGTGAATTATAAAGAATGGGGTAGAGAGTTCCCAGAGCTGGTGGCTATTCTGTCACATTCACCAACCCCACACAAAATAGCTTCTATACCCAGAAGCCAAAACACCATTCCCAGAAAGCAACCCAGCCTTAGGCCTCCACCCGGACACCCCAGGCAAACTTGATGAGGGTTACTGAAAAACTGATTCATCACGCAAGCAAGTTCTACCAATCCCAAAGGATCAGACACATGACCACTCATAGAATCATAGAGCTGGATGAGACCTCAGGAGGTCATCAAGTCCAGCCTCCTACCCAAGGCAGGACCAATCCCAACTAAATCAACCCAGCCGAGACTTAAATGCCTCTAGGGATGAAGATTCCACCCCCTCCCTAGGGAACCCAAGTGCGGGACTCTCCTCTTGTCCTTGTTGAACCTCATCAGATTTCTTTTGGCCCAATCCTCTAATCTGTCCAGGTCACTCTGGACCCTGCCCTCCAGCATATCTACCTCTCCCCCCAGCTTAGTGTCTTCTGCAAACTTGCTGAGGGCGCAATCCATCCCCTCATCCAGGTCATTAATAAAGATGTTGAAAAAAAACGGTCCAAGAACAGATCCTTGGGGCACTCGGCTAGAAACCTACTGCCAACCTGACATCGAGCCGTTGATCACTATCCGCTGGGCCTGACGGTCTAGCCATCTTTCTATCCATCTTACCGTCCATTTATCCAATCCATACTCCCTGAACTGGCTGGCAAGAATATTGTGGGAGACCGTATCAAAAGCTTTACTACAGTCAAAGTATGTCATATCCATTGACTTTCCCATATCCACTGAGCCAGTTACCTCATCATAGAAGCTAATCAGATTGGTCAGGCACGACTTGCCCTTCGTGAATCCATGTTGACTATTCCTGATCACTTTCCGCTCTTCCAAGTGCTTCAAAATGGATTCCTTGAGGATCCTCTCCATGATTTTTCTGGGGACTGAAGCAAGGCTGACTGGTCTGTAGTTCCCTGGATTGTCCTCCTTTCCTTTTTTAAAGATGGGCACTATATTTGCCTTTTTCCAATCATCCGGGATCTTTCCCGATCTGCATGAGTTTTCAAAGATAATGGGCAAAGGCTCCTCAATGACATTTGCCAACTCCCTCAGTACCCTGGGCCCATGGAATTGTGTCTGTTTAGCTTTTCTAAATAGTTCCTAACTTGTTCTTTCCCCACCAAGGGCTGCCCACCTCCTTCTCATACTGCATTGCCTAGCGCATTTTGTCTGGGAGCTGACCTTGTCCATAATGACAGAGGCAAAGAAAGCATTGAGTACTTTAGCTTTCCCCACATCATCTGTTACTAGGTTACCTCCCTCATCCAGTAAGGGCCCCACACCCTCTCTGATCACCCACTTATTGCTAACATGCCTGTAGAAACCTTTCTTGTTACCCTTCACATCCCTTGCCAGCTGCAATTCCGATTGCGCTTTCGCCTTCAGAGCCGGTGTCCGCCTGTGCGCGTCAGCCAAGTTGTGGAAAACATGTGGGTCCTATTTGAGGTGGGAAGGAGACAGTTATGCTATCACCACATAAGCTAATTTGTGCAGCAGCTATTTGTTGGCTTTGAAAAGATGTACATAGTTTGCAGACAGAAAAGCACAGCTATCCCTGAAGTTCTCTGACTATTTTCGCTTACAGGTGTGATGTGACATGGATTCTGGAAGAGCCAGTATTTTCCACTCTTACAGAAAGTGGCATCAGACATCAGTGTACAATATAGCACTTGTGTAGGCTTAGAAAGATATTGTCTAATTGCATTTCCATCTATCTGTAGGCTGGAACAACTCAGAGATTCCACTGCAAGCAGCTCTTTAGTCTAATGAGCATTCAGGCTGGAATGTTTTTAACTAAGAATAGAGGCTGCCAGTCCATAGTAGGAGTTCAAATTGCATGTGAGGGGGAAGCGACTCTGTTATTATTCTCATCTATTATTTTTGTTAAAACTTAGGCAATCTACATTTCAGTGGCGTTCTGTGTCATTCCTAGAAAATGACCTTTACTTTAATTTAAAACCCTTGCAACGTTGTTAGAGTTGATTTACGTGGCCAGCTATGTAGCCACATCTGTCCTGTTTATGGGTCCGAGCCAAACCCTGTTGTAGTCAGTGGAAGTCTTTCAGCTGACTTCAGTGGGCTTTGGATTGGCTCCTAAATAGTGTCAAGTTCTGGTCATTGAAACAGCTGTTTATAAATTGCACTGAACTGCTGCCCTTTGAATGCAACTAAAATAGCCCCCTCTGATGTGAAGGAAATCTAGTGGAGTGCTTTTGTATCTCAGCCAGCTGCCAACATTCAGGAGCTGTTTTGAGAACCTATCTAATTAGGTGTGTACATGGTATTTGTCACACACAGGAGATGCTGCTGGCTGATTTACTTTCACTGGAAAAATTAAACCCAATCAAGTGGTGTCTGTAACATTTTTATGCTAATTCTAATGACTTGCACTTTGTGCTTCTCTGTTCCAGGGGTGATTTCATGTCAGCGGAATCGTTAGCGCAGATGTTTGAGGGGGCCTTAACATGGGAATTCCCTGCTTTTCCACAGAGGACTTTGTTTCCATAGAGAGACTTAATGGGGACCCCGCAGCTCCCAAATAAAAAAGTACTAGCGTGCTGCTCTGGGTTTAATTTTCCCCACCTTTCTTAGCATGCAAAACCATGATCCTCCATATTAATTTTTCTTAGAGACAAGCCAATAGGCCACAGCTTTGGAGCTGAAAACGCCTGCCATTGAATGATGTGCTGAACAGTTCTAAGCCAATTTAATGATGAGAGAAACAGAGCTGCTCTCAAGAGCTAAGCGTTTTTCTTGCCAAAGAGAGAGGTGGCCAGTGATAAAGTGGGTGATTTAAAGGAAGGTAGTCAGTTCATAACTAGAATGGAACCGAAATGGTCATAAAGGCTGTTTATCGGAAAGCACTCACTACCAGACGGTGTAGTTAACAAACTAGTTTATTAACCTGTTTATAGGTTGTGTGTGTTTATCCCACGCATGTGTACATTGACGTACATTTTGGGGGTAGAGGTTGTGAAAAATAAAAATTAAACGGTCATGTATAGAAATGAGTCTTTTACTCACAAACTTAAACAAGAAACAGCTAGTGATCTCATAAATGAAAGTATTGGCTGCTTTGGCGCTGGCACTCTCGTCTGGAGTGCTTTCAAGAACTTTAGGTATGTGTGTCTCGTCTGGCTCATAAACACACAGAAGAAAGCCAGCAGTTGTGAGGCTAGATGTTGGCTCCGTTTGTTCAGGAGTAAGAGCTCCATGATAGGTTGTTTTTTCCCATTTTTGGAGTTGATCTTATTAAGAAAATGTTCTTAATGACACAATTGTGAAAGGATGTTAGGAGGATTCCATTTCATTGTACTCTCGAAACTGGGGGCCAACTCAAAATTTCTGCAATAGGATATTTGACACAAGCATCCCATAATGTTAAGGGTCTGTGATATTGGCCAACCAGGTGCCAGCTCCTAAGTTAGTTGTGTTTGCATTATGCCATCTGTAATTCACCAGACGAGAGAGAAGTATTGACTAGCATGACGCACAGACTCCAATGGAAGATGTTATGTTGTACCTCACAAAGAAGGCCCATTGATATGAGGCAAACTGTTGTGGAACAAAAGAAGGACAGAAGATTTTGATTAATGCTCTCTCCCTGCTTCCTGGAAGAGCGAACATGAAAGTCAATTCCGCCCATCCGCAGCTCGAAACAGAAAGGGGGAAGGAATGAAGAGGAAGTGTGTGCCTACTGCTTGGACTCTTCGGGGGCAAGATTTCTCTGTAAAGTGAAATGTCCCCAGCTGCTTAGCCTGGCTTGTCCCTAAGGGACTTAAATAGCTTGCTTATTTAGAGAAGCTTCTTTTCGCTTTTAACGTTAAGACTGTAACTCATTTGTGTGTCTGTTCACCTGCTTAACCTAGGTAACTCTTCTTTCCTTTCCTCGGCAATAGGAAATAATACCAGATTGGCTACAAGGTTGTCCTGGGGGTAAGAGCTAAGTGCAGTTGACCTGGTCTAAACGATTGGCCCTTTGGGATAGGGCGTTACCTGAATACTGTTGTGATGGTTGAGCCACATGGTCAGGTATCACAAAGGCAAGCTTCCCTGGGCAGCTCTGTGACTCCACGGTGGCAGGTGATTCCAGATCACAGTGCTTTGTATCTCCTGTCCCCCAGACTCCAGCACAATTTGTCCTTGTTGCTTTTGGCGAGATGTCTCTTATTGCTCCAGATGGATTGAGGACACGCTGTCTTGTGTTCGGGAGGTAGGGGTGGAAATTAGTCTCTGTCGCCTCTCTCCTCTGTCAGAGTGCCTGCAGCCCCTCTTCTCTGGGCTTAGACTGCTTCTGCCACCCAATGTCCACAATAGCCTGGTGGCCTCTGAGTCTCTGGGGGGAGATTCTGCTGGTTGCACATTTTACTGTGCTGAGGTACCGGCTAGTGAGGGTTTTCTCTGCAGGGTGCTGTGGGCTCTCCAGCTTGTTGCTCACATTGATAGCATCTTGGGCTCTTTTTTTTTTGTTAAGCAGGGTTGTGTTTACTCCCCTGGCCCAGAGATTGGAGTTCTTGCCCGGAGAGCAATTCTCTCCATGTGTTTGTGTATAAAAATATAATCTCCACATACGCTGGAGGATTTCTCTGCTGTTGCTTGGATCCTTAACTGAAATGCTTTTGTCATTTAAATCATTGCTCTGGGGTGAGGCTAGGGAGGAGGGGGTCAGGATGCAGGCTGCCGCAGGGAAAGAAGGCAACACTAGACCCCTCTCACTACAGCATCTTGGGGACAGGTGAGAAGAGCCTTTCCCTGACTGCTGCAGCTGCATGGGCAGGCCAGGGGTGAGGGTCAGACCGATAGACAAACTCTCTGAAATATATAGTAGAGATCTGTCCTTTTCTCCATCCCTGCCCCTGGCCGGTCCTATGGAGTTAGAGCTGTTCTGGTCCCCATCTCTAGTCCCTTGCTGCCCTATTGTGCAGTATAACTGTCCCTCCTATCAGACCCCTCCCTTCTCATTTTGTGAGAAACAGTCGCATCCCAGGACATCCCATGGTCCTGGCACCACCAAACCCTGACCTTGCTTGATAAGAGGAAGCTGCAAGCCACATTTTTTGGTCTTACCTCCTCCTCGTTTAGGGGGAGTTCTTGGACAAACAGACTCACAGACAGACAGACAAACTCTCTCAAATGTATAGTAGATATTGGAGAGGATCTCAATTTAATTTGGATGGTCCTCCCACATTTTGAGGTGAAGGGAGTGTTTGCTGAAGATGACAGCAAAAGTTGAATATTCTTGTGCGTTGATTAGAAGAACAGAAGAGGGCAGGCCAACAATTTGGGAGAAAGGGAAGTTTTCTGATGCTGTCGTGTATTGACTAAGATTTATAGGCTTATCCTATCATGCCACTTTTCACGTACACTGACACGGATGCCTTGGCATAACTAAAGTGCAGCAATGCAATGACATACAGCCCACGAGAGCAAGATGGAGATCTCAAAAGCTGAAATTACTCTCCTCCTCCTCCTCCATTTTCCTACCTCCCTCTGTTCCATCCCCTGTGTTCAACTGCTCAGGGTAAAGAGGTGAGCTTTGCAATTAACCCTGATTGGATTGGGGGCATTTTGGGGTGGGAAGGAGAATTCCAAACCTGTGGGACCCTGAGTGTTTTGTCAGCAGTGCTGCCTCCTGTGTTCTATGAGAGCTCCAGCCTCTAGCATGTCTGCTCTCAGCTTTTGGTTGGGGAGCTATCAGATCAGCAGCTTCTCCAGAGAATTACTGGGTTGCCAGTCCCAAGCTTTCAGAAATCATGGATCAGGCCCCTCCCCTGGAAGAGATCTGATTAAAAATCAGGAGATTTAAAATAAATATATTTTGAATGATTTTTACTTGCCTTACGTGTCTGAGCATTTAGGGTACCCTTGGTTCATGTTTCAGGCTTTTCTCTGCCAAAGAAAAAGGAAAAAAGTAAATACGAAAGCTGAGATTCATGTCTAATCACTTGCCTCCAAAGGGACTTTAAAACACCAGGCAACACGTGGTTGAGCCATGTGTTTGTCAACGCACGGGCAGTTCATGTGTTGTGTGAAACACTCCTTCTGACGATGCACATGTGGAATCAGAGAACACTAGAACCGGAAAGAACCTTGAGAGGTTGAATCCTCACGGCAGGACCAAGCACCACGTACGATATAGCTGGAAATGTACAAGAAAGTTCCAGGGGTGAAACACAGCTCTTTGAGCACAGTAAAATGCAGTGTGAATGGAACTGGTGGGATTGTCCTTTCCTGCCCACATCAAGCCTCTAAGCAAAGAACAGTGCCTGGCGAGAGTGCATAACGCCTGGATGCAAAGAGCACTGCCATTGATTGAAAATCAAAACGAGTAGATTAGCTAGTGACTAACTTGGAAAATTTCAGAATGAAGCAGTCCTAGTAGGCTTCATGGAGACTTAACTAGGTACCTGGACGGTGTTCTTTACTGGGATGGTCGTCCCTAGATGCCTGTTCTGAGAGCAGAGTCCCATTGGTGCGGGACGTACACCAGTGTTGCCAATATTCACAATTTTATTGGGGCTGTGCTGATTTTCGGTGGGTGTTTAAAGCAAAGCTGCCGCCATGAATTTTCCCTTGTCAAGAATGCCCTTTGCTTCCTTACAGTCTGTCTGCCCCGGGGAAGGGGGAGGCTGCCCATGGAAGGGAGCTTGTCCTTAACCAACTTGGCTGCTGCCTCACTGTTTTCAGTGAGATGGAAGTGATGCCTGATGGCAAAATGGCGGCCCTGGGACTGGGCAGGACAGGGATGGTGAGGAGCAGCAGAGAGACAGTGAAAAGGGCGTGAAGAGAGCGAGGGGGAGCAAGTGGCCAATCTAGGAGTTCGGGGGGAGAGCTGGTGGAAGGGAGGAAGTGTGGAGGTGCTGCCCAGCGGGCGGAAGAGGTAGAGACGGGAAATGTTTCTTGCCAGAGGCCAGTCCAGTCCCACTTTGTTTTTACTCTGACCGTGTTGCTCATGTGACTGATTGACACGAGTTTCAAGTGATTTGATATCTGTATCAGTAACTCATCAGCCCTAAACAGCAACAGACTGTGAGCAAGTGTGACTCGTGGTGTGGACCGTAGGTCAGTGCAGTGGCGCTCGAATGATTAGCCAGCCAGTCCTCCTTTTGTCAGAGGAGGGAGTTGAGGCAGCACAGACATGGATGGCAGGTCCCCGTCGTAGAGTCGAGGGGTGAGTGGGTATTGGGAGTCTCCTGACTGGCTAACGAGCACGATGCATTTTGTGTATTGACTTTTCAGGTTTACTAGCAGAAGCATAGAGGGGAGTGAAAAAGTCGAGAGAGAGAAATAACAATTTGGGGGAAATTAAATGTCATGCTGCTTGGCACCAGTCTCCGGATTTGGGGGGTCTGACTCATGAGTTTTGATCTCTTGTGATTGGCTGCACTGCGAAAGACAAAGAACCGCTTATAACAAATGGTAGGAAAAGGAAGAATTATCTCTAAGCCTTTGCATGGCAACGGTGGCCCATGTCAATGAAATGACTTGACCAAGGTTGCTCAGGGAGTCTGTGGCAGAACAGACTATATAAGCCAAGTCCCAGTCCAGCGTGTTAACGCTTTTTTAACCGTAAGCATCATCCTTCCATGTCTGCAGCAGGTGTTAGTGTGGTGAGTGCTCTGGAAAACCTCAGAAATAAAATGAGTATGTTAGCTCCCCACTCGTCTTGGTGGTCCCACCAGGCCAGCAAGTGAGGCACACGGAAATGAAGAGCATGGAGCAGTCCTGATAATCAGGACTTAGGCTGCCAGTGTAGATGTGGAAGGCACATGCTTGAAAAACTGAAGTTGTTTAAGTTAGTCTGAAGCCATTGAATAACCATTCTGGCCTGGTCTGCTCTTACATTTAGGTGAACCTCACTGCCTTACCCAGGGCTGGGAAAAACTTTGCACCGTGTATGATGTAGTTACATAGACTCAACCTTTGCTGTGAACCCAGCTAGAATTCTTGTGCGGCCTAGCTACTACCTCTCGAGGGTGGATTCAGTTCAGGGCTGGAAACTTCTCTGTGCCTGCGGCAACTCTCCACAAGAGCTGCACTGCTCTGGCATGGGTAGTGCAGCCATGCCATCAGTGTTTGAATTTCGTTTGAATTTCGTTTCCTCGTAAATGAAAATCTGTGTCTGGGCTGACACTTGATATGCCAAGTTATCGACTGGTTGAAATTTAAACATCTCTAGGATGAATATAAAATGTACAAAGCCCCCGTTGCTTCCTGCATGCTCAGGGCTATGCAGAAGCTGTTGGAAAGCGTCACAATCCTAAAAGGAAGAAGTAGGTAAAAAATAATTAAGGGGATTACTGGAAATAGTCAACTGACCATGGACCATTACAAACCTGCTGGCTCATCTGAGCTGTCTTTGCGGCTTCCTTCAGTATTACAAACACCAAGCAAGACGATCTCTTTTCCCAGTACTTCCCTCCTTTCTCTGCACAGCTAGAAACCCGTAAAGAGAAGGCGGACCAGTAATGAACGCCTTCCATCTTCTTAAGCCTTGCAGAGTCAATTCATTTCTGCAGTAAGGAAGGTTGTTCCAGATGGACATGAAAACCACATTTCAGAGCTGTTCTGCTAGCTTGGCTGCCTTCCAATTGGCAACAATTTCAAACCCTGCAGGAGCCAGGGCTGCATTTCTGAAAGTGAAGTCATTAATGGCAACTCTTGCTGCTCTGCTCCCCAGCCTTCCTCCTCCTCCTGCAGACTTGGCCAGGGTGGTAGGAGAAATGGATCACAGCTCTCCTCTTTGACTTGTGGCCTTATGCAGCGGTGACCTTAGGGGTTTCTAAGTCCTTTTGTCTCTAGTCCTTTGTTTCTGAACAGTACGTGGAGGACCAGCATTGAGGGTCCGTATGTTGTAACCTGTCTGGAGGGCACTTGGTTTGCTTCGAAAGGGATCTGCCCCAAGCGTCATGCTTGAATTAATGGTGGCTGTGTCTGCCCTCCAAGTGGGATAGAGGCATGATTTCAGCTCTGCTGCATTAGTGCAGGCATTTGCCGCAGGGACAGAAGGGGTTGTCCCATTACTGCAGTAAATTCACCCTCTCGAGAGGAGATGGCTATGTTGACAGAGGAATTTTTCCATTACCTACTGGTGGGCAAAGTTTTTGGCCGGAGGGTCTCCTGAGGGTGTGGGATTTGTTTCGTGTGCCATAAATGCCCCCACAGTTGGGGATGAGGCTTCTGTAGGGGTGCAGGCTCTTGGGCGTGGGGAGGGGGGTTGGGAGTTTGGGGTGGGGCTCCAGGCTGGGACCAAGGGGATCAGAGAATGGAAGGGAGATCAGATCTGGGGTCTGGATGTGGGGGTTATGAGGGCTCTGGTTGGTGGTGTAGACTGTAAGGTTCATGAGGCTTTTGAGGTACAGGAGGGTGCTCCAGGCTGGGACTGAGGCCAGAAGTGTGGGCTGGAGTTTGGGGGGCAGGCGGAGGCATGTGGGCAGCACTTACCTCAAGCAGCTCCCAAAATCAATGGCACATTCCTCCTCCAGCTCCTACAGGGAGGCGCTGCCATGCGGTTCTGTGCACTGCCTCACCTGCAGGTGTTGTCCTTGCAGCTCCTATTGGCCCTGGTTCCCAGCCAGTAGGAGCTGTGGGGGCGGTGCTTGAAGCGTGGGCAGCACATGGAGCCCTCTGGCTGACCCCTAAGTAAGGAAGACACGCTGCTGCTGCTTCCGGGAGCAGGGCGAGCCCCTGACCCCGCTTCCCAGCAGGAATGCTAAAGTGGGTCAAGTCCCAGACTCTGCCCTCCAGCGGGAGCTCAAAGGCTGGATTAAAATGGCTGACAGGCTAGATAGGACCTATGGGCCGTAGTTTGCTCCTGCCTCAGGTCTATACCAAAGCATAGGCTGGCTTAACTACATCTCTTAGGTGTGAATTTTTCACCCCCTGAGCACCACAGCTTGTTGACCTACATTTTAGAAGTAGACGCCTTTGAGACACACACAGAGATTTGTGATATAACCTTGTTGGGTCTAGATCCATGGGTTTATACCCTGCTTAAGAGATTTCTGCACTTAATGATGTGCTTATATCCTTTCAGGTTAGAGCAAGGAAAATACTTTTTAATAGTTAGCAGCTAGAGGAGAAGGCAGGGAAGGGGCTGTGCCTCCTGAACACACAAGTTGAAACCAGAAACCGCCTGTTTCTAATCTGGATTCGTAAAATGGCTTTTGGTAAATCGGTCTCTTCTGCTTCAGTTTCTCCTGTTGTCAATTAGAGAGGGTTCTACTTCAACTTGCACCCACAGTGTGAGCACTAATGAATTAACGTGTGCAAAGTGGTTTGCAAATGGGAAATGCAGAGCAACTCTGATTTGTTACAGTTAAACACATGGCTAGGCATGCAGGTATTTTCACTGGGGTCTGTTCACCACTCACATTCATCATAGCTAAAAAAGTGTCTTTTGTAATTAAATGCCACTGCACCGATGTTTACTAATATTTGAGCTCTTGGTAAGGAGAAAGAACCCGGAGTGAATGAAAGCCATGTGTACTGCATCTGATTAGCTGCTGTCAGAAGCAGGCAGCTGATGGATGATGCCCTCTCTTGCTAATGTTTCATGCACAGACGTAGAAGCAGAACTTGTACTTAAAAGAAGAAATGTGTGTCCCTCCAAGGCTGGCAGGAGGCTTTCAGCCACACTACCCTGCAGGAGTCACTGCCTTTCACGTGCAAATGTAAAAACCCCAAGATTAGTCTACAGCTAAGCAGTACTTTATATCTGATTTCTGACTTCTCTGCTATCATGTGGTGCCATTGTTCATAGCACAGAGATCTTTAAATATTAGAGCCTTCATTCTAATGCAACATTTTCATGGATTTTTTTCTTTATTTGGTGTTTTGTCCTTTATTCCCATTGCTTAGGTGATCTGGTTAGTCACATTGCAGTTATTATTGTATCAACAGCTGGAGTTGGTTGGGAATCTTCTTATGGAACTTCCTGTGTTGAAAAGTGCAGATTCATCAAAAGCAAGACCTTCAGCAGAAGTGTTGAATTCAGTGAATTTGCATTTAGGTAGAAAGAGAGAAAGCATTTTTGGAATAAAACATTTTGATTTTTACTTTTCAAATGACTTTTTTTGCTCCAAAATGAAATCCTTAAAAATCAAAATGGAACATTTTCATTGATATGAAATAATCCTTTCCTGCTAATTTTCATTTTGTGGAGAATTTTGAACTGTATCGTTTCCTTTGGTCCATTCTGAGATTAAAAAAAAGTCATGGAATTTCCCACAAAATGGAAAATCCATTTCCCACCCAGCTCTTGGCACACAATTGTTGATAGAGAGCCAGCTATCTCTGCATGTGAGAACGGAGTTGCCCACTGATTGGGAGCCATGGGGAGGCCTGCCAGCTCTCACGATTTCCTTGGGGAACCTCCATCTTTAAACCAAAACAGTATGTCATACTCTGGGGGGAGTCTGCATCAAAATAGGAAACATCCCGTGCCCAATATTTTAAAATTCTGCAAAATTCGGCATATTTTATGTTTAACTCAATAATCACTCTGGTTTAAATTATTTTAGTAATTTATTTCAACAATAGTACAGAGGATGGAGAATGGAAGTGAGGAGCATTGGAGGGAACCCCCAAAGCTCCGTGGTCTAATAGTAATGTAGCTAGGTTTGATCTTTTATTTCTAGTCTATTTATACCTGCCTCTGGAATATCCACCACATGCATCTGACGAAGTGGGTCTTTGCCCACAAAAGCTTATGCTCCAATAAAACTGTTCGTCTATAAGGTGCCACAGGACTTCTTGTTGTTTATGCAGATTCAAACTAACATGGCTACCCCTCTGATATTTATTTCTAGTCGTTAGTCGACAAATATCTGTAGCCAGATGCTTAGTGTTGCATCATGAGCAACTGAAGAGCAAGTTCAAACATAAGCAACTGAAAAGCAAGGAATCAAACTATCTGTATTACTGCTGGCCATCTCCAGAAAGATCAGTAATAAAGAGTTCAGGGACCACATTTTGAAAGGAAACTTTTTTAGTTCAAAAATTTAGGCCGGTTTTAATCATAAGCATGTTTAGGCCAAGTTGTCCTTTACACCACACTAGCGATGTGAAGGAGCCTTAACACTTACACCTGTTTTATACTCCTGGGAGAATTCACAAAGAGTGGGAACAATTCACTAAGCAGTGAGGCTGTATAATTTGCTTTGCTTGAGGGGACAGAGCAAACCCCATACGTATCTCCTCAGAAACACTCCGAAGTCCTTCCCTTTCACATCCAGAATACTGCAGTAGTGAGTGAGAGGGACAGAGTCTCTCTCTCTCACATGTGAAAGATGGCTACCCAGCTCTCAGTAGTGGTTTATGCCTTTACTGGCTACTCCGAGTGCCTGGACTGACTTGCCTGCACTGTTTGATTGTTTTTGTGGCTTTCCCTTGCTTCCCTGTCAGAAGTCCTTTTTTTTCCAGGGAGACGCATGTCTGAGGGGGACGTGAATTCGGCACACACGCAGTAACGCTAAATTCCCCCTGAAGTCCTAGAGACTTGTGAGCTTCTATTGAAAACAAAACATCCTTACTCTCAGGTGCTCTTGTGAGGACCATTGCTGATGGCATCAACATAACTTACAACTGAACAGAAAATTTCCTTGTGAAATGTCCCAAAACGTGGCAGATTCTCACATGCTTCACACTTGTTCGTTCTCACCTAGACGCGCACTCTTATGTCAGTGCTCTGCCAGGAGATATTGGCAGGCCATTCTTTTTTAAGAGTAGTGTGCACTTTAAAAACAGGACCAGAGATTATTTCCTGATCTCAGGTGTCTCCCACTAAAAATGCTCATGTGAAAGATGGCTGCTGGGCAAACATTGACTCTCGGGTAGATTAATATAGTCAAGTTCCCTCCCCGCCTTTACGGGAAACAAATTGCATTCTAATCACTTCTATGACTCATGTCTCTAAATGGTTTAAAACCTTTCTATATTTTAACTTGAGAAGATGTCTTATTTTCAAAAGCTGGGGAAGGAGGGTCATTGGAACTTTGTCCATCAGCTGATGATCTGGCACATAAGAGAGTCTTTATTTTGGAAATAAAGTTAGGGGGCAGATCCTCAACTGGAAGAAATCAGATATCTAAAGGTATCAATAAAATTACGCTGAGTGACTGGGTAGCAGAACAAAGCAGTAAAATATTGTGCTAGACAGAGATGAGCTACCAAGACAGTGCTATAATGTCTGAAATGAAATCAAACGTGTTGGATGTTATTTCTTAGTTGTGTTACCTTTCAGCCCTTAGGACAGTATTTCCCAGCTGCCAGGACCCAATGAAACAGTAAGGGCTTTTATTGTTTTCCTTTACAAGTAAATCCAATAAAAGCAGCCCACGTTTAGTCCATATCTCCTACTGGATTTGTGTTGCGTGGTTCTGTTTTAGGAGTATGTAATGGGCCGGAGTGTGGACAGTAAACTGTTGCATGATTTTCATGTCAGCATTGCAAACTTATCACATCGTTTGGGACAGCCAGGCAGAACAGAGAAAACATGGATGAGTGTGGCATATTTTCCTTGATTTTGTGCCCAGTGTTATATATAGTAAACCCCAGGTAGAGAAGATAAAATAGGGGAAAAGTGTTTCTCTCAGAAAAGTGACTAATGGCATCTTTGTAAGTGTCTAGATCCCACAGAAATAATTTAAAGGGTGAAGGTGGTTGAATATGTAAGATGCTCTGGTTTTCTCTGATGTTTAAACTAAGGAACTATTTAATCTCTTCTGCAAACCAAAAAATGATGGCAGAGCACCGTCCCAAGAGCTAGCCCCATGGTGTTATAAATTTTGAGAAGTTTTATATTGATGTCACACAAAACCATTGGTGCTTCTGTTCACAGCCTTGGCTCTTGGCTTTGAAATAAGTCCCTTGGCATTGCCCACAAGTTGTCCCTTGGAGCAGCTGTGAACGACGTGGCATGTTGAGGATCCTTAACTTCCGCATCTTATTTCTGGGACACGTCCTTTTGCTGACAACTTTACCATCTGAGCTCTCTTCTCTCTGTCCTTTAGAAAAGGAGAACTTCTGAGTTTTGTAAGCTCAGAACCCTGTGTTATGTTAATACATTTCTCTGTTCTTACTGCTTTTATTTCCCCCCAGGAGGAGTATAGAGCAGAAGGAATCAGCTGGCACAACATCGATTATATTGATAATTCTGGCTGCATAAATCTTATCAGCAAGAAGCCAACAGGCCTGCTCCACCTGCTGGATGAGGAGAGCAAGTGAGTATGAACATTTCTGGGTACCACAGTGGCTTGCAGGCATGTGTCCAAGCTCCAAAGGCTCTCACTGCCTTCCCCAAATGATTTGTGCACTGGGCAAAAGGAGAGGTGCAGGGTAGGTGAGGGAATATATTTTACTGGGCCAACTTTGGTTGGCGGAAGCTAGAAGCGTTTGAACTGCACAGAACTTTTCCTCGGGTTGCCATGGATGATAGTTAGATAGAGATCTCCTTACCTCTTCTAATACTGGGAAAGGCAGATGTTGGAAATTCTTCTTTCCTGATTTTTTTTTCAGAATTTGTTTAAAGCAGGGATGTCCTGGGGGGAGGGGCACCTGCTCTCTTACTGAGAGCTGTTACATACACAGCTAAAATAGCCCATTTCTAGCGGGTGAGTATGCCATGTACTTTTGTAGTGTGCATGCTGAGAGCCAGGCTGAAGACATGTACCTGTCTGCAGGTACGTGTGGGGGAGGGATAGCTCAGTGGATTGAGCATTGGCCTGCTAAACCCAGGGTTGTGAGTTGAATCCTTGAGGGGGCCACTTAAGGATCTGGGGCAAATCTGTCCAGGATGGTGCTTGGTCCTGCTGTGAGGGCAGAGGACTGGACTCGATGACCCTTCCAATTCTATGAGAGAGGTAGATCTCCGTATAGGTATACCTCTGAGCTCTAGATAACTGCAGGTATCTGGAATTGTGCCGCTCTGAATGCCATCACAGACAGCTGTGTGCATGAGAACCCTTTTGCAGTTTATTCACTCTAGACTCTAGAATTCTAGGCTATCCTAGATAGCGGCAATCGAAGCTGCATCGAATGTGTCTAGTATGTATGTATATAAAGGGGTGTGTTCACATAGGTGTATTGCCAGGTGTATTGCCGCTTTTAATAGGCATAATATCTGCAAGCACAGAGAAGGAGAATGTTCCCTGTTAATTTATGGTCTGTCAGCAAGGGTGTGTTTTGTTCTTTGACTTCACAGCTGCCTTCATTTTTTTCTCCCCCTCTTTATCCAGTTTTCCACAAGCCACAAACCAAACGCTACTAGACAAGTTTAAGCGTCAGCATGAGGTGAATTCTTACATTGAATTCCCAGCCGTGATGGAGCCTGCTTTTATCATAAAGCACTATGCTGGGAAAGTGAAATACGCTGTGAAGGTCGGTCACAATACCTCTTCGTTTGCCCTTATGTTAGCTGAAATGCATGTTAGCTGTGGCTGGGAACCAGTACACCCAAGACTGCACCGGGGTGAATAAAAATTAACTCTGTTATTTTCAGCTGGAGTTCAGGCAAAAAAATGTGTGGCGCTGCAGGGTCCGAATGTAAAACCACTGCCAGGTGCTAGATGGGGTGTCAGAGCAAAGGTGTAGGCACAAATAGAGAGCAGCAGGATGCCTGGAGTGGCTCCCAAACCTGGGTGTCAATCTCACGGCAGACTGGCAGGAAATAGGGCACAGCCCCCAAACGGGGTGTAGTCTGTACTTAGATTTCACAGACCAGGTAACAAACGTGAGTTTTGCAGGCATGGAATCACAGGCTAGGGCATCCTGGTGTGACTGACCACACCAGGCCAGCCTGCCTCTGCAATAGATGGTCCCTTGCACCGAAAATCACAGTTGTCCGCCTACTTGCAGTCCCAAACAACCAGTCACATGCCCTAGGTCAGTTGTGCCTAGGGTTGCCAACCCTTCTGCGTTGGCCGGGGTCTCCAGGAATGAAAGAAGAACCTTTCATTAACGCATGTGTCATGTGATGAAACCGCCAGGAATACGTCCAACCAAAACTGGCAGCTGTTGTACCCTGCATCTCTCACCAGACAACACTTGGAGTCGGCCCTTTCATCAACTAGCTAACAGTTCATTCCCGAGGGGAAGGAAACGAGAGTTCTCTTTTGGCTTAAAGAGGCTGACACCCACACATGAGTCACAGCCTTAGATTCTAAAAGGTAATAGAAACATCAGTGATATTACCCAGGCAACCCAGGCTAACCTAGGCAAAATAGCCTGGGGCGCTTTTGCTTATGCCTAGTGATACTGGGCCCTTCAGAGTCCAAACAACAAGAACCACCCAGTTTCTCCTTGTCTCTCTGTCCCCGAACTGGGGGGTACAGCACCCCTCTCCTGTGGCCATAGAGAGGTGCTTCTCATCTGACCCCAGGCTGCTGCAGTGGGAGGGGGCTGGGGTAGTCCTCTTCCCCCTGGGGCAGCCTGCCTACTGAACCCCTCTTCCCCAGCCCAGAGCAATGATTTAAATGAAGAAAAACAAAGATTGAGGGAAGACCCCAAGCAGTGCCGGGTAAATCTAGTAGATGATGATATTCAGACTTGCCTAACAGTGCTGTGGCACTGAAGGAGAAATGTGGAATTCTCTCAAAGACATTCAGGTTTACAGTGCAGTGTGGACCCGCAGGCCACAAGCCCAGATCTCTCTGACTTGGCTTATTTGGTAATGCAGATATGCCCACAGGCTGCCTTTGAAACACCAGAGGATATAATGTGCCATATACTTCTTGTTGCAGCTTCCCCTCCAAGTTACTGTTCCTTCTCTGAAGTCCTAAACTGACAGCTGCCAAGTTTAAACCATTATTCTGCTTGGAGGAATGGCTTGTAATCGCAGTTAACTGACACATAGTCCATGCAGCGTGCGTGCCTCGGGTAGACCTAACTTGGATGTGCATGGCACCACCAGTTCTCGGGTCACGGCACCTCTATCACAGACAGTATATTCTTTAGGGGTTACATACTAGAAATACAAGACCAACTGCATTTTCTTTGCTTTTAGTCATTGTACTATTAAACAGCAACTGGAGTTTTTGCAGGTGTCTAAGGAAGTAAGGAGCCCGTCTCCCTGAGGCATATTTGAAAATTTCATGCTAGTTCTTCCAGTCTTGATCCTGTTCACATTCAGGTCACTAAAAACATTGGGCTGAATCATCTTGACAGTGTTGGCACCTGGCCTAACTGAAGTGGGAGACTTTATAGGGGCTACAGTGTGTGTAACTGTGTACCCACAAGTCACAGGAAGTGGGCTGTGCTCATGAAAGCTCATGAAACTCTATTTTGGTTGGCCTCTAAGGCGCAGAGCCGGCCCAAGCTACGGGCTGACGAGGCTACCACCCAGGACTCCCCATTGTAGAGAGCTGCCGCGCATGCGCCCTAGGCCCGGGGCACACGAATGGCTCGGGCCAGCTCTGCTAAAGCGCCACAGGACTACTTGTTGTTTTTAAAGATACAGACTAACATGGCTCCCCTCTGAGACTTATTAAGAGTATTACATTTGTAGAGTGAACCATCAGTTTTTAGAATGTCTGTTTTATTAGACGTGTGCTGGACTGAGAATTCCATTAAATTGCCTTGGTACTGGAAGCTGTCACATACAGAATAACAATGAGGACTGTATAAATAAAAAATTGTGATATTACTATACCAAGAACAGTCAAGCCCCCTCCTCTTGTCTTTTTCGCTAGGATTTCCGGGAGAAAAACACAGATCACATGCGGCCGGACATTGTCGCTCTCCTAAGAAGCAGCAAGAATGCCTTTATCTGTGGGATGATAGGGATTGATCCAGTAGCTGTGTTCCGCTGGGCGGTCCTCCGAGCTTTTTTCAGGGCTATGGTTGGTTTTAGGGAGGCGGGAAAGCGATACACGGAGAAGAAAACTGGTGAGTAACAGAAATTGCCGTCCTATCTCTGTACGTCTTTGAATCTTAACTCTATATAATACATACACAATATGTCCCTGACTTCAGGTATTCCAGCATGGTTAAAATGTTACCTTGTCTAATTAACACATCTGCTCCTCTTCCTGATCACATGCTCAAAAGCTGATGAGTGGAATGGCTAGATTTCTGAACAGAGAGCAGTATGGTACTTCACACGTTGAATAACAAATGCAAGGAAGCCGTAGCAATTGGCAATGGCAGATTTTCGTTTTGATGTAGTTATGCCTTTTCTGTAGAATTCATTCTTATGGAAATGCGCATGATTTAAGTGGATGCTTAAAATGTTGAAGCAGTGAAAGGAATACTTTGATTTTTTTAACTCAATGGCTCCCAATCTTTTCTAGCATACAGACCCTTTTTCAATCTATTAAAATTTTTACGGGCGACTCTTCTCTCCCCCCCCCCCCCCCAAAAAAAAAATAGAGCTGTGCCTACAGCCTGCACATCCTCGGCCCACACTTCTTCCTGAGCTGCTATCCCTCAGCCCGCTCAAGGAGGAGCGCGGGCTGAGGGACTTGCTGGCTACTGGCATGAACCCTTTCAGCTCCCCACTTTCCATGGACCCCCTATAGTACCAACGTGGACCACCAGGGATCCATGGACCGCAGGTTGGGAACCATGGCTTTAACTCATAGCTCTTTTATGTTAGCATAAAGTCTCAAAACACAAAATAGGAATCTGCTGTGTAACTTTTCAGCCTGTTCACTCTATAAGCTGCAAGAGAGATTGTTCTCCTGTCTAGCACAAATTCATAGCTGTGTGGTCAGCTAGAACGACCCACCTGCCCTTGTGCGGGCAGTAAATTAAATGGAAGTAATGATGCATCATCATGCTGTGGCAGGCAATACTTAGCTGTGCTTGTAGAACATTTCTCTGCATAAAGCTATTCCCGAACAACAGGTACAAGCTGTTGCTATTAATTTCTGGGCACAAGCGGGCTTGAAATTCACAACAAAACCAGAACATCAGCAGGGAAATGTCAGTACAAAGTTAAAATTAAGCAAAGAACTACTCTTACTGAGTTATAGCTTGAAATGTTCATAGATTTGCATTGATAAAGTGACAGACTCAAGGATAAATCATATAATTATGAAAATCCACCCATTTAAAATAACTTTCTGTGCTCAGTGAGAATAACATCAGGCCCTTGGGACAAATCCTAAGAATAGCAAGAAACAAAACGAGCCTTCCGCTCTCCAGAATAGTGAGAAGAAGGCAGCCCTAGAAAGTATCATTGGAAAGATGCTCTGACAAATGAACTTGGGACTTTTCTTACAGTATCTGTACAGGGTTAAGATAGCGAAAGGTCCATGCTGACCATTGTAATCCTGGGTGATAGAGGGAAGAGAAGTTTCACCTAGAAAGCCCCCATCATGACGTGCATTAGAATAGCGGCTTTCTTGAGACCTAGTGCTAGGGGAAGCTGAGAAGGAAAATCCCTAGAAATTTAGTTACTTGAATAAATGTTCCGGCTTTCTCTTTTGTACTGTGGGGGGGAGGGTGTTGGTTCTTTTTTACATCTTTCTGATTGACACATGCCAGATGGATAGCTGGCTAGCCTATAAAGCACTCTTCAAGGAGAAAAATAATAAAAATAAAAACGCTAACTCTGGCGGCAAGAGCTATTGCCAACGCTGCCGTGCTAATTTCAAGCCCTGCTTCGCCCTCTGTCGTCTGCAATCACATCTGCCGTGTTAGTGTCCCAAGCAGTTAGCTTTCTGATTTCTCACTCGTCAGATTGGATGAAGAACTAAAATGACATATAAACAAAGAAAACCTGTGCGGTTTTCAGACAATTATGAGATTTGACATTTGCCTCTCGTGTCAGGACTAATTAGGACTTGATTTCAGTTGAAACACTTCTAAGCCTCTTTCAGAATAGTCCTCTCTAGTCCAGTCCATCCTGTACTCTTTGCATGACCACTTACAAATGTCTCGCACTGTTTCCTGATGGCCTTGTAATATTTATTCTCCAAATAAAATATTTCCACTGAGATCAAGAAGACTAGCATGAGCCGTAAACTCCCTGACTACTCTGTCATTTGCAGCTTAATTTTTCTTATGGCCACATTTAGAGATGTTGTCAAATAACTGATGTAGTTGAGACATAATGATGTCAAATGTACCACCTTTATGAAAGCCGGACTAAAAAGAGGAAATGTGTCACAATTATCTGATCAGATAAGTATCATCAGATAATAAATGAGCTATTATATGCTAGCATTGCTGTCCCTTATTTATTACACAGGGTAGCAATGAACTCTCACACAGCTGCAGAAACAGTACCTGTCATTCCATTTAAATTGCTTGGATGGTTAATCTGAAGAATTAATGATAATGTAGATTAGTGCATTTTATATTTTTGTCCACTTTTTAAAGTTACATTATGTAAGTGTGTAACTGTTCTGTTAGCAGCAATAGATTGCTAGTAGGTACCAGGGATGTACTAGTGTAGTCGATTAACCAATAAGCAAAAGCTTATAGGTTAATGCTACAGATGACATGCATTCCCCCCCACCACCTTGCCAGTACATTTTTTAGCAGGCTGGCCAGCAGCCCGCTCAGTCCTGGTTTGCTGTGGGTCCGGGACCTACCCCTGCTGCGGCTCTGCATTTCAAGTGTATTAGGAGCCGGGTGGCAGGCAGCTTGACTCAGTTTTGGCTCGTACTGGGTCCAGGAACTCAGACCCCTCCCCCCATACAAGGGCTGCTGCCACCCTGCTCTTTATCAGAGGCAGCAACACAGGGTGACAGGCAGCTGATCTGCGAGGGGAGCTGGTTTTTAAACTGGTTCCCCTCACAGACCAGCTTCCGCCTGGCAACCCCGCGCTGCTGCCTCTGATACAGAGGCAGCAGCACTGAGTGGCAGGGGACTCCTTGGGAATGGGGCCAGAGCGCACTGGCTGCCAGCACTACTCCCAGGCACTATAGACTAGTCGAGTAAGAATTCATGAGGATTAACCGATATTAGGCCAGGGCCCTAATATGAAGTGATGCTAGACCCAACGGTTAAATGGCAGCATCAATGCTCTTTCCTGAGCAGAGAGTGGTTGTCTGGCGTCCAGGCGCTAACACGTGGAGCTAATCAATGGCTTTTTCTCCATTTGTGAGGAAATCTCCCTTTGCCAAGAATACTTTTATGCACGGACATTTTCATTTCTGAAAACAGTTCTGTTTTTCTCTTTAAAAAAACAACGTTATTTTTTAAAAAGCTGTTCCTCTGTTACGGTGGCCACTTATCCTTAGAACCTTCAGAGGGGGAGCCGAGTTAGTCTGTCACAGGATAAACTGAAAAAAGAACAAATAGTCTAGTAGTACCTTAAAGACTGACAGAACATGGAGATGGGATCATGAGCACAGCCCACTTCATCTGAAGAAGTGGGCTGTGCCCACGAAAGCTCATGATCCCATCTGTGTGTTTTGTTAGTCTTTAAGGTGCTGCTAGTCTATTTGTTGTTTAATTTTATCCTTAGAATGACAGACTAGATGAGCCTTTGACTGCCACTTTGAGAACACTCCAATGTCGGTCGCTAGTGCCTGCTCCACGCGCAGCTGTGGCCATTCAAAGCTCTTGTAACTAGCACTCCGTTTCCTGTTTTTCCTTGATGATGATCCCTGGGCCTCCCTTCCATTCAGTTATCCAGACTGTAGCCATGGGGTAGCTTGAAATTCTCCATAACTCATAAAAGCATCCCAAATGGCAGTGTGTGAGAACAGGCATAAGCGAGTGAGCAGCATGAGCTGCAGGCTTATACATTTGACAGATTAGCTCTGTGCATGAGCACCCAGAAGATTGAGAACTTTGTTCTGCGGCACGCTTGCTCAGTGGATGCTGGTGCCTTTTGACTGCTGTGTGACAACGCACAAGAATCACAATGTGATAATCTAATGAACAAACCCATAGCGTTTATTCTCTGGGGATTGTTCAAGGAATCGCTCAAATGTTAGGTCCTAAAGTTTACCTGTGTTGATAGTTGTTAGGGCTGTTCCCCACTCTGGCTCTCCAAGGAGAGACAATGGGGCCCATAAGAGACCATAAATACCTTGCCTCTATTGGCTCTGATTGCAAAAACTTCCCAGAGTCACAGATGCACTGGCTCTGAGAGAAACAAAAGCTGCCACCCTCAAGTGATTTAAACCCTTAAAAAAACCAGGGAGGAACACCTGAAATCTTTCCCTGGGGTACCCAAGTTCTTTTACCACAAGAGAGCTTGAAAAAACAGAGAAAATGAACTGCAGTCTCTGATAGCTCACCTCTCAGTCTGAGGCATGCACACACACACGCAGACGGACCTCCGGTTTCTTCCCAGGACACAAGACTCATATCATTGCCTTCAAAAAAAGGATGATTTTATTATCAAAACAAATAAGGTCTACTTGGTAAAGCATACTTAGTTGCTAGGTGTTGAAGAGCAACTGAGTAAAACAAATTAAAACACAGTGAACATCTCTGGGTGCGGCCTAAGATAGTGAGTGGGGGAGGGAAGGCATGGATTCCCACAGAGAAGTTTAACCAAACAGCCAAATAAAGAAAAATACCTCTGCTCGCGATCCGTGCTTCAAAGCCCATGTCCAATATTTCTTATAGGCATGGTAATTCTGATTATTGCATCTGCTCCCTCCAGCCCTTAGCTTAGAAGACCAAAGGAAGAGCAGACCAGGTATTTCTGTCCAATTCAGATTTCAGCACTGTATCCCCATTGATTCTTCTGACCCCCTGCCAACACTCTTGCTAGCTACCTGAGTTTAACTCTTTAGTCACCAAGTGCTGGCCAGCACTCCTGCTATCCATCACAATAGTGCTATAAAATAGTGCATATTTCTAAGGGCTGCATATGTTTGGGGGTTTGTTTAACCTATCCTTTCTAGGGTTTAATTAGCAAATGCTGAACACACCGGGTGCAGCAGGAGTTGGAGCTCATGATACAGTACAGGTTTGCTAATAACATCCCCCACACACATACATTAACACCTAACGCTCCTCCCCCCTCCCCCAGCTCACGTACTGCTCAGTTTTAAATATTGATAAGAAAGGCTAGGTGTCTTACAAGCCCCTGTCCAGGGCCCTGCTGTGATTGATCAGAAAGTACAGTTGCAAAGCAGATTTAAATGTTGTCTGAAAAGCTGCATGTTTTCTTTGGATTACATTTTTTTCAGTGTTTTTAGGCCAAAAATCTGTACACTTTCCTTTTCCCTGTCTGAGGGCCTGTTGAGTTGTGTTAGCGAGACACAAATCTCAGTCCCATGTGGAGTAGGCTTTCCAAAACCTGGTGGTTGTTTTTTCCCCTTCCTTCGTTCTGTATCTGTCTTTCTTTGTGCCAGTGGTGTCCAGCGGCAGTGTGAACCCTTCTGTGCTCTGCTTTCAAACCAATCAGTGGTGGATAAACGAATACACTCTTCACTGGGAGCTTTTCTTTTCTTGCTGCACTGTTATAGCCTTGTATCGTAGCTTTTAGTGATGTTCTATTTATAACTGTGATATGTAGAAGCAGAGCAATGCTACTGTCTCAATTGTGTTGGCTACATGTCTCTTCTGGCCCAGTAGGTGTTTCTTACAGTGCTGCCAACTCTTTTCAAATTGAAAACGTGCAGATAACAGCTGGGGTAAAATATCGTGGTTGAAGGGGGAGCCCTTTCCGTTCCTTGTTTTCTAACTGAGCTTTCTGTGAGAGAGAATCAACAAATGGCGGTTAAATTCTAAAAGAAAAGCAGACATTTGAGTTGGATTTTCTTGAATCAAAATGAACTCAATTAAAGGGACATTGTCAAGTTTTTAGGATGCAGATGTCAGATTATTTCATAATTTGATGACAAATACCCTCACGACTAGTGGTTCTCAATCCATGGCCCATGGGGCACTTTTGGCCCAAACAGCAGACAGCTGTGGCCCGTGAGGCAATCTCAGGACCATAGAGGTATAGTATTGGATGCAGCCCACAATGGTAAGTAGGTTGAGGGCCACTGCTCTAGATGAATTTATTCCACATCCAACATAATATTGAACACCTCGTTGCTGACACATTTACAAAGAAAAGCTACTGTTTGGGAAAACTTACACGGATTCCGTGAGCGAAGCCAGTCATCCATAGCTTCCTCTTGGTTTTCTCTGGTTTGAGAAAGTGGGCTGTGATAAAGGATTTATGTTTCGGACTCGGCTGGCTGTGCATTGGTATTCAGCTAACAAGCACTATTCCCAGGGCAGTGCCCATTGCTGCTGCCATTAACGATGGGCCTGGTCTGCAGGCAGTGAAGCGAGCCAAAGAAAGCCCTGCCGACTTCTGGGGAATTAGCATCGTTACAAACCAAAAGGAAGAGAATGAATATTTGCTGAACAGAAAAATGACAGGTTGTTTTTTTTAAAGGGTCTTTGGGCTTCCAAACGGGCAGTACGAAAATGGTGTTACTAACATTAGCAAACTAATAATTGACAGTGTTCCTCTAAAGGGTTCAGATCAGTCTTGCTGATCATTCAAAGCGCCATCCTGGAACGCGAGGCGTAAGATATCATGCTGATGTAGGGTAACTTCAGTGCCTCATCATTCCTCAAATGGAAGCATGACATGTCCCACAGCAATTCCCTTTTGCTCAGCCATTTAGAAGGAGCTTCTTATTTATACAAGTAATACCTGCATAGCTGTTATTCCAGTTATGTTTGTTATGAAATTATCAGAGAACGTCCTGTGCCACACAGAGATGTCCACCGTAACTTCTGACACCAACTCCTTCCAGTCTCTGTTTGCCACCTAAACTCAGTGTCTGAAATGGCCGTTTCTCAGCCCTAGCACAGCCCAAGCTCACCTCTCTCCTCGTTCCTTTGTAGAATGGTGTGTCTAAACTACACGGCTCCGTTGATGGAGCCATGTAGATTAGGCTGATCGGCAGAGGGAAATGAAGCCGCGATTTAAATAATTGCAGCTTCATTTAAATTTAAATGGCTGCCACGCTGAGCCGACAAACAGCTGATCGGCTGTTTGTCGGCTCAGCGCACTAGTCTGGATGCTCCCACGCTGACCTGAAAGCCCTTTATCGACCTCCCCGTTATGCTTCGTAGGATGAGGTTTACCGGGGAGGTCGATAAAGGGCTGTCATGTCGACAGGGGAGTGTCCAGACTGCCCCGATCTGCCGACAAACAGCTGATCGGCAGAGCGGGGCAGCCATTTAAATTTAAATGAAGCCGTGATTATTTAAATTGCGGCTTCATTTCCCTTTGCTGAACAAACAAATCTACATGGCTCCGTCAACGGAGCCATGTAGTCTAGACATACCCGAGTAGAACTCGTATTTCAATTGAAATTGCACGTGTGTGGCTAAAGTAGAAGTAAGTGTGTGGAGCATTTAGGAAAGTGAGGTGTCCGAGTTGGTGACCCTACAGGTGAGGAATTGTGAAACCAGAAGCCAACCTGAGCTGAACTGAAGCAGAAGGGTTATTGATGGTACTGTAGCTAATAAAAGTAGAGGTCTGCATAATCACTGTTTGTAAAGGTTACCTTGCAGTGATTATACAGCTGATTGTGCTCTGGCTCATAATGGCTCTTGTCCAATGCAAGAGCTGGAATTTGTTTACTAAACAGGTCACAAGCAATAACGATGCCAACAGACCCTTCCCCCATGTCCGAGTGCAGGGAAATGTGTAGCCGAGTAAATGCCTGCAAAGATGTGGGTCAGTTGGTTTACAGTGTCTTTGGACACTGGTGGAGAGAGAGTTGTCTCCATGACCGTGCGATATGTCCTGACACCTTGTCGTGAGGGAACTGAAGTTAACCTGGGTCAGCGTTGTGCATTTTCATAACTGCTGCAAATAGCCTCCCTATAGTCCATGTACAGAAAGGAAGTGTGACGTTTGAACAATTTCTGCTCCCCATGGGCAGTTGGCAGCATTGTTCTGGAGTCTTTCCTGATTTCTGCTTATATAATCTCTTTCTCTTCTCTCCATTTTTTGTTTTTATTTTGCTTCCCAAGGGCATGATGATGCAGTGCCATGTGCGGTTTTGAAAAGTGTGGATAGTTTTAGCTTTCTACATCACCCAGTCCATCAGAGGAGCTTAGAGATCCTGCAGAGATGCAAGGAGGAGAAGTACAGTAAGGCTCCATATCCCACCATCCTCTCTGACATGACACTCACACATCAGGAAATGGAAACCAGGAGCATTCTGGGTAGCAAGGGGAAAAGGACACATGCAAAGAAACTTGCCGTGTAGCCCACTGAGATCACCATAAGCAGCTGCAGGAGGCCTTCAGGGAAGGATTTTAGCCAATTGGTAGCTAGGGTTTGGTTCTACAGAGATCTGGAATAGCCTCTCTGGCTTTCCTGTTCTTGTTAATGAGTCGTACAAAAAAAATCCAATATACATCTGTTTAATCATATGTGGATCCATTTCACTAATGGCTTCACAGTTGGTTCTCCTAAATAAGACAGTATTCTGAAGTTAGTAACACTTTTCATGCCATTAATTTTTTCGTGTTACTACTCTTAACCTAAAGCAAGTGTAGAGCACTTCGGAACCAGTAGGAATATTTCTAGTATGAAATAATATTGCTAGGATTTTACTCCAAGCTCTTCTGGATTCAGTCCTTTTCTTCTGTTACAACTTGATTTACCTCATAATTTTAAGAATAACTATGTCTGGAGAAAGTGCCGATGTCTGTTAAGACTTTCAGTTCCATGTGAGAACTCGTTAAGCTAGCGGACCAATACAGAGCGGGTGGGCAGAGATGCACTTGGTCTCCATTTCCTTGTCCTTACGCCTCTGTTTGTTACATAATAAACTAGTCCTGCATGAACCCACAGGCCTTTCTGCCTGTGTTACTAATTACTATGGCTAGACTCCTATCGAAGGAAGAGAAGGGAGTCTGGCAGCATGGAACGTAACATCACCCGCCACAAAGAGTAGCGCATGGAGATTCAGTGTTATAACCACATAAAGGACCTGCCGCAAAATGCCATAATACTAGTTTGCTCTTCAAACTGCTCTGTGTATTGTTTCACTTTGACAGTCAGCTGTGCAAACAGTAGCAAGCCCTTGGAAAAAGGCATAATGCAATAGTGGCTTGTTGAGATGTGCCTTCTTGCCAGTGGACAGGTGCTCAAGCTTTAAAGGTGAATTTAAGAAATTACGTATTTTTGGTGTCTGTGTTTACAGAAGGTTCAAGTCTTGTGCCATCTTATTCCTCCTTCGTCATTTTGCATAACGTTTACAGAGATGGAGCTCTGCTGTAAGCGAGACTTTAAGGCACACTCTTCCTCTAAAACGTAGGCTTTCCAACGCCTATAAGATGTGCCTAAACAGAATGTCAAAAGGTTGGTTCCACATGGTACAAATAAGCATGGTAAGTACAGTACTGCAGAAAGATGCGCTTGGCCTTGGAGTTTTCTGGCAGACTTCTTCCATGTGCTCTCTGTTGCACCTAGCGTTGGGAGAGCTAGGACAGGGTTTTCATTCTTACCTACAGCCTTGCACTCAACTATTTGCCTTAATTTCCCACCATTACCACCAGTGGAAAATCTGAAGAAGCAACGTAATGTGTACACACAACCCCTAGAATCCCATAGTCAATACACTTCGGAGGGACACTAGCAGAGAATTACAGCGCTCTCAAGAGCTAGTGCCTAATAGTTTATTAGTGTAAGTAAAGCAATTGGAATCCAGTTTAAGACTTACAGGTTAGGGTTTAGCTACATGAGTTCGGACAGCTATATAGTTTTAAGTATATGGGCAGGCGGTTTGTTCAAAAAGGTGGAGGGGGAACCCATACAGCACAGAATGTTTAACTCTAACCTGTACTTTGGTGTAAAAATAATCCATATGTTTATTATGGTCAAACCCAGTAGTGTTAAACGTTAATTCATTTTGCCACGGACAAAGCCGTGTGATCCTTTTCCTGGTACAGAATTCATCCCTGGCTGAGAGGGTGGGACAAGTGTTGTGTGTTCCAGCTGCTGCTGCTTTGTGAATTGTGTAAGAGTGGATGCTCTGGCAAAGAAGCAGTTGATTAGCCACCTCTGTATTCAGACTTCTTGCATGTGCCCATAGCGTGTGCTGCCCTTAGGCTGCTCCTCAAACTTTCTCCTTAAAATAGGTAAATTAGAGTCCAAACCTGTGTAATTATTGGATGCGTGGGAGTTAGATTTTGTGGGATTCCCTCAGTTGTTTGCCTGGAGGCTTGCCTTCCCCAGTTGGGGAAAAGCCGATATGCTTACCAGTGGTACTGCTTGGACTTGGCTTTTCCCGGAAGTTGAATAAAGTTACATCCTCTCCAGTTCTCAAAAGTGGATCGTTGGGTAGAATCCAACTTTGGTTTTGAATGTCAGAATCGGTTCCAGTCACAAGTGTGAATTACAAAAGCTATTTAACCAATGGACTAGTTAGTGAATCGAGATGCCCTTCAGTGGTAACACCACTTCCTGTTCAAGCTGTTTGGCCAGTGACTGCTAGTCCCCTTGGCATTGGTGATTCAGTTGCTGCGGTGCTTATTCCTAGTACGTTTCTGTTGATTGGCAGGAATCCATTCCAGGAAAGCCGGGACACCTCGGTGCCTTACCAAGTGAATCGCAGAGAGTAACAGGGCTTCACGCTCTGTGCTGAAGGGAATTCTAAAACACAAATTATTGCCCAGTGTGACATGCACTGGCCTCAGCCATCCCTGAATGCAAGGCAGGCACTCTCTTGGTGGGTGTTCCCGTAGCATGGGAGGAAAGTGTATTGACCACGGTTCTTCCCAAAAGTGCAGCAATCCAGATGTTAGTGACAGAAAAGTCCAATCAGACAAACCAGCCCAGCCCTTGAAAGGAGCGCCATTGAAGGAGGGAAACAAACCTTTAGAGGGAAGTGAGTTTTAGAGAATAAGCAGTGGTCATAAATACATCTAGCCTAGCTGTTCGGTCTACATCTGCCCTGTGAATGGAGGAACATGCAGGTCCCCAGCTCTTTGTTTGGGGAGTAATTGTTTCTATAATTAATGGATAAATGATCCTGGGTCAGAGTACTTGGTGGCAGGGGAGTCCAAGCAGATTAACAGAGGTAAAATTAAAAATAGCTACCCCTTGTTCCCAAAAGCCCCTCTCTCTATTCCCCCTCCCCCCCAGTATAAACAACACTGCACTAAGACCACTGGTGTACATTGTATTTTGGGGGGATGGAGAGCGCTTTAGGCATTTATGCTCCTCATATGTAGCCAAGTTTGTAATGAGCTACTGCAGCAGTCATTTCTCAACTCGGCTTGTACTCCTCTGTAATTTATTTTTGCATTGCAAGTGACAAATCTGTGGATGAACAGACTGCCTGGAGCACACGACACTTGCTACCTATTGTATAAGCTCCAGTGTAGTTTTAAGTTGATTCTAGAATAAAACTGTTTCTTTTCCAGATTTATGTAAGACCTAGCTATTGCAGCATTTTGGTACCATCTTAGCTGCATAATTTCAGCATCTCATAAAAGATTTCCCTTCTATGGCCATTACATTTCTGGTCATTGTAATCTTATCACTCTCATTTTAAGGTCACTCTGCAGTAATAGGATAAATAAATCCCTAACATTAGGAAATAGTATTCCAATGAAGGGTCACTGTTCAAAAGAGAGCCACTAGTTATGAAAGATTCCAACAAAAATGAAATATAATGGATTAAAGGTTTTCTCCATATGTTTCTGGGAGGAAATCAAGACATTTATACCAAACATCAAGTGAGAACCAAGTCAGTGGCCACCAAGAGATTATCCACTTTGTAAAGTAAATAAATCATTGAAAGTTGGTCTGAGGTGTTGTGTTGCAACCCTGGTAACACACACAGCCTGCTGCCCAGCAGGGTTGGCACTGTCCACAGGCAAATTTCCACCTAATGAGCAGTTGTTGTATTGGCAGCTCCTTGTCAGTTATGGACAGTATAAAATCAGAGTGCATTTGTGAACATCTCTGGACAGCGAGGAATGTGCTGGAATCAGTGGCCGACAACAGATGCCTACCAGAAGAGGACATGGTGCACTCAAAATAGAAGGCAGCTTGTGTTGGATCATCTTTTCCAGGATCCGACACGCGAACAGTTGGTTGGACAGCAGCATTCGGCCATGTAGCAGGGACCTGGGAGAGCAAAGGAACTGTGGATCATGTGCTCTTATAAAAGCACCAGTCCCCCCATTCCAGTGTCTCCTGTCATTTGATACTGGAAGCATCTCCGAGATGCTGGCGTTGTTTTCCAGCTCTCCCTGTTCCCACCCTTCTCTGCAGACAGGAAGAGCCCCGTGAGAGGAGGAGAAAAGTAAAGGAGGGCTTGGGCCCAGACATTGCCTCGTGCGTCTTCAAAGGCCTCTGGCCGAATTCCCTCTCCTTTGCCTGCCTCTCACGTTTCAGATCTTGGGTTTGCGCTGGCAGCCAAAACCAGAGCCCCATGTCTCAGGGGGCAGTCGCCGCTGCTGGGCATCCACAGAGAGTTGCAGTTCTCAGCTGCTGCGCTGTCATGGCTTTCCATCACCTCTCCCCCCCCGGTCTATTTCCCAGCCTGACGGGCTGTAACATGGCAGGTTTTCTTGGCCCCGCACTGAAGAGGCTCAATCCAACTATCACTCTTGGCGACAGTCGCAATTTAGGGCCTTGAACTTAGCCTGGCTGGAGCAAGGAGGGGTCCTTTGCTAACTCTGACCCCTCTCAAATGGAGAGGCTGGGCGTAGCTGAGAGTGGGGTGCTCCATGGTGGCTGTGACCGGTTGGGAGGAATGTTAGAAGCTATCGACTTCAGACCCACAATCAGATTTGGATTGTTTGGGGAAAAAAATTGTGCTCCAAGAGGCCTGCAGGAGGGCACTGCCACATGTTGGTATGTTGAAAGTGTCTCTGGATTGGCTTTAATGAACGCTCCAAATGAGTCCCTTGTGGGACCCAGGACTCCTTTAGCATGGCCGTACATGGCTCCATGTGGTAGGATCTCAGTGCTTGTTACTGTTTTGCAAAGCCCAAAGTAAAAGCCAATACAAGCTCCCCTACCTGGCCTCGAAAGTGGCTTGCTGCTGCAGGTTTTAATAAGTCCCCCCCACCTCCCCTGAAAAATATCCCTTCCTCCTTCCACGTGCTCATCTTTTAAGAGGCCATATTATGTATGATTATCTACTCCAGCCAAGGAGTACGAGAACTCATTCCACTGACCCCGGACTCACTCCCCTATTTTTAAAGGGAAGAGAGTGCTGCATTTTCTCTTAGCTGTCTTTTCTAACAAAATCTAAGAATTACTTTCTTCTGAGAGTTTCCCCATTTGTCATTTCGCCCTCCCCCCAGTCTGAGCGAATTCAAGGCAAATAATGCACACTTGCTGGATGTTACGTGATTTCTCAAATGTATCTTGGTTCATACGAATGAGCCCAGATAGCTAAGAAGTTATCTGTTTTCATGATCGGAATATTCGTTTTCAAATGAATTTGGAACTGTTTTGTTGCCTACAAGCAGTACTTTTTTTGTGATAGTATGGCCCGGAATGGCGTATCATCTCCTATTTTCCCAGTCCACAGAAAAGGAATGGGATTTCTCCCGTGTGTACTGGCACCTGTTTTCCTGGGGCGGCTCAGGATGCATGGCATTTTTTTCCATCTCCCAGCATGGCGCTGTGGCTCTTAAATTGGCCACGGCCCCCAGTGCAGGTGGTTTTTGGGGTTTTTTTGCTCAAGTTTGCCCCAGAGTACCGGCACCTTTTTTCTTACAAAAAAAGCACTGCTTACAAGTAATGAGAGCTTTTCCTTTATTTCTGTTAATGTCATTTGTACCCAAACCATTTCCGCTTCTTGGGCAGACCCATTTGAACTATCTGCCATTAAAATCTACAAGGCTGCTGCACCATGTTCTCCTCACGCATTTATCAGGCCTTGGAAATTGAAGCTATCCCTATCAGAGGGTTCCATTTTGGCAGAAGGTCAGATGAGCCGCTACCGCATCCCGCTCACGACATCAGCGTCTGTTTGTTTTTAGGAAGGGGAAGAAGCCGTGAGATATCAGAAACAATTACTGGTAACGGTAGTGCTCCAGCTAGTTCTGTGTCTATCCCAACCAATTCCCTTCTTGATGGAGTGATTGACTATTTTAGTGCTGTATTTTTCATGTCACTGCTTTGAAGTGTTTTGACTGACGGGAAGCTGATGAACTGGTACCTTTATACCAGTCATGAGAGATCAGTAGTTTTCCTTCCGTCTTGCTTTCAAATAGCGGAAACAACACCCTTGGCAAATTGTTCCCGTGTCACATGGGTGGGTGCTGGGGGAAGAGGTAGACTGGCGCAAACTGACTTGCTTGTAAGTTATGTCTCCTTGCCAGAGAACACGATAGAAATTAGTGCTCAGTCGATATTTCATCAGCCGTGGTTCCTCCCTGACCCCCTTCCCGTGTATTCCCAGCATGCGCCATAACAAATATAGATTCTTTTTCATTTGCAGCCAACAAAAAGCTGTTGCTGCTCTAATTTTCCTTGTGTAAAGAGGGGAATAAAAACTTGTTGTTGTTAATGTGCTGCTGCAGGTATTACCCGGAAGAGCCCAAGAACGCCCCTTTCAGATCTGCAGGGAGTTAACACCATCAATGAGAAACCCTCCCGGTAAGTCTACTCTTCAGATTAGCAGGTAACGATAATTCCAGGGGGGGAGAATGTTTTGGAAATTTTGCAAATCCGCTGTGTGGATGTTTCTTCCCAGCTTTTTCTTTTACCCATGACCTGCTCTTCCTTGAGAGATTCTTCAAGATGATAAAATTCGATTGTGGTTCAGTCCTGGATTTTTCCATCTAGCTCATGCAGGGTGTCAGGGCTGGGCCTCTGGAGCCATTGGGGGTACGTGGGAGACCTGCACCCCTTCCCAAACAATTTTTCTGGCCCATCTTCAGAATTAACTCTCCTGTTAAATGGCCTGTTGCTGTCTTGAAGACAGGTCTAGGTCTCCTCTGTGCCCTGGCTGCTCTGCTCCAGTGATACAACATGTCAGGGAGCCTGCTTGACCAGATCCTCTGGGTTTCCCTTGCCTGGGGGCTTCACCCCGGCTCCTGGCTCTTGGCATCAGGGTACAGCCAGGGTGCTCTGGGGCTGCAGGCAGCTGAGTGTCACTCGAGCAGCCCTGAATGCCTTTACATTTCACCGAAGGGCTGGACCAGCACCAGCACAGACCAAGGTCAGTGTGATCTGAAGCCACCTTTCATCCCTCAGACCTGCCCAAAGCTCAGTCCTAGTGAGATCAGGGTCTTTTCTCTAGCATTACGGGCTCTAGATCTTCCCTATCGATCTATGTTACGTATCCCTGGGAACTTATAACCTTCTCCTGTCCCTATGCTCTCTTCTCTGGTAAAGTTGAGGGAGCAAGACTTTGTAATGTGCAGAAGGCTCTGCAGTTCTGTTGGAGCAGAATGAAAGACTCAGATCGCTGAGTTTATCTGGAGGTGCCAAAGAACAGCATTGTTCCCACAGAACTGTGCTCTCCAGTCGGATCCCAGTGTGCGTCAGAGATGTTTCTCCTGAGAGCCAGCGCTGTCCTGTGGGGGCAGCCAAGGCCTCTCCCAGCAGAAGCAATGCCATTCCTAGGGTGAGGAAAGGAATAGATCTGCACAGTCACTGCGTGGTCCCTGGCACAATTTCCCTGAGGCGAGAACGCAGATAGATTTTCAGTTACAGCATTCGGCCACACTCTAGCTTCTGATCTTGGAACGGAAGCCCACTCTCTTGTGTGACGTGAGTGCACTGGCTGTCTCTAGACTAGACTCTTTATTTCCTTAACCTTTCCTGCCACTGCGGTGGCTGCTCCAGCTCTGACCAGTGCAGTCGTAGTGCAGTGATTGTACATGGCATGATGTGTAATTTGTGTGTGCGCAGTGTAACTGCAGTGGAATCCATCAGGAGCACAGGGGACCAAAAAATGGGCTTTTTTGTTCATTGTTCCTCACAGTCATCTGCTCAAGTGCATTTATTCAGATCAAAACAAAATGCCAGATACACTCCCTGAAAGTCAAAGAACCCAGGATGTCAGGTTATGAGCTAAAGCTTAGAAAAATTCAAGTACAACACATCAGATTTAGTGGGACATGTAAACTTTTGAGTGCCTGAATACTTTTTCTAATTTTATTTAATAAATAATTTTTAAAAACTCCCAAAAAATGTTACCTTCATCCCGGTACCAACAAATGCTCCGCTAAAAAACCTGATGTCAGGTGAAATCTAACGGATGATGTGACCCTAGTGTATGTCACTTGGGTTTTGCATTGTTGTTAGTGTTAGAGTTGATCAGAAAATGTTCCATGAGTGGCACTGGCCCAGCTAATACAAAAGGATTCTATGCTGCTCTACAGTCTGTAGAGTTCATTTTCCATTGGCACAATAAACTCGTGTGCAGCTGTGTTACAGATCATTTCATCAATAGTCGAGTGACATAATTTATCCAGGAGCCTGGAATCCTTCAGAAGGCAAGGCTACGGAAAGATCTCTCCCCCTTATCTTTTGAAGTCAGTGACGTTTTAAGAGGAATAACGTACTACTCGGTGTAAATGAGGGGCCGTAATCTGGCTGTTAACGCAGAGACTGGTGTCATCGGCTAGAAACAAGAATAAGTACATGCAGCGCCAGACACATCCGTTTGGCCAGTCCCTCTGAAGCCTGGCCTGCACCATCCTGTTACTCCACTTGGGAACGTGGGCTGTCAACCGTACCACGACATGTGGTACTTTGAAAAGAGCCCTACTATAGAACCATTGCACCTTTCTCATTTGCCCTAAGTGACATTTCAAGCCAAGGGGCATTGACTATCCTACTGTCATCCATTCCCACTTTTCTCCTATCTCTCTGCCACAGAGGCGGGGGTCCTATAATGTTTTCATCACTAACAGAGCTGCCTGTCGCTCAGGAGGGATTCAGATGCTGCCCAGCTGATTAGCAGAGCACCCACAGCTAAGTTTTGTTTCTACTGGTGGTGCACATTTGCAGATGCCTCTGTGCACATAAAAATTTAGTCCGTGCATGGATGGAAAAGATTTGGGGGACCATGGCAACTGTCCTCCCACATTGACTCAGAGTTACTGGTTTGCTGCTCTGGACCTTGCTTTATTAACTGTGCTGGAATTTGTTCCGTGGCTGGCCAAGAAAGCACATATTGAAGGTATCAGGACTAGTGCCTGCCTCTCTATCCCAGTACTTAGTAGTCCCTGCACGGTGCATAGTCTGTGGTTCCACAAGGCATAGTAAGCTACTGAGCCATGACATATTTTCTCTTCCTTTCCCTCCCCAAAATAGCCTGCAGCATCTCTGAAGGTGTTTAAATAAAAAATGCAATGACTGAACACATGTAGAATAGTAATAGAAATGTAGCCGTGTTAGTCTGAACACATGTAGGCTTGGAAGGGTTAGGTTTATCCTGGCAATTGTTGGTCAAGTCAGTTTTGCTGTACTTACGCAGACTGAAAAAACTACGTCCATCTAGAATGATCCAAATTTTCAAAGGCGTAAAATAGGAAAAATCCAAGTCACAACTGTGGGATTTAGACTTTTGCATTAGACCCATTGCAAAAGTACTAAATGCTAGGGCTGAAAAATCCTGCTCAGTGGGTTAACCGGTTAAACTGATTAAAGGTGGCACAGATGAGGAGGCTGCTAACACACCGCCCCCCCAACCTGCCAAGGTCAGGCTGGAACACCCTACCCCCTCCACAGGGTCTGCTCCCACCTGACCCAAGCAGTCCCTTCCTGCAGGGCACTCGAGTTCCCAGTGGACAGAGGCTGCTCTGGATGCAGGAGCAGCTCCTGCCTGCCCCAGCCCCTCCCAGTTAATGGTTAACTGGAACTAGTAACCATCACCCACTAAGGGTGATACTTACCGGTTAACCTTTCACATCCCTAGTGAATGCATAGTGAAAACTGGGTGCGATTTCTTGTTTTAAGGATATTTACTGGGTATATTTTGATGTGATGCTGACAATTTAACAATTTATAAAGCCTTATCTTTGTGTCTATCCACGTCCTCTCTCCTTAAACATTGTTTGACCCTGCTCATAATTTCACAAACTGTGAACGTTTAAAAAAAAAAAAATTATCTGCTGCACTTAGGAATGAAAATAAAAATAGAATTCTGCCACGCCAATACATGGGTCTAATTTTAATATCACTCTCCGCGGTTGATTTTTATGTTGAAAACAAATGTCTATTATTTTTATTAATATTATCGACTTTAAGTTGTGCAGGTTTTTAATGTAATGTCAACAGTTACCACATACAAAACGCTGTCTACAGAAATAAAGATAACGATCCACCTAATGGTGTAACTGGGGGGAGGACTGTAAGGTAGCTAATTAGAAGTCTCTCTCCAACTACAGGTTGAACCTCTTTAGTCTGGCAGTTTCTGGTCTGGCAGTATCCGTGGTCTGGCATGTTTTAAGTGAGCCAGATGTCCACTTATCACGTGGCCATGTTTCCCATGGTCCCATAAAGTTTGTTTACAACCACCAGTCCTGGCTGTCGGAGTTCTGTGTTCTTCTTTAGCACCAATTTACCCCTGCATGTCTTCTCAGAGCCCAGCAAGCAGTGGCTGTGCTGGTAATGCAGCTAGACAATATTGACCTCCCGTGGTCCAGCAGATTCTCCAGTCGGGTGCCGGACTAGAAGGGTTCAACCTGGAGGATGGTCATACTCCAAACAATCATTCTTCCCTTCTGGTTATCACGTCAGTGATTTCTGAAACTTAATGCCTGAGCCATTAATCATTTTTTCTGGAGTTAAATTGAAACCCTAAGTTTCCTCTTCCCCATGTGGCTAGCGCCCTGCAGTGTAGCCTGAGCCATCGTGTTGAACGCAAATCTGAGCCATGACATCATGCCTGAAGTAGCTACAGATTCTGATGAATCCACATCCTTCAGCTCTCCTCCAGAGCCGTGGGTTTGTGGTTTCCACAGGAGTGCTCCGGCAGCTGGAGGCAAAAAAGCTTCACTGAAGCCAAGGCAAGGCAGCATGTCTGCAAAGAGCCTGAAGCAGCCCCTGATTATTAAAAACATGCTCTTACTAGCCAAGGCCTGGCAGGGTGGCTTTATTTCCAGTGCAACAGAAACTGCTTTATGTTGATTAATGGTGCAGAAATGGGAGAAGATTCGCTGCAGATCAGCCTCTTCAAACCATCTGTTTTGCTTTGTGACTCCTTAACCCCGATGACCAGGGTTGCTGGGGTACATGCCACTGTTTATATTTGCATCCAAAATATAATCACAGAGGATAAAATTCCCATAAAATCTTCTTTAAAACCCCCTGGAAATTTGTTCCCTCTTGGAGTAGATGCAGCCCTGTGCTCCACCGGGGTGCGCACCCATCGCGCTGGAGCTGGAGAATTCTGCTTGCCGGTACCCAGGGGAACTGTGCGTGTGCGTGATGGTCATGATCTCCCTGGTTCTATGCGGTATTATCACCTCCACCGCCCCCTGCTCCTTCTTCCTGCCTGGGGTTGCACTGGGAGCTCTGTGTGTTGCTTAACCTCCCAATCTTCCATCTTTGATGTAATTGATCTGTTTCTATATAGATGGTGTCCTTGGCATGAGTGTTAGCCCACCCGCCTGGCGCCCTGAGCGTGAGCGTTAGCCCACCCGCCTGGCGCCCTGAGCGTGAGCGTTAGCCCACCCGCCTGGCGCCCTGAGCGTGAGCGTTAGGCCAGCCGCCTGGCGCCCTGAGCGTGAGCGTTAGCCCACCCGCCTGGCGCCCTGAGCGTGAGCGTTAGCCCACCCGCCTGGCGCCCTGAGCGTGAGCGTTAGCCCACCCGCCTGGCGCCCTGAGCGTGAGCGTTAGCCCACCCGCCTGGCCCCCTGAGCGTGAGCGTTAGCCCACCCGCCTGGCGCCCTGAGCGTGAGCGTTAGCCCACCCGCCTGGCGCCCTGAGCGTGACGGTTAGCCCACCCGCCTGGCGCCCTGAGCGTGAGCGTTAGGCCAGCCGCCTGGCGCCCTGAGCGTGAGCGTTAGGCCAGCCGCCTGGCGCCCTGAGCGTGACCGTTAGCCCACCCGCCTGGCGCCCTGAGCGTGACCGTTAGCCCACCCGCCTGGCGCCCTGAGCGTGAGCGTTAGGCCACCCGCCTGGCCCCCTGAGCGTGAGCGTTAGCCCACCCGCCTGGCGCCCTGAGCGTGAGCGTTAGCCCACCCGCCTGGCCCCCTGAGCGTGAGCGTTAGGCCAGCCGCCTGGCGCCCTGAGCGTGACCGTTAGCCCACCCGCCTGGCCCCCTGAGCGTGAGCGTTAGCCCACCCGCCTGGCCCCCTGAGCGTGAGCGTTAGCCCACCCGCCTGGCCCCCTGAGCGTGACCGTTAGCCCACCCGCCTGGCCCCCTGAGCGTGAGCGTTAGCCCACCCGCCTGGCCCCCTTAGCGTGAGCAGTAGCATGCCCGCTGACAGAGCGGGGGACAAAGGGAGCAATTGCTCAGGTGCCCAGGTTTTTTAAAAGGGCCCACAGCCCTCGCAGTGGCATCCAGGAAACACGCCAGGCCCTTTTCAATTGCCTGAGGGGTTAAATTGCCGGCCTGAGCAGGTGGGCAGCAGGTAGAGCCCCTTTGAGGAGGCTAGCCCCTGGCTACGCTCCTTCCACCTGCATCTCCCTCCCTCCTCCTGTGGTTGGAGCCACAAGATCCCTCCAATCCCTCTCCCTCCGCTGGAGCCACAGCCCTCCTCCCCTCTGCCCAGAGAAGCCTGAGCACGACCCCTGAGTCTTTGAGGAGACGCCTGCTCCTCCAGGAAGAGTGCTATTGTCAGCCTCTGGGATGGAGCAGGCCCTGCCATGCGCTCCCCATGCTGGGTGGGAAACCCAGTGTTGGTGGCACTGACCCCGGGGTGTCCAGTACGAGCAAGGGCGACGGCATCTGCAGTCTTGCAGCCTCAATGGGCTTCTAAACCCTCTGGTCTGTCGGCACCGCCTCCTGGTAGCCCATTGCCAGGCTCCTTCCTTGCCTGACCAGTCCAAGTACTTTGCCTCAGAGTGGAGCGGGCGGTGGGGCCAAGCAGCACGTGGGGAGCTGATGACCAGGCCACAGGGGCATAGGGCTGGTGGCCGGGACACTGGGCAGCAGGGGCATGGAACTGGGGTGCCTAGTACCTGGGGGTACTGCAGCATCCTCCAGACCTCTGCTTCCCCTGCCAATAGCTGCAGTGCTCCTGCTCGGCCAAATGGTGACAGCACCTTGTTTTACAAAGGCTTTAGTCTAACAGTGCTTTAAAATGCCAGTAGGCGAACGGATGATGTCTCTGTTTTGTGTGGGAGTGAATGAACAGTGCAGGGGAAAATTGGTGAGTGCTGTCTTCTAATCACATGAGGTTATAGCCTGCTAATTTAGCGCCGTGCCGCCATTGCCGTGATGCGTGTCAAAGCTTCCTTTTGTATTAGACGTGGTTTTCAAGTGCTCGTTGTGACTGACCCGTGTCTCGTTGCAGCGATGCCTATGGAGTCGGCTGGCCTGGTAGGGTGGGCGTCCGACAAAGCCGAGTCTCCGGTCCCAGCTCCTTCCTAGACAAAGATGGGATATTTGTTAATTCAACCAACAGCAAGCTCCTGGAGCGGGCCCACGGCATCCTCATGTGAGTATAAAAGGGGCGGGTTTGGGCCTCGTGCCGTGCGGCTGCTGAGCTGCCCGGGTAGTAACAAAACCGTGAGCTGCCGGGGCATGAGAAGGGCGGCGGCAGCACAACATGGTGCTAGTGCACAAAGGCTGAGTGCCAGCTCAGACGGTCCAAGGCGAGGCAACACGGTGTATGTCAGGGTGATCTTGGCATTCTGGGCGGAGAGCACCACTTCTCTCCACTAGGGGGCTTTTCCACTAGCTGGGTCCCTGGTGCTAGATGGGGGGAGGGTGATCTTCTGAGGGGCCCTTTATTAACCCCCATTGGTGATTTAGAGCACAACTTCCTCATAGGCCTCAGAGGAGGCTGCCAGGCTCGCCAGAGATAAGTGGTGTGTCAAAGCAGATGGGTGAATCTGTTCTCCTCAGCCCCTCTCTCACTGTTCTTCACAAGCTGTCAACTACCCCGTTATTTCCTGTCTGTAACCATCCAAAATGGGTTCACCTCCCTCCCCCCTCTGAGACACGCAGGCAAACATGGAGGGGAAGGGTATGTGGAATGTGTATTAAACCTGGCTAGTTTGCAGCTTACCGGAAAACAATGCTAAGAACAGGCTTAAAGGATCTTTCATTGACTTGTGCATATCCATCCTGCTAATCAAGGTGTTTCTACGCTCTCTGTCCTGCCGCCTGTAGCCTCAGTTCTTTCTGACATGGCTATTTTGCTGTTGGCCCTAATGCTCACCATATTGGCTTTCCCTAATGGGAACTCCCAGCTTCTGCCACGAGGGCTAAAATGACAGCGTAGCAGGAAATGGGTAATCCCGTTCTGTAACCTCCTGCCTGTCTCATTGTGGCCCTTTTATTATCTCCTCAGGCGAAACAAGAACGTCAAAGCCAAACCCAGTCTCCCAAAGGTGAGTGAACAAACAGGATTGCTCCTCTTGTCCCTGGCGTGCGTCAGGTGCACATGGTGCTACAGGCACTGCCATGAAAGGTTAGCTTGTGCGCGCTGTATACTTTGTCGGGTGGAGGGGTGCCAGTGCAGAGTCAACTATGCCTCTCTAAAGTGTGGCTTCTCAAGTGCCTATTGTCGTATGAGAGCTGCACAAATCAACGTCAGCTGGCTCCCTTTGAGGGGGTTATTTTATGGAAATGGAAGTTAGCGCTTTCTCGGTGGCAGGGGGGTCAACTGTAGATCCCTTCCTGCTCCAATGCTGGTCTTTTTTACTTGTCTTTTGTGAAGTTACAAGAAACCCCAAAAGAGAAAATATTGCCCCAAGGGTTGAAAGAGGCCTGCGTGTGTGTTTGCTGGGCCCCCCTCAATTTAAGTCTCTAAATGCAAAGAAATGTCCAGGGATCACTAAACTCCTTTGGACTTGGCATATACAGAGCAGATTCCAGCTCATCTACCCTCATGGTGGAGATTTCCTTTCCTAGGGAAAAGCTGACAGATTGTTAATTGCAATAGTAGAGTGCTGTATTTGGTACCTACCATTCTATTTAAGGTCCATCTCTAGCATTCCTGGTGTTTATTTTTGGGCAGGACTCTCTGTGCCTGAAGGCGTAGGGTGAGAAGAGATTCGCTGTCTGTAGTGACATATTATAGCATTGTATAGTCATTACCAACACTGCTTTGATTTAAAATCTGTCCGGTTTGTGCGGTGCACTTTCCAGTAAGAATTATATTTAATTAAATATAACAGCAGCATGTAACCTCAGAATACTTTTGAGGGTCCATGACTTGAAAATACAAAGACTTCTCCTCTCGTTTTGTTGACTCTGGTTCTGGGCAGATGGGAGAATTAAATGGTTTTGCTTCATCTCAAGGGGCGAGCAAACCAAATCACAGACCCATCAAGAATCATCGTGAGCCGTCGGCATTCATGAAATGCCTGAGACTGCACCACAGTAACGTGGAGGAGCTGGCAGGGATTGAGCGTGGCTGTAGTAGGGCAGTGTCTGATACAGAGATATTCTCCGAAGCAGCAGCATGGTTGCTGTCGCTTGAACAGGGCGATCTATGTTTGTGCATTAAAAGGCAGAGGACAAACAATCAGGCGTTGCTTCTCCTCTAGGGGCAAAAGGGAAAATCTGTACTGATGCTGCCCTTTGGCAACACAACTTGCAGCTAAATAAGCAGAGACCTGAGTCTTGGTTGTTAGTGATTTGGATTGGTTAAATAGCTGGTTTGAGAACTGTACGCTTCAAGCGGGTGGACTCCTTTTTTCATCTTTAACTATGACTGTCACTCACCCCTCCCCCCCCCCCCCCACCCATAACCCTTTCCTGGTGGTCTACACAAACCTGCCGTGTCGTGTGCGTATTTCACCTATAAGCTCTTCGGAACAGGGACTTTCTATCGAGTGGGTACAGTGACCGGCTGGGGCTACTGTGACCATTCCTAGGCGTGAATTGCTCCCTGGATGTTTTCAGGGGCATCACGTAGTCAGTGCCTAAGGGAGCCCTGGGGAATAGCTGGGTGGTGGGCAGAAGTGAGCTGCATGCAGTCCAAGTTCTCTTTGTCTAAAACTCTCTTGGTTTGTTTGGGGTTTTTGGCAGCACTTGTTGGAGGTGAAATCTCTCAAGCACCTAACTAACCTGACGCTGCACGATCGCATCACAAAGTCTCTGCTCCACCTCCACAAGAAGAAGAAACCCCCCAGCATCAGTGCACAGTTCCAGGTAATTTCCAGTGTGCTCCAGAGGTGAATAAGCGCCTGAGAAAAGCGAGCTGGTCCTGGACACGGTCCAGACAGACACCAGCATGGGCCCCCAGGTGCGAAGGACGGCTCTCACAGGCCCCCAGCTCTCTTCCTCAGCCCTGCTCAGAACACAACACCAGCTATGTGTGTGGAGCTTGGCTAAGCAGTGACTTAGAGGGGACATAACAGTCCGCTGATAGATAAAGGATGAAAATACAAAGTGGGGGCAGTAAATGACTTAGGATGAGTATAACAAAAAGCAGTGGGATGGAAATAAGAAAGTAAGATGGAGGAAATGCTTTCTAGAAATCTAAGTACACTATAGCCACTGGATCCCTTTGTGAATATGCTTGTTGACCCCTTCAAAGAGCTCTAGTAGATTGGTGAGGCCTGATTTCCCTTTACAGAAACCATGTTGACTTACCCCCCAAGAAATTACGTTCATCTGTGTGTTCTGTTCGTTACTGTAATTTCATCCAGTCTGCCTGGTACTGAAATCAGACTTAGCCTGTGATTGCCAGGATCATCCCTAGAGCCCTTTTTAACAATTGGCATCATATTAGCTACAGAAAATGATTTAAAAGAGAGGATACAAACCAGTTAGTAGTTCCGCAATTTCACATGTGAGTTCCTTCAGCTGGTGAGTGCCATCTGGCCCTGGTGACTTGTTACTGTTCAGTTTAGAGGAGGTTTTGCAATAAATTGATATTGACACATCAGTCTGGGGCACTTCCTCCTACAAAGAATGTCTCAGGTTTGGGAATCTGCCTCATGTCCTCAGCCCTGAAGACAGATGCAAATAATTCATTTCAATTCTCCGCAGTGACCTTATCATCCTTGAGAACTCCTATGGCATCTCGATTGTTCGATGGCCCCGTTTTTAGCAGGTTTCTTGCTCTGATGTACCTAAAAATGTTTGCTTGAGTTTTTGGCTTGATCGTCTTCAAATTCCATTTTGGCCTTCCTAATTATATTTTTGCATTTGCTGCACTGACTCTTCTGCACCAGTTAACCTGCCATTATGGGTAACCGAATCTAAAAAAAAAAAAAAAAAAATCTCCAGCCTTGTCACAGTGGATACAGACTTGGCAGCCATGATTGTTGAGCCTTGAGATGCATGCAGAAGTGTTTGGTAATATTACAGAGCAAATTTCATTTAAAATCAGGCATGTGGTCTAGTTTATAGAAAGGCCTTTTAGTTATCCTGGTCATTTCAAGAATGTTTCTCCGGGAATTGGTTAATTTTTAGAAACGTGCTCTACAAAACATGAATGCAACCAATGCCCTTGTCTCTCCCATCCCGGAGAAAGAGGGAATGTTGCAAGAGGCCTGCATACTCACCGCTTTGCTTCCAGTGTATTCTCTTGTATGAGAAGTAGCTCTGAATTATTTGCTGATCAAATTCCACTAAAAAACACAAAAAGCTACATAAGTCGGTCCGAGTGGTTCTAGATGCAGAACTACAAGAGTGTTCTCCCCATTGCTGCGGCTGTTCTCAAAGAGCCCCAGCCCGGCTTTTACAGGTAATAGAACAGTTGTTTCCTAACTGCAGTCGCATGGATAGTCACCAGGAATCCTTAAAATACTCCAGTGTCAGCAAGTTAAATACACACTCCATCCTGTTTCCATGTGTGTCTGCCTGGAGAAAGCTCAGATTGGGATCACTGGAATATCTTATTAGAAATAAGTACGGAGAGCTGCACTGCACATTGCACTTGCCGGTCCAGTTTGGAATGTAATATTCCCCCTTGAGAGCGTGACTCATGCAGCGGCAGGCCTGTTGTCACTGCAGTATGAAATCCCCTGTACATAGAATGGAGGGGAAGGAGGAGAATTTATTCTCCTGCTCCACATTTTGTGTTTTGTGCAAAAAGCTGCTCTTCCAGCTATCGCTATCACAGCCTACCATGACCGAAACGAAATCCATTTGCACCCGTGCCCTGTGATAGAATTCTTCCTTTTTGCTTTTTCCTCCTTGGGATTTGTTGCATCTGTAGTGCTCTCTCCTGGACTTTGAGCCCGGTAGCCTAAGGGGTTCCAATCAGGTTTAGGTATTTGTGAAATCCACAAGAGACCGAGCAGCCATACAGCTGGCTGTTTGGGTAGCAGCCAGAAAGCAGAATCTGTCACCCAAAATGGGACACGGTGAATGTTGGTTTCCTCTGTGTGACCCAAACCTATGTTCACTTGTGTTTCTTGCTGTGGTCTTGATAAAAAAGCTGGCTCCCAGCTTTGCACCAGACTGTTTTCATGAGCAATTACTTGGGTCTTGTGAAAGCTAAATAAAATTAGGTTTGTCACGCTGCATTTCTCCGAGCAGAGGGGAAGAGGAAGGCAGCCAGCATGCTGTACTTATTCTGAGACATAAACAAGCTTTTTGTTTGATTTTAAGAGTTACTTTACAGGGACATAATCATGTAGAGCTGCATGAAGCACCCAAGATGCACAAGGGCCATAAGTACATTTTAGAAATTGTAGGGAAGTCTAAGGATATGTCTACACAGCAAAGAACAACCCATGGCTGGCCTGTGCCAGCCAACTCAGTCCTGGTTAAGGGGCCGTTTAATTTTTGTGTAGACTTCCAGGCTCGGCTGGAAGGGTCCAATAGCCCAGCCTCCAGCCCAAGCTCAAAAGCTTGCATGGCAGGGAAACAGCCTCAGAACCTAAGTTGACTGATGAGGGCCGGCAGCAGTAGTCTAGCTGTTATATAGACATACCCTAAGGCCTTGTCTATACTTACCTGGAAGGTCAAATCAAAATATGCTACTCCAGCTATGTTAACTGCATAGCTGGAGTCGATGTACCTTGATTCAACCTCCACAGCGAGAGGTCGACAGAAGCAGTCAAATGGAGGGGTACCAGCATTGACACGGGTGCTGTCAGCATTTGATTTAGCATGTCTTTACTAGACCTGCTAAATTGAACTCCGAAAGATCGATCGCCGCAGCGTTAATATTCCCAGTAGTGAAGAAATGGTCTCAGTCTTTAAAATAACTAAATGGGTTGGGTCCTTCTCTGTCACCGGTGCATTCACATAATGCACACAATACATACACAACAGAGAATGTCCTTTAAAGTATCTCTATTATTAGAATCAAATCAGCTCCATAATTAACTGATGTTGCTATGTAGCATTGCCTCGCTTGTGCTGTTAGTGTGCTAGATGCTTTGCATATACGTGGGAGGCCAAGGCCACCGTTTCACCGAGCTTGTGATGTGAATAGCCGCAGTGCAGATGATGGATATGAAGATGGAATTCAACAAAAAGGAAGATGATTGCGTCCTTGTACAGAGCTTCATTTAACGGTTTTTGAGAGGTGAGGGGTAGACACTGTAGTTATTGTCGTGAGTTTAGAGGAATGGTTTAGAGGTATTCTTGTAAATAAATAAATCGATCCAGTTCTGCATAGCACACTGGTGAAATAATGCAAAAATAGGAGATCATTTTAGCTTAATTTGTGCACTGTTTGTTGCAAATGGCACCATAAAAGCAAAGCCAACATCGCTCTGTCGGCGTGGCATTTCCACGCAGGCCGCCACGCTTCTCCACGCAGTGTGAGGTGGCCGGACGTTTGCCTCAGAAAATGCTGGTCCCATGATTGGCCGGAGCCAGGAGCTGGAGGGAGTCTGGGGCCTAAATTCCCCCTTTGCTGTACAGCCACCCAGCGGGCTCTCCGGCGCTGTGTGCCTCAGGTGCCCCACGCTGCGCCTGCCCTCTGCTGTGGAGGCGAAGGAATTCCCCGTGAAGTGAGCTGTGTCGAAGGGAGGGAGGCCAGTCGGGATAAAGGGAGATCAGGCAAACTGCAGGAAGCAATTTGAAGGAAAGCAGCCAACTCGTCCATTTCAATCCCCGCCAGGAGTCTCCATTTTAAGACATGCACCAGTGATAACTTACTCCGATTCAGTACAAGAAAAGCCTCTGGGGCAGTCAGATGCTTATGGAGCGAACGGAGGAAAGGAGGCGATTGTTTTCCCTGCAGTGTCCTCCAGGGAATGGGCTTCTGACCACAAGCAAGGCAGCTCAGTGGTTAGCGCCCCCCCCCCCCACCTGTCTTCTGAGAATTCTCTGCAACCTCCCAGCAAAATACAGAATTGCAAAGGACAATTCATAGCTCATTTCCCTTTAGTACTAAAACCTGGTGTCTAATTGTATGAGGCGGGGTTGGGAACTCTCCTATCTTTGCGGTCTCAATCACTCGAGTGTCGTTAGGGCTGCAGGTTGGATATGAAGACCTTAATGTTCCAGTTTATTTGGCCATAAGCTTTCCGGTGAAGTTGGTTTTACCCACGGAAGTGTATACCCCGATAAATCTGTAAGTCTTGAGTGCCACAGGACTCTGCATTGTTTTAACGTGGTTAGTGTGTCTAGAGATTGATATGGAGCTGGTGCTGAATTGAACAGCCCTTGAACCAAACGTGCTTCCCTTGAGTGAGTTAGCTGATTCTCCTCTGTCAGCAGCAGTTCTTAAGTTGTCAGTTTCCTCAGTGTCCCGTCGTGGGTGAAATATTTGATATTTCAGTATGTCTCACATATGGCTCTTTTCCAGCTTCTAAGTTTTCTTTTCTGTTGCAGGCATCCCTCAACAAGCTGATGGAGACTCTTGGCCAAGCAGAGCCTTATTTTGTCAAGTGCATTCGATCTAATGCCGAAAAGGTAAAGCGCTATCCCTGCCAAGTGCTTGGTAACAGAAACACCAATCTCAGCATTTGCATGAACCCGCCCAGCCGCCTCACTGAAGAAAACGCAATTGGAGGCAGGGGTGGCCCTAGACTAACTGCCAGCAACTGGCGCCCTAGGCGAACCATGCAATCGGCGCCCCCACCTCCAAACCCCTCAATGATATTGCGCTACCATTTGGCGCCCCATTTAACTTGGCGCCCTAGGCGACCGCCTAGTTCGCCTATATGGACGGGCCGCCCCAAGAGGCGAAGATCAAACTCTGTCTTGATCTCACTGTGATGTTCCAAACAGTCCAGAGAAGAGCAACACACATGATGAAAGGTCTAGAGAACATGAGCTAGGAGGGAAAACTGAAGGAATCAGGCTTGTTCAGTTTAGAAAAGAGAAGACTGAGAGGAGACGTGAGAGCGGTTTTCAAGTACCTAAAAGGGTGTTAGGAGGAGGAGGGAGGAAAATTGTTCTCCTTGATCTCTGAGGACAGGACAAGAAGCAATGGGCTTAAATTGCAGCAAGGTTGGACATTGGGGAAAACTTCCTACTGGTCAGGGTGGTTAAACACTGGAATAAATTGCCTGGGGAGGTTGTGGAATCGCCACCACTGGAGATATTTAAGAGCAAGTTAGACCTGACAGGGATGATCTAGATGCTGCTTGGTCCCGCCGTGAGGGCAGGGGACTAGACTTGATGATCTCTCAAGGTCCCTTCCAGTCCTAGTGTTCTCTGATTCTATGTTAGATACTGTGATGTACAATGATCTGTAAGGTTTTGTTGTTTTGACGGTTTGTTGTCATGAACCCTGGCAGCTGCAATGCTTAGATACACTGTCGCTAATCGTTGCTTCTTTAGCTACCACAAACACCAAACATGCTGCCCCAGATGGGTCCCAGTGACCCATTGGGGTTTCCTGGGAATCCCAGAACCTGATACCAAAGAGGATCTCTCAGAGCAGCTGCCGGCCTGGAGAATGAGCTCTTTCTTAGGATACAGTTTCACCTGCATTCTTACGCGGCTGGGTAAAACCCACCACAACTTGGAACTGCTCAGTGCATGTGAAATGGTTCTGCTTGGCTAAAAGGAAGAAAAAGGACGTTCTGGAGAAGTCCGTGTGTACGGAGGCGTTGTTTGTGTGTAATGTTGTTCTTACTTGATAAACCAAAATGACCCTTCTGGTCGTCATATAAATACTAAATTGAGAGGGCTCCTTTGAAGTCCTTACCTTCGGTGACATTATAGAGAGCTTACCGAATTGGAATTCATGTCTGCCACGAACGAGCACTAAGGCTTCCAGCTTGAATTTAAAAATAATCCATCTGAAATGGTAATTGAAGAAGGAAGATACTTTCACAGTACACCTCATTATCCAATGAAGTCAGTTATACGTGACATTTTCCCTCTATAGTTTTCAGTCCTGCAGGGTGGGGGAATTGTGCAGTTTTCCTCTGCCAAATGCAACGGTTGCAGAATTGGACTAATTTTTAGAAGCTGCATTGGTGTCATGGGCTATAAGCAGCGCTGGAATGAAAGGGCCTGGCTTGTGGAATAATGGAGTCTGTCTGCACTAGATCACCTTTTAAAATCCAGCCAGATCAATAACACTTAAAGCCATTTTCTTCCTGGGGCTGTTCCGTAATAAACATGTTGGTGGTCATGGGCCAATGTTGGGAGTCCATCGTAGGGTTGGCAACGTGTGTGTGTCATGCCCTCAGTCGGCTGTAGGGACTTGTGAGTTTCATGAACTATTTGTGGCTGGGTGAAGTGTCATGGTCCGTCTGCTCTTCTCTTTCAGCTCCCCCTGCGGTTCAACGACAACCTGGTGCTAAGGCAGCTGCGATACACAGGAATGCTCGAGACGGTTCGAATTCGGCAGTCTGGGTACAGCTGCAAATACTCCTTCCAGGTCAGGCGCGGGGCTTTGGAGGTTGATTTGGTTCGGCATATTCTGGCAGATCGAGTTGGCCCATTTTTTGTGCACCCCCTGATTTTGAAATCCTGGTGATTTTAGAGTGAATGAGTAATATCGCTGCTGGCTGGAACCAGACATGGAGTGCAGTCCTATGCAGGGGCTGCTAGGCCAGCCCAGCCTGAGTTCTAATATGCAAAGCCTCGGCTATTCCAGTTCTGAACCCAGACTGACAGTCACACGCTAGTTTGCATGGAAACGTGAACCCCATTTCCACGCACAGTGGTGCACATCTATCTAAAGTCGAGCGATGTTCACTAGATGCCAGAATGAATTCACTCAGCCACTCTGTGACCTAGAAAGGAGTTGATCCATATTTCCGGAAGAAAAATTCGAATGTGCTAAGATTGCTGGACCTCTTAGAGGTAGATGGCTGTAACATCAGCTACAGAGACGAGCAGAACCGACCCTGTTCCTCAACCAAGCAAAATCCTGTCTAAACTGCTATTGGGTCATATAGAATCCCAGGGTTGGCAGAGATCTCAGGAGGCATCAAGACCAGCCCCCTGCCCAAGGCAGGACCAATCCCAACTCCATCATCCCAGCCAGGGCTGTGTCAGGCTGGGACTGAAACACCTCGAGGGCTGGTGGTTCCACCATTCATATCAACAGAGAGGAATAGTTCTGGGTTGATTTTCTATTCAGCGAATCTTTTTTCAATCGCTTTTTCTTAATTTTGTTTATTACGGAGATCTCGGCAGGGAGGGTTTTTTGCCTGATAAATGTGAGCCAAGCTCTTGAGTTTAGAAATCAGTTCATACGGGCAGCCTCCTCTTACTTGTTTCTGGTTTTTTCCCTTTCAGTAAAGCTGACTTTTCAGCCACTCACCTGATTTTTCAGCCTTACTCAGGCGCTAGCATTTCCTGCCGTATTCTGCAAGTTCCGGAGGCATATAGACATTGTGCAGTGGTACCCCACCCTCCCAGCACCAGGGAGCTGCCTTGGGTCACACAGACTTGCTTATTCAAGGGCAATATTTCTTTGTCCATGTTCTGTTCTTTTTGTGTTGTGTTGGGGTGTTCTTTCATCAACAGCTCTCACCTACTTGGTTTCCTTTTGGAAGAGGAGTGAATGACGGCTGTTTTATTGTCACGTCTGTTAAAACGACTGTTAGAAGGCAGGCTTGTCGGTTCCTTTGTAGGGAACCTGAAACCCCTCTTCCTTTGGGGGGACTCTGGGACTCCGGGACTCTGGCATGTCTGATGTGTGAATCAGCAACATGGAAACTGTTGTGCAGCTCTGTGTGTTCTGAGATGCTCTGCGGGTTCTGGTGAATCCCTCCTGCAGCTGGATCTCAGGAGTCACTGCGCATTTTCCCACAGTCGCTGCAGTGTCTCCTTGCATAGGACAGGCACTGAACCATCCTAGGCCTGCCTCCTAGATTTGTCTTCCAGACAGCTCTCAGGGCCAACAATACTGTCACTTCACCAGGGCCGCGGTAGGGTCTCCATCGCTGGCCGTTTTAAATCAAGATTGGATGGTTTAAAAAAAAAAAAATCTGCTCTAGAAATGACTGTGGGGAACTTCTATGGCTTGTGTTATGCAGGAGGGCAGACTGGATGATCCCAGTGGGTCCTTCTGACCTTGGAATCTGTGACTCTATAAAGATGAAGGGATCTTTGAATTCTGCATGTTTTGAAAATCAGTTATTATTTCTGCTGGTTTACTAGCACATACCTCAATTGACTATCAAACACCTAGAGCCTTGTGCATTTGTATCTGCAAATAGGAGCCACGAATATCCACATTGACATGTGCAGATGCGGGTACCTGTGGATATAACGCGGATATCTGCAGATTTCTCAGACTCTGCATAACTGTATAGCTGTATACCCATGACATAGCAGTGACATAGCAGTGCCCTGAGAATTTAACTCAGGTGGCTTCTAATTTTACAGGACTTTGTGGATCATTTCCATGTTCTTCTGCCACGAGGAATCAGCCCATCGCAGCTCAACATCCATGATTTCTTCAGGAAAATAAAGCTCAGCCCGGACAATTATCAAGTTGGGAGAACAATGGTGAGTCCTAGTATCCTAGAACACTAGGACTGGAAGGGACCTTGAGGGGACATCAAGTCCAGTCCCCTGCCTGCACGGCAGGGCCAAGCACTGTAAATATTTACCCATAGCTCAGAGTCTGCACTGACCATAATATCTGCTTGTAGGTGGCAGCTTGGTTTTCATAAATTGTCCGTTGTCCAAAAGGAGACGGTCCAGAAGGTGGTTCGTTGTGTCACACAACACAGACGACTAAGAGTTTTGCTTTCTGGGAAGCCGGGTGGTCTGAGCATGCTATTTAAAACCAGTCATCCGCCAGGCGCCGCTCTGCGCTTAGTCACCTAACTTCCTCTTAGATGCAATGTTGTAGCTGTGTTAATCCCAGAATACTAGAGAGACCTGCTGGGGGAGGGAGTATCTTTTACTGGGCAAACTTCTGTTGGGGCGAGAGGCAAGCTTTTGCGTTTCCACAGAGCTCTCCTTCCGGTGGTTCGGCTCTGGGTAGCTCGTGAGTTTCTCTCTCCCCAGTAGAAGTCGGTCCGACAAAAGAGATTACCCCACCCTCCTTGCCGCTAATGTACCATAATGCCAGTTGTCATCTCCTCACTCTGTGAAGGGATTTGACGTATTGGGCGCTGGATCTTGCTATGTGATTCACAGCCACGTGCTACTGTAGTAGCCCTTCAGATACCTTTTCCAGGTCTCCCAAAGGGAAGCCAACTGTGAAGTGTCTTCCTTGATAATTGTCAGTTTAGAAAAGAGGAGACTGAGGGGGGGGGATATGATAGAGGTCTATAAAATCATGAGTGGTGTGGAGAGGGTGAATAAAGAAAAGTTATTTATTAGTTCCCTAAATAGAAGAACTAGAGGACACCAAATGAAATTAATGGGTAGCAGGTTTAAAACTAATAAAAGAAAGTTCTTCTTCACACAGCGTGTAGTCAACCTGTGGAACTCCTTGCCAGAGGAGGCTGTGAAGGCTAGGACTATAACAGAGTTTAAAGAGAAGCTAGATAATTTCATGGCGGTTAGGTCCATAAAAGGCTATTAGCCAGGGGATAGAATTAGTGTCCCTGGCCTCTGTTTGTGAGAGGCTGGAGAAGGATGGCAGGAAACAAATTGCTTGATCATTGTCTTTGGTCCACCCTCTCAGGGGCATTTGGTGATGGCCGCTGTCGGCAGACAGGCTACCGGGCTAGATGGACCTTTGGTCTGACCCAGTACGGCCGTTCTTATGTTATGTTCTTATGAAGTGCTTTCCGGGAGTGCCTTCCAGGCCCAGCTGTCTGTGGCATTAACCCCTCCCCCTGTGCGGAGCAGCATGGCATGCACTGGCCTCACTCCTCATGTGCTGCCTGCTAGGTTTTCCTGAAGGAGCAGGAGCGCCAGCTTCTGCAGGACTTGCTGCACCAGGAGGTGCTCCGGAGGATTACTCTGCTGCAGCGCTGGTTCCGCGCCATCCTGGCGAGAAGACACTTCCTGAGCTTGCGGCAGGCGGCCGTGATCATACAGGTAGGCGACACTCCTGCTGTGTACGGCGCATCGCAGCCACCAAGGGCCAGGGCCCGGCCCTGAGGCGCTTACAGTCCAGCTTAGACTCCCCCTGCCAGGCGTGGTGATAGTGGACTCCACGGCCGGGAAGGGCAGGTTAGGACGGAAAAGCTTGTGGCGCTGGAATCCTTCCATCCAGTGAAAGCACTGCTGCAAGAATCCTCTTCCGGGCTCCTCCCTTGCCCACTTCCCCGGCTCCGCTTTAGGTTAGTGCATCAAGCAGAGCCTGTTTGTCGTCGCTTTTCAGGCCCCTTCTGGCCTGTCCCTGTCTCGCCTAGTGCCTCTTACCTGCCGGGGACACGGACTCCACCAGTGTCACTGCTCTTGATGGCCAGACCGCTAGCCGGCACCGCCAGGCTTTCTCCCATGGCTCCGCAGCCGTGAAAGTTGCTCCCCACAAAACCCCTCCCAGCTGAAACATCGTCCTTGCCACTTGGCCGTAAAACACGCCTGTGGCACGATGCCTGCACGTGAGCACTGCGCGTGGCACTGGTGGTAACGAAGGCTGAGATTTCATCGCTGGCTTTTCGTGTAAATCATGGTCTGATCGCCAGCAATAACCCCAAACCCCTGGCGCCCATTACTTGTCTGTGACTTCACTAGAAACAACAGGGAGGGGCGGGGGGGCAGGGCTAGGTAATGGGAAGCCGTGAGGACGGAGCACAGGCCCTGCCACAGGTGCCAGGCCAAACCATGCAGCCCCGGCTGCAGCCCCCGCCAAACCCAGGATGCCTGGGGCTGAGGCACAAGGCCCCAGCTGCAGTCCCAGGCGGAAACTGTGGAGCTGGAGCATGCAGCCCTGCCAAGCCTGGGACACTGTGGCCTTTTCTGCAGCCCTGGCATAAGCTGTGGGGCTGAGGCTGCCAGGTCCTGGTTCCAGCCAGCCCCAGTTGCAGGGCTGGGGGGTGGGGCACAGTCTCGCCTTCACCTCCTGAAGCTGTAGAAGTAACAGAGCTCTGGGAAGATCCCGGCGTCCATGCCAGAGCAACGCTGCTGTGCAAGCCTGTGCGCCTTGCGTCTGTGCCGGAGCTGCCGGGGGGCTCACTGCTGAGTTGCTGTAAGCTCGTGTGGGCAGAGACCATCTCTGTTCTAGCTGTGTACAGAGCCCCACTCGGTGGAGCCCGTTTCCTGGGTGCTGCTGCAGTATAACTGATCCATCTGTGTATCAAGGAGGCATCACACTCTGTGTGTTTGTGTGCGCACGCACGCTCAGGAAGTGGGGTAGCTTGTGTTCTGAGCAGAGATGAGTGGGAGCTCTGGACTGTATTCAGTAGTGACTTCATCTGAAGAAGCGAACAGGTTTGCAGGACTGGATTAGAGAAATATCTGGTTTGCAAAACCTGCCTGGGACTCCCTGGAAACACAGGGTCACATCTTGGCAGGATCTTCCTAGTCTTTCATCCTTCCTGGTTAGGCACAGCAAGCTGTTGACCTTTGATCTGCCTTTCCAATACACTCTGAAACTGAGGCCTTGTTTGCTTTCCAAGTGGCCATTAGAGTCCAGAAAACGTTCCCTTCCGCTAGTGGTCTGACCTGGTGCCCTTGGCAAAGCTCACGGTGCCCCCTTTCACAGATCCAAGGTATCTGTTCTGGCCCCAGTTTTTATCCCCTCCCTTGCAGGAACCCTGTCAGAGCCCCAAGGCGTCCCACCCTTCCTTAAGGGTAGGCCGTGCAGCCTGAATGCTCGGCGTGTTTATTCGGAGAATGGGTGAATTTCATGGGTCTGGGACCGAGTGCTCTCTGTTCTTTCTGCAGCGGTCCTGGCGTAGTTACCAGAGTAGAAAGCGCGCCGAAGAGTCCCTGGTCGATCCTCTCCTCCTCAGCAACGCGGCGCTCGTCCTCCAGGCCTGCTGGCGAGGGTTCGTAGCGAGGCGACGATTCCTGCAGATGCGGGTTGCAGCCTTCATCATCCAGAACTCTTGGCGGGACTGTTCCCGGCGTAGGCACACCGCCGCCCTGTGCATACAGGCGGGCTGGCGAGGCCACTGCGCAAAGAGACGCTACAGGGCCAAGAGAAACCAAGTCATCCTATTGCAAGCGGCATGCCGAGGGTACCTCGCCCGCCAAAGGTAATGGGAGGCTTCACTCCGTTCAAGTGGTGAACTGTAAATGAGCCAGATAGATGCACTGGGCATGTCACTCACTGCCTGATTGTAGCCCAGCCCGGACACCAGGTGCTGCATTTGAACTGTCCTGCCCTCGATGCCTTAATTTACAAAGGAAAAGCAAAAGCAAAACATGAGAGAGTTTAGAGCCACCCTAGCCCGTTCTCACTAAGGGCCCGTCTCCGCTGCACAGCTATTTTGGAATAAGCAATTCCGGAATAGTTATTCCAAAATAGCTTATTTCAAAATAGCATGTCTACACTGCAGGGAACCTCAAAATGAGCCCAAGGCAGGCTCCCCTAATGCAGACGTGCTCTCTAAATTTAGGGCCCCAGAAGGAAGAACTTAGAATGGCCCTGGAGAAGGGCTAGTTGGAAATAGCAGAAGTGGAGCGTCTACACACGCCTTATTTCAAAATCGCTGTTTTGGAATAGGTGGTGTTCTTCGCAGAATGAGGTTTACAGAAGTCAGAATAGGCTGTCAGTTATTTTGCAATAATTTTGAAATAACAGAATTGCTGTGTAGACGCTCGCATAGTTATTTTGGAATAACAGCCGTTATTCTAAAATAACTTTGCTGTGTAGACACACCCTAAGAGGCACCAGCATCCTTCACAAGTGGGGAAAGGAAGAAGCAGGTGAAAATTGAAAGTTCCCAGTAACTAGGATGCCCATGTGCGGTTTCACGTTTGCTTTTAAAATATGTGTCTAGCTAATATATCAGAACCAAACACAGGCACTTTCTCGGAAACATCTCTTCAGAATCAGTCCAGTGCATCTAAGCAGTGGAAGTGAAAACGCTCTAAAAGTCTGTGCTTTTCTCCATTCTTGTAGGTGCACAGCTTTGAAAGAGCAGAGATTGAGAGAGCGACAACTGGCGAATGGCCTATCCATCAGAAAAGAGGGTGGGCTGGAGAGAGATGATGCTGTGAAAATTCGGGGCTCAGATCCATCGAAGTGGGAGGATGGCTCCTTTGAAGAGCGGGTGAGGGCTGTCGAGGAACAGAAATCCGTAATAGACACTAGTCGGGTGAATCATGCTGACCTAGCAGACAGCTCTGGAGACTTACCGTGTAAAAGACACGAGAGGGCCAGCAGCCAAAGCGGCATGGACACTGAAGAGGAAGTCGTCGTGAGGGAGAGGCCCAAATCGCTGGAGGATCTCAACCAGAAAAAGGTGGTCCGTGCAAAAAGAGAAAGCCGGAGAATGCGGGAATTGGAACAGGCGATATTTAGCTTGGAATTGCTTAAGGTCCGGTCTACTGGAGGGGCGTCTCCCTCAGAGGAGCGTCGATGGTCCACAGAGCTTGTGTCAGAGGTCCTCCATTCTCCGCAGGGAACTCCAGAGAGTGAAAGCTCTCAGGGGAGCTTAGAAATGTTAAGCTGTGAGGAGTCTCAGAAGAGTAAACTCGATTCTCTAGTTTCAGAAGAGCAAGACGTGCAGTCTGTCTCCACGGAGGCCCAGGATCATTTACCTCACAGTCCTGAGCTTGAGTTGCAGGACGCAGCCTTCTTCTCAGCAGATGTGAACAGCAATGTGGCTAACAGAAAAAGGACACCGTCGAGTTCTGAGTTACCCGAGAGTCCCGCCACAAAGGAGCGGGTGGTCTGTGATCCCCAGAACATTATCTACAAGATGCATCCAAGAGAGACCTTCATTTCCAGCCATCTGCCTACTTTCTACATTCCGCCCCAGGACACCCGGAAAGCAAATCAGTCACTGGTGGAGAATAACTTGAAGAACAAACTAATGGAAAAGGAAGAACAGCCAATGGCGGTTCCTGAGGCTCCGAAGGATCCAGAGCCAGGCAGACAGGACCAGGCCAAACCCTTGGACAAAGAGAGAGGAGAAAAGCCTGTGAAGCAAGGGGAAAGCATAGCCGCTCTTGCACCAGATACACACACTTCAGACTCTGTGATCAGGAGACTGGAGAAGCTGAACGTGGAGAAGGAGGAGCGGCAAAAGCAGCAGCAGCTGCAGAACGAGAGGGAGATGATGGAGCAGATCCGCCAGCAGAAGGAAATTCTGGAGAAGCAGCGCAAAGCTTTTGAGCAGTTAGAGAGACAAGGGAGGGGAGAGGCCTTGCAAAGGACTGAGCAGAGCAGAGTCAAGGAACCTTTGCAAGGCGTGTCTCTCAGACCGCCAAAGAAAACAGACAACAGGCCTCAGTCTCTCCTCCTGAACCCCCAGAGCAAAGGGGACAATTCTGAGACTGTGAATTCAACAGCAACCTCTTCAGTGGCTATTAAGGGGCTCACTGTCGCAAAGAAAGGGAGCCCCCCAGCCCACACTGCACAAAAGGACAGGCCGGTCAGCATGTTCCTGGAGCGCAAAGAAAGTCAGCCCGGAATGACACAGGAATCAGCCAGGACCGACCGGTGGAATTCCCAACTTCCTGTGGAGGCTGGGGACTTCTCTGGGAGCCATGCTGCAAGGACAGAGCGCCTCAGGCAGCCCCGAATCCCCAGCCAGAGCACTGGTGGCTCTTCTAGCGAGTCGCGGGCGATTTTCTTCACACCCAAAGACAGCCATTTCGGCCTCCTGTGAGTAGCGCGTCTGCTTGCTTCTTAGTGCCGTCGGAGGGGAGAGGTGGCGTGACCTTTCTGACGATAGGGATTGATTTCTACAGGCTTGCAATGAAACCAAGAGCCACATGCTCAGTTTTGGGCAGCTCCCTGCCAGAAAGATGCTGACAGGGCAGTTGACAGCCAGGCTGGGCCCCTGGGAAAAATGGGGGGAGGGCGGCTCCGTGCTCCAGAAGGAAGGGGCAAGACGGGGTGCAGCCAGCCCTCAGCACCTCCCAGAGCACATCACACTGCCCCTCCCCCCCAACTCGTAGAGCCACCTGGCGTGCGTCACGTGGCACTCCAGCAGCAAGGCCCAGGCCTCTGGCCGCTGCCTCTGCCACAGGGGCGGGCAGGAGCTCCTGGCCCCCTTAGAATAGGCCCAGGGCAGTAGACCCTTGTCGCTCTTCCCCTCACCATTGGCCGGCCCGGGTGCTGATGAAATGGGGAGGGGTCAGAGAACAGTATCCGTAATGAGGAAACTTGGAGGTATTGACGTAAAAGGAAACTTGAAAGGAATTTCGCGCAGTGCACACCACAACGCGTCAGGTGGCTGCAAGCAGCCTCGGAGACCCATGGTAACCACCCACAGCACACGTCTAAACGGCGTCACTAGCAGGAGAGGAGAGAAACTCGGGCAACGCAAAGTGGTGGGAGTAGGAGAGGTGGTTTGGGCTTAAGGAAGGGGAATGTAAGAGGAGCATCTGAAAAAGTTAATTAGAATTATTCTCTGGTGAATAGATTCCCAGGGGAAGTGGTAGAATCTTCAACACTACACGCATTTAAAATTACCGTGGACCAAATAATAGTGAATAGTCACTAGGGAACAACCGTGCACTGTCGGGGCAGGGAATAAATGCCGGGGCAGATCTGGTGTGCAGCATAGTTGTTGCCATCTTGGTCCCAGGAAATTAGAGACAGTCTTTCACGGGACCAACTTCCGTTAATGAGAGACCAGCTTTCCTGCCGCACAGAGCTCTTCTGCAGGGCCGGCAAAGAAGCTGTTACTTCCCCACACCGCACCCCAAAGAGAACCTGCAGAACAGCTATTGGCAAGTGTGCAATGGCTTGGAGGACAGAAGTTGCGTTCACGCGTGGCTTTTATCCCCACTAGAGTATCGCATGGTGTTGAGTGTATTTTGATAACTAAAGCCGACATCCCTTAAAGCACATGAAATGCAATTGCAACGTATTCGGGGTCCCCTGAACTATATGTATTTGAATGTTTCTGGAATCTGGATTGATGTTCTGGGTGAATTGGACGAGGAATTTGAATGTCTTTTTGTTGTTGTTTTTGTTGAGTTTCAACAAGGAATCTTCAAATCATCAGATCCTTTCCAAAGATGAACTACCTAGAAAGTCACTCAGATTCCATGGGCCAGGCAGAGTGGGGGTAAGTCACAGCCTTCTTATTTCATCTTGTAATTGAACAAAACTTACTCGGCCAGTTCCCCCACAAGTGTTCGAAGAGAAAACAGGAAGGAGGATGCAGTTAAATTAAGAGTCTGAGAGAAGGAAGGGAGCTTACAAATGGTGTGGGAACTTTAAACCTTCTTTTCGGGGAACCCCCAGTTAACACGGGAACAGCAGTGCAGAATTGCAAGCCCTTTGCTGCCGTGAATGCCCCAGTGGGAAACACTGTAGCGTGCAGTATTGTCTTGTTTTGGTAGCATTCCACAGCGATCCATTTTCCCAGTGCTGTCTTTTTGTTTTCCCCAACCCTCTGCACTGCCGATAATACTTGTGTGTTGTGTGTGGATTATCATGTTGCTCGTGCAATTCTTAAGGCCATACGTGGCCTACCATGTGATGTCAAACCTCAGCAGAATCACCTTTTCTTTTAAAACATTTTTGTTATCTGTTTTATCATTTGGTCAAGCAGGTTGCCAGACCGGCCCATAAAAAGAAAGCCCGCATGGCGCGGACGCGCTCCGATTTCTTGACTAGAGGTACTTTTGCTGATGGGGAGGGGGATACGGAGGAAGATGATTACGATGACAATTTTGAGTTCCTTCTCTCCCCTGACCAACCGCCACACCTTGAGCCAGGGCCTACAGCCAGACTTGGGCAGGCCTGTCACAGTGACTCCGAAATGGTAATTTTCCGACATGCGGGAAAATGAAGGGAGCAAGGCGCTGTGCGGGTGCATTTCTTTGCTAACCCTTAGCTCTACTGACACCCTACACTCCTGCTTCTCCCACTGATGATGATGCTGTAGATGGGTAAACTCAGAGAACACAGCAGAAGCAACCTTAACAGATTGGGGGAGCGCTATTGAGTTTGTGTCAAACCTGCGGTTTTGGATGGATTGGCAGTCACCTGTTAAAAGTAGTGCTTCTAGCTGTCCATCAAGCCAGAGAGCTACGATATGTACCTAGTTCCCATGGTAAGGACCATTCTGCCAGCAATCATGAAAAAGACTGGGGCTTAGGGAGAGCTTGTGAGACTTATATAGTTTCTCTGGAGGATTATAAGGAATGATTATCACATTCTACTGCCGGTTGAACCTCTCTAGTCCAGAACTCTCTGGGCCAGAAGCATCTGTCGTCCAGAATGATTTTAATTAGCCGGATGTCCACTCACATCTGACGAAGTGGGTCTTTGCCCATGAAGGCTTATGCTCCAACACTTCAGTTAGTCTATAAGGTGCCATAGGACTCCTCGCCGCTTCTGCAGGTTCAGACTAACACGGTTACCCCTCTGATACTTGACACTTTTCATGGGTGTGGCCAAGTTTCTCGTGGTCCCACAAAGTTTGTTTACAGCCCTCAGTCCTAGCTCTGTGTGCTGTGCTGTTTTTTAGCTCTAATTTGCCCCAAATATCTTCTCTCAGCCTAGTACGCAGGGGAAGTCTTGGTAATGCTGCTAGACAATATTGACCTCCCGTGGTTTGGTAAATTCTCTGGTTTGGAACGGGTCAGGTCCTGAGGCTGACGGACTAGAGAGGTTCAACCTGTAGTTTACAATAATAGCCACAGCCTGCCTAATCTGAGTCCCTCTTCTCTGGCCAGATTCATTGTCTGGGTGATTAGAAAAGAGATAATCAAATTGTCCCTCATACATCCAAACAATTCTTTGATGAACAATAAAATCCTGCCCGAGTCTTACATTTTTCCAATTAGTTTTGATAACTCCTCTCTCCTCACATTTTCTGTCCATTTATTTCTCTTTTAAAATAGTGCTTCTCTTATTATTTGAGGCCTATAACTTCAAAGAAACTGGTTTCTAGCATCAGGGGCTTTTTTCTTCTAAGATAAAAGAAAATGGGACTTAGACCACATGTGTGAATGCAGATAGCTGCACAGAAAGTGTCTCGTGTTTCCTGTTCATTCCTACGGTTAGGCCACCTCTGTCTTTTACACGCACACATGCACGCTTTTAATTTATGTGCAAGTTGTGGCAGAAAACTGGCCAAAGCTGCAAAGTCCAGAGTGGAGGTAGGCACGTCCGTCCGGAGCTGGTGTGAACTTCCTGCCACTGCCACATTCACAGTAGATGCAGTAGAGCTGCTTTTCTCGCCATCCCTGGCTTTTCCTGGAGCTTCCTGCAAAACTGCCTGAAGCTTTTCTTTTGTTTTTAACAGTAACTATAAAAAACCCCTCGAGTCAATTTTCTTTGGGGAGGGGAGGGGAAGGGAGCAAATCATTGATCCAGTTGACGCTTGTCTTGTTAAAGAGTCCACGGTTTCCAGGCTTAGGTCTAGAGCCTTTACAATCTGTGGGTAACATTGCTCCATAGGCCTGATGCCACTCCTTGGATGAGCGTTGATTTTCAGTTCCTCTCGCTTTGCTGCTTTCGTCACGGTGCGGGGAGCCTGGAAATCACATTCAAATACTTTTAGAAATGGCCAAACTGATTTTTTTTCTCAAGAAATGGAATAAAAACAAACTTTGTCTCCGATCTCGAGAGTTACGTTTCACCTTGAACCGAGTGCCTGCAGCTTGGAGTGTAACCACCTCCAACATTGAAATTCTGAAGGCTTCTATTATGACAAAAAAAATCACTCTTCTAAAATAAAAGGCGCGGGAGTAATATTTGCACACCTGGATTTTAAAACATCTGTGAATGTTTGGAAGAAATTCCCCCTCCCCCAGAGGAGGTGCACTCATTTTGGGCTTGTTTGAAAAGCATTAGTGCTGTGGAAAATAAGACTAGGAATGGCTGAAGGGTTGAGTACAATGAGCAAAGCAACTGACATTGAATAGACTTGTTCGAAACTGTTTGAGAGACTCCAAAATATTTTCCGCCAAGTTCACCTTGCTGCAGTTCTCTTGGCTTCTGTGCTCTGTGGATTATACACAGACCAGACCTCTAGAGAGGTTTTTAAAAGCTATTTAGATAAGCCGTTTAAAAGGATTCTGCACTGCCTGTCAGCAGAACCCCCAGTTAAGTGCATGCTGTGTTCCTGGAGATTTACCCTGTTACAAAGCATTAGTTCTTCTAGCAGTAGAGATCTTTCACTGGCAACCTCTGCTGAGATGCAAAACGGTGTTGGGCTCACTGTTGTGGGAAGGACACTCTCCTTGGAAGGTTTTACTTCATGCCTCTTCCTGGAAACAATCCTGTGGTTCTGCTCACTGGGTTTAACAGCCGCCTTTGCATGCCGATAGTCTAGGCCTGTCTCATAAGTGCACACCGTATATCATCTCCTCCTGCATCTCTCTAACCCTCTGTACTACTCCATCACGAGCTCTAACCGGTGGTTGGGCGCACACAGTGTACTGTCTGGGAGCTGTCCCTTGCACGACCGGCTCTGCTTTCTAGCACATGCTGAATCGACACGGTTGTGCGTAACACTGCTGTATGTCTGTGTGTCTTGTGAACATATGCAGCGGTTCTCTCTGCCTTCTGAACTGCAGAGACCCGTGCTTTGGAAGCAACAGCGTTTGGCTGCTGTTTCAGAACCGCCTTGCCTTTGTCTCAGTGCTGGTTTAGAACAGCAGGATTGATGGACTGCTGAAGTAATGCAGTTCCCAGCAGCTTATTAGCATTTCGATGTTAATAGCTTAGCTCTTACAGTGCCTGACAGGCTGTTACATGTGATAAAGCAACTCAACAATACAGCTGTACGGATGGGAGCTGCTTTCAGTACAAACGCGTGAGTCCATGAATGTGGGTGTACAGTTGTTTGCCTTAAGATTTCAATACGGTAGGAAGGACTGCTGAGCAGTCTCCCTTTGGACGGGGGTGATTATTTTAATGAGAAAAGCAAATGAGTTTATCGCACGTGCACAATGGCTGCTAATTGCCAACGGGCAGTTTTTAGTAAAAGCTTTGGGTGTGCCTGTTCATAAGCCAGTGGCTGCCAAATCCATGAAAGCAATACAGATTGGGACACCGATAACGCGAACGCTTTTGGACTCAGCTGCTGCTGTTAGGACTTGCTGACCTGTTTGAAGTCCTGGCACGGTGAAACCTGCGGAGGTCCCATGGTCAAAATCGATTTTGTGGAGCCTGCTTGTAGCTAAAGATACATTACGTGATGTACCTAAGCAAAAGCGAATAGGTTAATCTTATAGACCACACACATTTCCCACCCCCCTGCGCTCCGGCCAGTAAATTTTTTAGCAGGCTGGCCAGCAGCCTGGCTCACGCCGAGTCTGGAACCTACCCCTGCTCTGGCTCTGCATGTAAAATGTATTAGGATACAGGCAGGCAGCTCAGACACCACCCTCACCCCCCCTCTAGGCAGGGGCTGCTGCCACCAGGAACTACTGCCTCTATATCAGAGGCAGCAGTGCAGGATGACAGGCAGCCAGTCCACAAGGGGAGCTGTTTTTTAAACTGGCTCCTCATATGGACCAGCTCCCGCCTGATACCCCTTGTGGACCAGCTCCTGCCTGGTACCCCGCACTGCTGCCTCCGATACAGAGGTAGCAGTGGAGAGTGGCAGAGGGTTCCTCGGGAATGGGGCTGAAACACGTTGCCTACCGGTCCCGTTTCTGAGGCCTATAGAATAGCCAAGTAACCAATGAGAATTGATGAGATGCATCAGCTATTCAGTTCACCGATATTTACCATCCCTAGTCTGCACACACAGTCTTCAGTCCGGCGTGGTCTTGCAGGTATAAATGTTTAATCTGGTTGCTGAAGATCAAGTAGACTTTGGTGAGAATCGGGTGCTCCACAGTGAGGCCAGCTACTCTATGGCTGCATGGATTTGCTCGTTAGCAGCTTATCAAACTGTGTGACAAGTACAAGTGTCAAGCACAGCTTGTCTTTGAGGGTTCGTGGTGCTCATTTTTACTTTTAAAGGTGGAGCACTTACAACCTCTTGTCGCTTGTCTCGCGGAGAGCTTGGCTAGAGAATCTGTTTTAAAGGCACTTTTGAGACATTTATCCTTTTGCAGCGATTAGTTTAGATACTTTGTGAGGTGGGGAGTGAAATCCTTTTGCCCCGAGGCATTGGAGGTGGCATTGAAAAGGAGACAAGACTGAGAACTCTCGCGTTACATCTTTCCTAATAAAGCAGTGACGTGAGTTTGGAAGTAAAACATCAAACTTCAGAATAACTCCGGAGTTTGTCACCCGTTGTCCAGCTCGTAAGCCAAACAAGCCATGGAGTTGGGGCTAGGACTTGAACAGAGATCTGTGAAATAAGGACCCTTGTCATAAGTCACCGCTAATCAGTGGGAAATTCATCTTAGGAAAATCCATCCATCCAGCATGATGGAACAAAGCACCAACTCTGTCAGTCAGATATTTGTGCAGCTGAATCTACTTGCTTCATCTAAACTCAGCCCATGTTGTTCCAGAGGAAATAATTTCTTCCTGTCCCCTGCCAGACCCAGGGCACATCTACACAGCAGGGCAAATGTTGAATTAAGCTACGCAACTTCAGCTACATCAGATGCATAGCTGAAGTCGAAGGAGCTTAATTCAGCTTTTAGCACTGTCTACGCAGCAGGAAGTTGAAAGATGAACACTCTTCCTTCGACTTCCCTTACTCCTTGTGAAATGAGGGTCACGGAGTCAAAGTAAGAAGTCCTCCAACTTGACAACGTTTCAAAATAACGGCTTGCTGTGTAGACACGCACTGTCGTGATTCCGAAATAATGCTGCTGTGTAAACGTACCCCCCAACCCCTGCCACCTGCACCATACAGAGTGCTCTACAGCTCAACAAACCAGCCCTGTTCTAAAGCAGGAGGAAAGCATGCTCCAGCCCTGAGCTGCCTGGCTGAGATCACTTTGCTGCCAGCCCCTCTTTGGGAGGGTTGTCCAGCTTGAGTGTATTTGCCAGTTGCAGTACGGCAGGGGGTGAGACAGTCTCAAGTCCCAAGGTTTGGACCAACACCCTGCAGCCCAAAAATAGTGGAGGGTTCAAGTAGCTGTTGGCGTTTTTAATAGAAGACAATCCCAAAGCTGTGGACCAGAGGAAGAGGCGGATCGTAAGGTGGTGACTGCCATCTCAGTGGTGCCAAGAAAAGAATAATTGAAATTAGCCTTACTTCATAGCTTAGTGATGACTGCTTGTCAGTTTCACCCTTCACACTGTATCCACACACACGAAAGGTGGCTGGTTTGTGTCTCCACACTTGTAACATCCAGTGTTTGCTTCACTGCCTTTGGCCATCACTCACAAAGCGCCTTCCGTAGGGCTGGCTGTTTGTGTCTGATGCCTGTTGACGTTGCTCACGTAAACACCCATGCTAGGAAAGGGTTCACAAGCAAGGCAGCTGAGCTCTGTTCAGATTGCTGGAAGTCTTGTGCGGTGCAATCCCCAAGCTTACAGTAATAAGCACGTTGTCCTTGCGGGCTCCTACAGTGCATTACCGAGAAGGTTACATCAGCTTTGGTCATCACATCAGCTTTGGTCATCACATCAGCACCACGTTCTTCCCCTGACTAATCTAATTCCGTGTCCCGCCCTTGATGTAAAAACAGTACACTGATTCTTTCATCAGCTGTGTGGGAAACTGCCCTATAGCCCCCTCTGGGGGCATGTCTGCGTAGCAAAGACAAACTTCTGGCTGGCTTTGCTGGCCGACTCAGGCTGTGGGGCTGTTTCGCTGCTGGGGAGAATTCCGAACGTGGGCTGCAGCCGGGTTTCCAGGACCCTGCGAGGTGCAACGCTCCCAGAGTTAGGTCTGCATAGCAATGAACCAGCCCCACATCCTGTTACCGGTGAGCCCCAGTTGGCTGAAATAAGCCAGCCGTAGGTTTTCCTTTGCCGTGTGGACATATCCTGTGTGCACAAGCGTAGGGTTGATCTGATGTGCAGTGTCGGATGTGAGGGCAGTAATAGGCTAGCTCTGAGGCGGAAGAAGGGATTTCTTTCCTTTTTGCTGCTTACAGTTGCAACCAATAGGGATGTAAGAGTGTAACGGGTTAACTAATAAGTATCATCTTATCGATCCAGGTTAAACTCTTCTGCCCTGCCAGCCCTGCTTCTGGGGGACAGGGGCCTCTCCTGCTGCCCGCTCTGCAGTGTAAGGCTTATATTGCAGAGCCCACAGTGCAGCCTGCTCCCTGGGAGCAGGGCTGGGAACCGGTGTGCACTGGGAGTGGGGCTGGGAGCCTGCTGGTTTGTAATGCAGAGCCCACAGTGCAAGACAGTCGGCTCTCTGCTCGGAGCAGGGCCAGTGCCCCAGGAGTGGAGCTGGCAGAGCCTGCAGTGCAGGGTGGCTGCCAGCTCCTCGGGAGCAGGGCTGGCAGCCAGTGTGCACCGGGAGCTGGCTGCACTGCAGGCTTTGCAATATAAGCCTTATCCTGCAGGGCCTGCTGCACTTTCAAACCCTTTTTTTACATCCCTAGTAACCTAAGCTTTCCGTGTCTACTCCTGCACACTCAGGCCATGTGAACCAGGGCTTCCTTTTGCAACGTGCAATAGCAGAAAGCTCCAACACACAGACGCACACTTCTGAGAACTTCCCCTGGAAAGTCTTGTTTTGATGCGCATCAGAGCGAAGTCGTTTCTGTGGACAAGGATAAGCGATCACAAAATTGGATTGCAATCACTCAAGAGTCAAACGACAGTCATCAAGATGAATATTTTAACAGTGTTATTTTTAAATGGAGAGATTTGTGCAAACTGTACCTACTTGAATGAACAGCGTGTTTTCCGGCGCCTGTCATTTCAATACAAGACTAACTTTTTCTCTATTTTAGGGCATTTAAAATATGTCTTTAATGCAACATGAACTGATTAATCAAAATACTGGAAGGAGAGAGTATCTTATTTTGAGCTTCAGTGCTGCACAGCTGACCTTTGTTGGAGAAAATCCATAAGCTTCAGCTTGAAGGGGAAAAGTTTTATTTAAACAAATATTTCATGTTGGCAGTGTCCTGCATGGGCTGCTATCTGCTGGCTGAAAGGGATAGAACACTTTCAATAGCTAGAAAACAACATACTGTACCTAAAAGAAATAAAATAGACTCTTAAACAGTGACAGTTTTTTCATTACGTGGTACATGTTGTTTCCCTGGAATCTACATTTTATGTAAGTTTGGTTAAAACCTTTTCTCAATATAAATTATCCATAGGCACAATTGGAAAATGGCTCCAATGAAAGAAATGCATGAAACATAAGCCAGCGGGTTCAGCTGATCAAGATGTTTTACTTTTAAAAAACAGTTGTCTAGACCAGAAGTGCCTTAGAGAGCTTCCTCACACCCCTCTTGCTGGAAAAGGTGACGCTCCTGTGAGCAAGAGCCAACAATGTCTTTTGATTGTGTCCTACAATCTGCTTTTGCAGCCTAACTTGCACCTCGCATGAGGTTTGCGCCAATGGTGACGTTTTCAGGAAGTTGGTCACAACCAGGAATCCGGTGGTTCAGAACACACTGATTCTAGCAGAACCGTTTCAGAACAATCTCACCTTTTTAACACGTCCCAAAATGTTTCACCCAATGAACTGCCAGGCTGGTGTGCTGAGAGAGATGGCTGCCGTTTTCTTTCAGTAGTTGCATTGATCAGGTCATTGAATCTCATCGGTGTTTGGAGAAACCGACCCTTGTCAACTAATCCTCTTGTTTAATATGGCTAAATTGCTTCTCCGGGAATATCAGGCATGCCAAATGAACAAAGATCTGCTCAAAATCACAACTTTCATCAGGCTTTTTTCTTTTAGGAGAGAAGAAATAAACTATCAAAATATTATAATCAAGTCATTGCCTCCTATAGGCTGGGCAGGAAAAAAGATGTAGTATTTATTTCTAATTTTTAATTATTTTTGCTTGGACACCACAGTGTTGGGGCCATGAAAGTACAGAGATTGGAATTAAATGATCAACCTCAGCTGGCTGATTTTGTACAACTTTTTACAACCTTAACTGTTGCCCTTTCAGATCAAATTTGAGATTACATTATGAAAATAGCCTCTCTATTATAACACGCTAGGCAGGTAATGAAAAAAACCATCTCTGCAATATTGTTTTCTCCTGAATGAGAGTGTCAAAGTAAGGCAACATTTAAAATCAAATAGACGTAACCTGGAAAAGCATACATTTTCAAAGCTTTGCATGCAAAATTGTTCCTGGCGTGCCCGTTGAATTTAATGAGCTCTGCCATTAAAATGTATTCACACTTTCAAAATGTACCCGCAGCATTTGAAGCTGTTGAGAAAACTATGAATCCTGCTGTTAGTGATTGAACACAGCATATGTAATTTCGTTACATTTCCGCCTCCAAATGAATGTCTTCATTTGAGCATATAAGTGTCCAAGCACTGTGGATCAACCAATATTGTTTTAGTCTTCTGCAGAGTGAATTCACAGCAAAACTTAAATGCCGAGGAGGGTGTTTTAATTACCCTGGTATTTTCGCCATTCTTGACAGTTTCAATGTTAGCTGGGAGCATCTTTTGCAACACCCCTCTTCTAAAATAAAGAGTTGGACTGTTCAATCAGTGCAGTGTTCCAGCTGGCTGGATGTTCTTGGTTGCTTTGTAACGTGAACAACATGTGGGTTTGGGTGAAGTGGCTGAAAATCTCCAAGGCTGGATGTAATGTAAGGGAGGTTCCTTTGGCAAGGATGAGTTTTGTTAAGTCTGTGTGAAAATAGGGAGTTAAATACCGTGCAGAAGCCAGCATGTTGTGTTGCACTTGAAATCTTCTGCCTTTCTAGGAGACAACAAGGGTTCTTGTTTCCTGTGTAAGTGGATCAGACCTATCCAGTTAGGTTTCACCCCGTTGTTAACTTTTTGACCTGCACGCAGCAATCAGGACCCGTTTTAATGATAGCACGTCCCGTTTCCGATTGTTTTGTATCACGGACGAAATGTCCAGTTGTTCTAGGGAGTCCGTGTCGCTTGCAATGCCAAGCAGTCGCTTGATTGTCAAGTATTTTTACTTGTAATTGTTACAGACGTTGCAGCGTTTCACATCAAGCGAAGGCCAAGCAAAGCTTCATAAAACGATGTCTCAGGGTGAGATTGGGAAGCTGGCAACTGTTCAGAAGAACCTGCCCACGGATGGAAGGTATGAAAGCGCACCTGGTGTGGGGAGGGCGCTGAAACGACGGGAGAATGAGTCTGTCCCCATGTCGTGTTTGACTCGGTCTGGCGGTGGGGCAGCTGGCTCAGCCCCTGGCCTGGCGCTCTTTCTAACAATTGTTTGGACGGTTACACCCCAGGATTGCGATCATTGTTAGACGAAAAAGTTGTATTTCCTGTTACAAAAGACTACTACAGCCGAGAACCCTTATGGAGCAGGCCACTGGCTGTTTCCCGGTATTTCCTCTGACCGCTCATGCCACAGAAGCGTGTGTGCTTGGAAGAGTAGCCCTGAAAGCAGAGCCACGAGAATCTGAACAAATCTCAGGCCTGGGTAGGACTCTCGCTGGGTGAGAATCACCGCGTTGTCACTCCAGGAGATGGGAGGGCGCACAGGGTGCGACCCACGGCTCAGTCGCTCTGTAGCGTTCTTTCCAAGCTCCCGTGTCCCCCTGAAGGGGAACGCGTGCGGAAGGTGAGCTCGGTGTCCGATGGGGCGTTCAGCTGCGTAGACCAGGGTTCCCTCTGCGATTGTCCATCCCTGGGCAGAGTGAGAGTTGTCTTGTGCACCAACAATGAGGTCACATGCGCTTGCCTCTGTGACACCCACCAGGGACGTTGTTCCCCACAAGACACTCCCAAGTAGCCCCCCCCATGGGGAGAAGGTGAGACGCCTCCCCCCCACACCCCCACCGGGAGCGCTGTCTGCAGGGCAGGTGCTGCTGAGAGTCCCGGCCTGGAGCAGAGGGAAGCTGCTGCCAGCACCCAGGGATGGCAGGGAGTGAGGTGCTGGGGGTGGGGCGGCAACACGAGGGGCTCAGGGAGGACAGAGGGCTGGGAGCAGGGGGCTCTGAGGGGCAGAAGAGGGGAGGGGGAAAGAGAGGTGCAGGGAGGACAGAGGGTGGGGACAGGGGGCTCTGAGGGGCAGAAGTGGGGGGGGGGAGAGAGGTGTGGGGGGCCCAGGAGCAGCTGCACCACAGCCCAGCTCTAGTTTGGGCAGTTGCCACGCAGCCAGCCCGGAGAGCAGTCAGGATGCGACCATGCAGCCCGGAACACAGCCCCAGCCCTGGGGAAAGGCTGGAGCTGGCCCCAGCCTCCGGAGCAGGACCCCCCCCCCCCACATGGCCCCGACTGCCAGAGAAGCCCTGGCCCCAGGCCCCCTGAGCGGGCCCCAAGCCCCCATGGCTGGCCCTAGCTCCCTGAGCAGGTCCTGGCTCACTCCACCACGTGGCAGGCCCGGCACACACCCATCCCGCATGCCCTGCCCTCCCCCTCCGCTACCCCAGCCCCCCTCCTCCGCAACGGCCCCCCCACCACGCTGCCTCCGCTGGCCCCAGCCGGGAACCGCTGCCGGCCGCCCCACTCCCCTTCCAGCGGGTGAGTGCTGCTGTGCGGCTCCACAAAGCAGAGGGGTGGGCGGAGAATTCCTTGTGCGCGGCCGCGCAGGCGCACACCTGAGTGGGAACTCCGATGCAGCCCAGCTGTGGTCAGCCCACAGCCCATGGCCCACGTGCAGCCCCGCAGGGTTCCATGTGCATCCTGCGCAGCCCCCCGCCTCCTCCCCCTGCACCTCTCATGCTGCTCTTACCAGCTCCTCCCTCCCAGCACTTCCCAAGTCCTATGGCACTGCTGATCCGTGCCCTGTCCCACCTCCCCCTCCCTCCCTCCCAGAGCTCGAGTGCTGGTTGTGGGGTTCAGGCTCTGGGGATGGGGCGGGGCACGAATCAGCCGATTCACAGCACTCCAGAAATGCTGGGGGGGGAGGGGAAGGAGAAGGGACAGGGCGCGTTTGGGGAAACAGCGGGGAAGAGGCCAGGGGGCGGGGCAGGTCCAGCGGCCCGGCACGTGTGTGGTGCATGCTGATTGCGCACATTGTGAGAGCCCTGCACAACCTCTGCTGCGCTGCGCTCCTTTTGCCAGCAATGTAACGCGCCCCGGGGGACGGCTTTGTGTTGAGAGGGGCATGCTGGTCACGGGCAACGTGTTCGTCGTCTTCTCGAGGTCGTGGCTAGCGCACATGCCCACGTTCAGTCTCGTGGCCCACAGAGAGAGGGCCGCTCACTAGCCGTGGGTGCCCATGGCTGATGTAGACTCAGCTACATAAATGATCTTTGAGAAGCAGTGGCAGATAGAATTGGGAAGTGCCTTTCGGTGCCGACTGTGGGGTTGGAATCCAAGACACGGCGTTCCTGGGCCAGCTGCAGCCTGGATTACAGAGTCTTTCTGAGTGGGCCATATGGAGAAAAGGAGACACAGGCCCGCTCCATCCAGACTAGACAGCTGCCAGGCTGAATACCTCCTGCTTTTCTTCCTTGCCAGATTTCCCAACAACAAGATAGACCCATGTTCCACAATGCAGTTGTGCAGGTTTTGTGGCTGTTGGGAGGGAGGGATGGGATGGGAATCCGCTAGATTGGAGGGGTGGGGAATGGAAATCTCCTGAATTAAAGCCATTTCTCTTCTCTTGCCCTGTGCAGGCCCCCGAGAGCCAAGATGAGGTTCTGGGCGAAAGGGAAACAGGGAGAGAAGAAGACACCCCGAGAGAAGCTGACCACCCAGTCGGAGCTGCTAGAGATGTATGCAGAGCAGGAGGAGCCTGGCATAGAGATGCTCCCTGGCCTCCAGCTTGGGGAAGGTAAATGGAAGGAGGGAACGGGGCAGTTTTGCCACGCGACTTGCAGGTGTTCTGCGAGTTGTACTCGCCGGAGTCGCCCGCAGACCCGGGCCAGAGCCGCTGTGGAACGGAACAGGAAGAGTTAAGCAGCGGTGCAGCACTGTGCAGTCAGGATAACTGGCAGGAAATGCCTCCAGGCTCTTACAATCGAGCAACGACTTTACAGCTCCCCTGTGGACGGTTTCTGGCGGGGCTGGACAAAATCTCACAGACACGTCTCCTGGTAGGCGCGGTGTTAGTGCCAGCCCGAGAGCGGGGCCCGTGTTCACTGCAGTCAGAGTACCTCAGGGAGGCGGTCAGAGAGCGCAGTGAGGGAAGGGCAGAAAGCAGGAAACCCATCGATTTCTTTAAAAATAAATAAATAAATAACCAGGCTAAGGGGTCAGGCTGTGTCGTCGTGCCACACAAGAAATGCTGGTTTGGAAACGTGTGCGGCAGCAATTGAAGGGATTTGAAGTGTAAATGGGGTTTTGTGTTAAGAGAAACGTAGCATCCGAGAGCGGAGCGTTTGGACCAGCGGCTGTGGAAAGAGCTCCCCTAGCGTACTTGATGTCTCGCTCACCGCTCAGCCTCCCGTCCATTGCGTCTGAGCCCAAAAGCTGCATTCCGGCTCTGAGTCTTAGCTGAGGTGCTGGGGTCTCTGCCGAAAATGCTTCTGAAAAACGTATTCTCGTCTCTTGAAAAGTCTCCATCTCCTGCTGCGCGCAGTGGGAGGCAGCAGAACTAGGATACAGGGCTGGCTGGTTGTTCTCCCTTGTGTGGGGCTGCTGTCTTCATCCGCTCCAGGAATGCCTGTCTAAAAATACTTGGAGATGGGATCGTGAGCTTTCGTGGGCACAGCTCACTTCTTCAGATGACCAGAGTCGTCTGTGCCCATGAAAGCTCATGATACCATCTACATGTTTTGTTCGTCCAGAAAGTGCTACCAGACCATTGGTTGTTTTTTTCTGTAACAGACTAACTCGGCTACCCCCTGAAGCTCCTAAAAATACTTGGCACGTACCGTTATTACAGTGCAGTACAGCCATCCAATAACTGATTTTCCCTGAACCACTTTGAGGTAGGCAGCTGTTCTCCCCATAGAAGAGAGGCGAAAACAAGCAGAGAGGCTAGGTTGGTTCCACTCTAAGGATTGTCTGCACAGCAGCGTTATTTCGGAATAGCCAACGTTATTCCGAAATAACAAGTAGTGCATCTACACAGCAAGCCATTATTTTGAACTAATGTCGAGCTGGAGGACTTCTTACTCTGACTCCTGAACCCTCATCTCACGAGAAGTAAGTAGACCACGCCAAAAGCCGAATAACGCTATTTCGTCTTCAGCTACATAATTGACATAGCTGAAGTTGCGTAGCTTAATTTGAGTTTTGCCCTGCTGTGTAGACAAGCGACATACAAATGCAACCCTTTCTTACTCTGCTCCTTGTGAATGTTCAGAGTCATAGCTGTTAACTTGAATGACCAGTTTTTTCCATCTTGTCACCCGACCTTGACCCTCCTCACGTCAAAAAAGATATTTTGGCCTTAGAAAAGGTTCAGAAAAGGGCAACTAAAATGATTAGGGGTTTGGAACGGGTCCCATATGAAGAGAGGCTAAAGCAACTGGGACTTTTCAGTTTAGAAAAGAGGAGACTGAGGGGGGATATGATAGAGGTCTATAAAATCATGAGTGGTGTGGAGAGGACGGATAAAGAAAAGTTATTCATTAGTTCCCATATAGAAGAACTAGAGGACACCAAATGAAATTAATGGGTAGCAGGTTTAAAACTAATAAAAGAAAGTTCTTCTTCACACAGCGTGTAGTCAACCTGTGGAACTCCTTGCCAGAGGAGGTTGTGAAGGCTAGGACTATAGCAGAGTTTAAAGAGAAGCTAGATAATTTCATGGAGGTTAGGTCCATAAAAGGCTATTAGCCGGGGGTAGGAATGGTGTCCCTGGCCTCTGTTTGTCAGAGGCTGGAGAGGGATGGCAGGAGACAAATCGCTTGATCATTGTCTTCGGTCCACCCTCTCTGGGGCACTTGGCGCTGGCCACTGTCAGCAGACAGGATACTGGGCTAGATGGACCTTTGGTCTGACCCAGTACGGCCGTTCTTATGTTCTTCTCCATACAGCTTGGAGAGAGTGAACTGGCTTCCCTTCGGGTCTGCGTTTTATCAGCAGAATTGTTCCCTTGGTGATGGCAATAAAAGAGCGAATCCAGGTTGATTTTTCGGCCTTGGGTGGAGCTTGCAGTATTGGCATTTGGGGGATTCCTCCTTATTGTGTGTGCTCTGTGCACGCTGGAGTAGCCGTTTGCGAGAGACCATGAATATTGCAGTGTTTTACGTTTGAATAATGAAGTGATAAACTAACACCACGCTGGTGCTTCTGGGCGCTCGCAAGCCCAACTGCATCTGCATGTCTCTGTGCTAACTGTGACCTTAGATTTGGGACCACAGCACCTGACCCCCCCACGGAGCCCCGAGCTGTCCGGCATCCACAGACGGGAATTCAAGGAGAACAAGGAACCGTCTCCCAAAGTGAAGCGCAAGCGCAGCGTGAAGATTAGCAGCTTGGCCCTGGAGCCCGCGCAGTGGCAGAGCGACTCGCTGCAGATCATAACCAGCGCGAGCGACTTGAAAAGCATGGACGAGTTTCTCCTGAAAAAGGTACGTGTGCGCCATAGCCATGGCAGAGAACAAAAGGGAGAAACGCGGCTGCCTCGGACAGTCCGTAATCAGGGTCACCTCCTAAAGGAGCAGTAGCAGCAACACTTATACCACTACTGATAGGACAGTTGTACATCCAAAGCTACAGTCGGGTCTACAGCCATTCCAAGGGATTTTCCGGTTACCGCAGTTTATCCCGAACCCATATGCTGGCCATTTTTTAATACGGGGGAGGGAGATAGAAAACACTCCTCTGTGGTCCCAAAGGAAAACAGCTGATCAGTCAATTGGCTGTTTTCCTGCCGCACCATCAGAATAACCTGAGCCGGTCTTAGGGACGGGCTGTGACCCAACCTCCCGAATCCTCCTCCCTGGTTACTCCCCGAACTTTTTTGTTTGTTTTGCTCGACAAATTTTCCTCTGTGTTTTTTGTTCAGTATTTTTTTTAAACAATCTGGCAACCCTACAGGAGAGCCCAGGGCTGCCGTTGAGTTAGGACCGGCTCTGAGAACAACATGCCAGGCCTTCAGGGAGTCAGGGAAGTCCTGGCTAGCTGGCTGGCAAGGAAATAATGGCTGGAGCAGAAGGCAAAGTGTATTCCTGTATCCTGTGCGTATCGAGCCATGCCTTCTGCAGGCAAGAGGGCAGATTTTCCTCAGTGATGGGGTTGGGGTGTAACGTGGGATGTGGTTCTATGCTCCCCAGATGAATGATCTGGAGAATGAGGACAGCAAGAAGGACACGCTGGTGGACGTGGTGTTTAAGAAAGCATTAAAAGAATTCCGGCAAAATATCTTCAGCTTCTACTCCTCCGCGCTAGCGGTAAGTAAAGGAGCTGCCGGGCCAGGACACCTTTCGAGGGGTAGCACCAGAAGAATGAAGGAAAGGTGTCCTGGCTTCCCACTCCAGCATCTTCAGTGCACCTTAACATGGATGGAGAGACTCAAGGGCGGGCAGAAACCTGTGCGGCTCCTGCCAGGAGCTGTGTGCTGCGTCTGGGTGCCTTGAAAGCCAGACGCTTCTACCGTCTGCTCAAAAGCTCTTGATTCTGTAAAGCGGGTGGAACCACTCCCTGAGAAACCCTGCTTCCAGCAGCACGTAACCCCTCTCTCAGTAGCGTAGATGCCGTTCTAACCTCTGGGGTCTCGTGCTGCTCCAAACCTCATCCCACGCGTATTTACCCGCCTGGAAGGCCCAGGAGTGCCTGCCGGGCCAGAACGGCTCTCTGGGAGCTCTGGGAATTGGTCCTAGACAAGCCCTTTTCCTGATCCTTGTTTCTCCATCAGATGGATGACGGGAAGAGCATCCGGTATAAAGACCTGCATGCCCTGTTCGAGCAGATTCTGGAGAAGACCATGAGGCAGGAGCAGAGGGACTGGAGCGAATCGCCCGTCAAAGTCTGGGTCAACACCTTTAAAGTGTTTCTGGATGAATATATGACAGAGTACAAGCCTCTGGAATACACGGGTGCAAAGGTATGGAGAGGTCCAGCCCACCGGCTTCTCTGCTCGTTGACAGGATGCTGTGTCGATTCACACACCGCCTCTCTGGGCTGATGCTATAGACCAGGCCTGGGCAAGACACCCACAAAGGTCACCCTGTCTTTTAGCCTGGCTTTGGCAAGGACACAAGTGTTTTAGCTTTGGCTGCTTGCTCAGCCATAGAGAACATAAAAACGGCCAGTCTGGGTCAGACCAAAAGTCCATCTAGCCCAGTGACCTGTCTGCCAATGGCAGCCGATGCCAGATGACCCAGAGGGAGTGAATAGAACAGGGAACCGTCACATCATCCCTCTCCTGTCACATGTTTCCAGCCTCTGACAGAGGCCAGGAACACCATCTTACCCATCCTGCTAACAGCCACTGATGGACCTAATGTCCATGAATGTATCTAGTTCTTCCTTGAGCCCTGTTAAAGTCCTGGTCCTCACAACCTTCCACAGGTTGACAGTGTGTTGTGTGAAGACAAACTTCCTTTTATTTGTTTTAAACCTGCTACCTATTAATTCCATTTGGTGACCCCTAGTTCTTATATTGTGGGAAACAAGTAAATAATTTGTCCTCATTCACTTTTTCCACGCCAGTCATGATTTTATAGACTTTTCTCATATCCCCCCCTTAGCCTCCTTGTTCTAAGCTGGAAAGTCCCAGTCTTTTTAATCTCCCTTCATTTGGGACCTGTTGTAAACCCCTCATCATTTTTGTTTTCCTTTTCTGAACCTTTTCCAATGCCAAAATATTTTTGGGGGGATGAGGCGACCACATCTGTATACAGGATTCCAGCTGGGGGCATCCCATGGTTTTATATCGAGGCAGGAAGATAGTCTCGGTCTTATTCTCTATCCATTTTGCAACGACTCCTGACGTTCTCTTTGCTTTTTGGACGCAAAATCCAAGGTTGCTGCTGTGAGACTTGAGCCACCCACCACCTCTACAGCCCTCCCAGGCTGGCTGGCCGGCCGGCTGGCACCCTGTGGTGGACGGGGCTGGATCGGCAGCACTGGGCCTGGCCCCTGTTACACCTTTTGTCTCTAGCCAGGAGACAGGCGTGATGCCGAGAGGTGTGAGCAACACAGTGGTGACTCCCGTGCCCGGTGCTACCGTGGAGGCTTGTTAACTCCCGGTGAGGCTGTTGTGTTGCACCCAGAGCAGCAGTGGGGGGGTTCAGACAATGATTTAATGAACAGACAAATTCCACAAGTCAACGCTTTATAACTGTCAACACAGGTCAGTGTCTCATGGAGGAGTGTGCGGTGTAAATCTCCTTAACTCCTGCCACGTTTTCACACAACATTTTTCCTACCTCACCTCTTTGTGAAGGTCGGTGCTTGTCTGTGGAAATATTTTGCCATGGATATCCATGTTTACCGCTGCTGATCAGTAAAAACCAAATCCGTTCAGGCTGAATTATCCCCTTTGGGGTGGGGCTGGCAGTTGGTCTCAAATGAAAGTGTGTGTGTGCTTTGCGCCTCCCGTTGTTCGGCTGGCAGCTTCCGAAAAATGGGACAGTTCTTCTCAGTGGGGCTGCGGGGGCAGTAGAGGGTCATGTGCACTTTCGGGTGGATTTTAAATTATTTCCATCGTCTAAGGGTGGGGAAAGGCAGAGGAACATTGTATAGAGATTACCAGACCACCGCAAGAGCCTTCCGTTTCTGGGTTCTACCTCTGTCCGTCCCCCAGCGACCCAGAGGAGCAACTGCAGGGGATGGAGCTGGGTGGCATGGGTCCCCCGGTTGCAGATCAGGGTGGCAACCAGCAGATGGGCACAGAGCTGCCGGACCCTGCCATAGGGCGCACCCCAGTCTTGCATCCATGCTACTATTCCTCGCTCCCTGCTCCTTCCTCTTGCATTAAAAGCATTCCTGGCTCCGAGGCCAGGCTGGTGCGGGGTCTCACCAGTTGTTGTTCTGGAGAAGCACCAGTCTCTGTTCTCTGACTCTCAAGCTGCAGTTCATCCACAGCCCTCAGCGATCCCACAATCGGTGGCCGCTGGCCAGGACACGGGCTTGCCAGGGCAAGTTTTCACAGCCGGGGGCTCCATGCTGAAGCCGGGCAAGTGCAGGGATGCAGTTAGGGTGGGATTTTCAAAATCACCCATCTGGCTTTTGAAAATGGCATTTTGGCTCCTAAGTCTGCAAGTCCTGGCGGGCCTTGGCGGAACGGAGGGCGTGTCCAGGGACCTGGACTGTCCAGACTTGTGCAGGCCCAGATTGACATGAACAAGGCGAGCTTTGGAGGGGGATGCCTGGACCTGGAATTACAGGGGCTGTTGCATGTCAGGATTGACATGCTCTGCAGCCCCTCGCTTTCTGCCAGGTTATTTTATCCAAGGTGGCTGGGGATGAAGAGTGAGAAGAGGCGGAAGGAAAATCTGAGAGAAGTCAGCAGACTTGAACTTGACCGTCTACTGTCTGATTGAATTATTCTCTTTTAAATACACCATAGGTGCCAAAAACAGAGAGGAAGAAAAGAAGAAAAAAAGAAGCAGATGTGGTAAGCTGAGATCTCTTTGCTTTCCAGTTGAAGAATTAAAGTCTGCGTGGTCGGACTTGGAAGCGAGCCAGGAATCACTTACTGCGACCAAATCTCAACGGAGGAGAGATTGAACAGTGTGTTAGGAAACTACCAAACTGGCCTTGCTTTGCTTTTACCTGTCTGGCTCCTTTTGGGCTTTGCTTGGTATTTCAGCCTAATTCCAGTTTCATTGACAGGTAGCACTGACAACATCGTTCATAATACTTTAACAGATAATGGGAGGTATCAGTCTGTAGTGTGCAGTAGTGGCGAGTATTTGCCTCGGTGTCCCTAGTGTAAAATTCAGAGAGGTGCATTCCATTCTCGTGACATCAGATCAGAGAAATACGATTCTGTTGCGTTTCAAGATGGAGCCGCCTGCTGGAGAAGGAACACAACTGCAGCCTAGTGACTCAGCGCCCAGTGTAAGACGTGGGTAAATAGGAGTGCGCTGTGTCCCTGCTGCAGATGTTCAGATGGGCAGCCGGTTGGGTGGGAGCTTGAATACCGATTTAGGGTCCAGATGCTAACGTTTGAGAATCGGGCTGGCTGAAGTGAAAAGAGCGAGGAACGAGGAGATCTTCCTCTGTCGGTATTCTGGCAACACGTAAATCGCTGGAGTTGGTTTCTCCAGCCTGGCGTGTCACCAGCCCTCAAAGGAGATATTGTGCTGTGACTTCTGCCGTTCAGTAGGCCCGTTTGGCAGGCCTGGCTTGCTGGTTGAAAGAGCTACAAATAAATTGCTTCAGAAAAGAGAATGCAGCCGATACACTGACTCAGCTAGACAGACCCCTCTGGTTTGCGGGAGGGGCTCGTATTCATTCCTAAGAAAGTCTCGGCTGCCCAGTGGCTGCAAGTCCTGGCAGTTGGTTCACCCATTCGGCCGTGGCTCCCCCCCAGCTTGTGTCACTGTGTTTTCACCCCTCTCTCTTGTCCTAGGTGGAAGAGCATAACGGACACATCTTTAAGGCAACCCAGTACAGCATCCCCACATACTGCGAGTACTGCTCCTCCTTGATCTGGATAATGGACAGGGCTTCTGTTTGTAAATGTAAGCCGGGCCCGTTGGGCATTTCCTCCTTGTCTGTTCTCCTGGGGAGCCCCAATTTACTTCCCTCTCCCCTCCCAGGACATCCTGAGGCCACGTGACCAAGCGGCCCATCTAGGGTGCTCCCCAAATCGGCCACAAAGGGAGTGCAGAAGGGAGACACCAGCTGTGTGGGGGGGCCCTCACACAGCCCTGCAAATGCACCGCTGGCTCTTGAAGCTGGGCATGGAGCATTTAATTAGATCTTTATCAAGACAGTGAACGATGATCAGAGAAAAATACTGAGCTGCAGCTGCGGAGTCCGGCTGGGGCGGGGGGGGCATTGACCTGTTCAGTCTGCAGAATTTCTGATGCCCAGATGTGCCCGGCCCCAGTGAATCCAGTTGAGAGTGTTGAAATGTGAGGGAATGGGGCCTTTGGGGTGCATTCGAGAAGTTCGGAGAGCTGGGCTTTCTGTCCGTTGTTTTTCTGACGTCTCTGAAAATGGAGAGGAAGGGCGGAAGTACTGTTCCTGGAGTACTTGAGTAAAGAGTTGGAGGCAGCAAGAGCTGAAATCAGATGTCATTTCCAACCCCGGCAAGCAGATCAGATCAAACAGTCGAGAGAAGCATCTCACTTGTGGAATATCTCCTGGCCTGATCGGCCGCCCCTGTGAATTGTGCCAAAAAAAGTTGAACTGTCGTATCTTTTAAAAACACATTTTCATTTGGTTTTACTTGGATTTTCAAGTGTTAGGGCTGTGAAGCAAATCATGTATTTCCGGCCCCAAGTAGTAGCAAATGTGCATCGCAGACACCTGGCTGTAAAAATCAGGTCCAGGATGCCACGCGGAAAGCTGTAAAATGTGCACAACGCCGATCTCGGCACGTTGGCGGATTCACTTGTGTGGTGGCTTTTCTAGCGTGTTTTGAATCCTCCGCCCGGTAAGGGATTCGCTCGCCGTGCTGGGAGCCTTTGTGCTGTGCAGCAGCCGCTCAATTCTGAGACACAAGGAGCCTGCCCACAAATGTACGGTCTCACCCTGGCTCTCAGCAGCCTAATTGCACTTTGCAGGGTGACACCAGCGGCCCATGAGTCCAAAACATGTCCTTCCCGCATGCTTAATTTCCCCATAGTTTGAGTGTTCCCCGGGGGTCATCAATCCCAAAGGAGTAACCCGTCCGCTGCCCCGTTAACAGCCCCGTTTGCCCCCACACTCTGCGCAGCTTGCACATCAGAGACTTGGTTGGGAGAAAAATAAACAAAAAGCCTGTTAACTAGACAAGCCTCTCACTGAAAGGCACAATAGGAAGGGGAAAGCAAACGCGTACACGTGTACATTGCCAATAGATACATGTTGCATGGAAAAGGGACAAAGCTGCAACCTCAGGCTGTACCTTTCCATGTCAGGTACCAGCCCTTTTCAGATCAGAAGTGCCTGTTGCTTTAAAACCGTTTTGCAGCTTGGGAGGAGGGACCCAGGGTTTGTGCACGCTTGAGACCATCCCCCACAAACACCTTCCACTGGCAGAGGGTCTGCTGTTTGGGCTTATTGCGGCTGTTCAGAGTAGGGAAAACCCCGTCCGTTCCTGGCTCCCGAAGAATGGGCTTCTCCTTTCGCTTTCAAGTTGTTGCCATTTGCTTTCATGGTTCCCCATTGGTTTTCCCTCGGCTGGACGATGTCTAAGTCAAAATACAGCCCCTGTGCCGGAGCCAGCCTGCTGCAGGACCCTGGGGCAAACTCTCTGTCTGCCACAGTCCCACGCACTGCTCAAAGCAGCTGGCTGCACCCTTGCAACACCCTCCTGCACCCCAGCTCCAGGCCACAGCCCCCTCCTGCACCCCTCCCCCCCCGCTCCAGGTCACAGCCCCTTCCTGCACCCACCCCATGTCACAGCCTCCTCCTGCACCCACCCACCCCTGCTCCAGGCCACAGCCCCCTCCTACATCCCTCCCCCCCCGCTCCAGGTCACAGCCCCCTCCTGCACCCACCCCAGGTCACAGCCCCCTCCTACACCCACCGCAGGTCACAGACCCTTCCTGCATCCAAGTCACACACTTCTCCAGTGCCCAAACTTCCTCCCAGAACCCACACCTGCTCCTTGTACCCTAGTCCCCTTCCCAGAGCCCCCTTCTGCACCCTCCCCCGTCCCAGAGCCACACCTCCCCCATTAGTCCCGTAGAGAAGTGCACCCGGGGCCACTTACCAAGCTCTTGCCATGGGCTCCCCATCAAAAGTTATTGCCCGCCCCGATCTCGGTGCTGGAAGCCAGTCTCTCGGCCTGGGGAAGTGGCCTGCTCTGCCTCATTGCTGCCCTGCCCTGTTGGGAGGTGATGCTGGCGTAGCAGCGCAGTTACCGTTGTGAGTAGACACACCCCTGTCCCCACACCCTGCGCACAGTGCTCCGCGGGGCTGACGTGCTGCGCCCTTGCAGTGGAGTGGCAGTGAGCAGTCGCTTGGTTGAACTGGCTCTTTGGGGGAGAAAGCTGGTTAAACCGTCCTGTGTCCCGCTGGCTTGTCTGGACTCTGATCTCCCTAAGGTGCCGGAGCGGCTGTAGCATGCTAAGTCCCATGTTCTCTCGTTGTTACAGTGTGTAAGTACGCCTGCCACAAGAAGTGCTGTCTTAAAACCACAACCAAGTGCTCCAAAAAGGTAAGACTTGCTCAGTCCTTTCACACATTCACCATCCGCTCCGCGCCTGTGACCGCAGCTTGAATGAGTGACGTTAGGGAGGGGTGGAGAGCAGCGATGGTACGAGCTGGAAACTCACTGTGTGCCCGGGGTGCAGAGCTGAATGCTTTGCTGTGCCACCCATCTGCTCCCAGGCCTTAAGTATTCTCGCCGGCAGGGGGAGCCTGCCTCATTTTACAGCACTGAAGGGATTTCAGAGCTGAGACACGAGTCGATGAAATGTACAGCCCGTGCCACGGTGCAGACAGTGCCAGGCGCCTGGTCAAGGCGAAGGGTTTCTAGTGTCATTTGTATTCCCTGCCTTGGGTCAGTGGCTTTGCTTCTAGTTACATTTGTATAGCGATTACCTTGTGTTAGCCTACAAATCCAGCCAGCGAAATCCCCATCGTGCCCCCTTACCAAACCCAGCTGGCTCTCCTAGCCCTTCCTGACCAGACAGGCTGTGCAGAACAGGCTACTAGAGATGCCGATGAACCAAGAAACCGTTCTCTTTTCCTTTTCCCCTGTGTTGATTGCACTCAGCTGGCAGGGCTGGTGGAAAGGTACAGGGCGTCGAGCATGTGCAAAGGGTTATGAGTTTCCAAGTCTCGGGGGGCAGCGCAGTTCAGCGTTGCCCTGGGTGTACGCTGGGGTCCTGCTGGGTCAGGTGTGGAACAGCCGGAGAGCGCGTTTACTTGGCGTCATTTGTCAGAGGGCTGAGTCTGAGTGTAGCCGAGGGAGCTGGATCCGGGGTGGCGTCCAGAGAGCAGCCGGGCCGCCCGGGCAGGGATGACGCTTCTCTCTGGTGGTCCAAAAAGAGAGTTGCTTTACGTCGGGGCGGGAGGGGGGGAGCTTGTTTGCATCGGGGGCTACTGGCCCACAGAAAAACCAGTCGGGGGCCACGCACAAGTGAGAAGCAACCCCCCCCATTGATGTGGCCCTGACTGAGAAGGAGGAAGACACTCCCCACATTCCCCACACGCCCCAGAGCTTAGGCAGGGCCCGGGCTAGTAGACTGTGTGTGCTCCAGCCCTGCAGCGGGGAAACCCCTGAGCCTCTGGGCCGGATCCAGCCCCTGGGCCTGAGGCTCCCCACTGCTGCTATACGTGGTTAAGCATCTTGCATCCCTGTGGGCTCAGACCTGAAGCAGCGTGCACTGTGCTAATATGCAGAACTGCTGTCTCAGCCACGTGCCTGTCCCCTCCCTTATGCCCCGGAAACCAGCTTCTCTTCATGCTCTTGGCTGGCACGTGGCCAGAAAGGTAGCAAAGAGGCAATGCCCGAATTCAGTGCAAGGAAACGCTGCTACAGTAAAATCCCGACTCGGTGTAAAGTCCTTTCCCGGACGCTAGTGAAGCGACATTAAAGGACTAGCCAAGTTCACCTTTGACAGTCTCGCTTGCTCAGGCCCAGCAAGAATGTGGAGTCTGAAAAAGCAATGCCAGGCCAGCGTGCTGATGAGAAATGGCTGATCATTGGCACGTGTTAATTTGTGCGCTGGATGGATTCAGGCTGCTCGGGGTTGAATTTTCACAGCGCTTCACCTGAGGGGACTGGTCCCATCCTCAGGGAGGTGTTTGGAAAAGGTGCCCTTTACCCAAAAGGTACCAGCCGATTTCTTAGTTGCTTTTTACCTGTCTGCCGAGCTTGGTTTCTTCTCGTTTAGGCTGAGGGTGGAACTAGTAGAGCCTTGAGCTTGTCCGGCCATGTGTTTGCTTTGCTGGTTGTAGCCATCGACACTAATCGACAATGCCAGCGTTGGCAGGTCTTTGTGTCTTCGAACACGGGGACAGCAAGAGGCAGAGTGTGTGTTGTAGCGCTTGATGTTTGCCCAGGGACCAGCCCAGTCCTGGCACTAAGAGATGATGGCACGACAGCTTGTGCATTTTACACAAGCCATCACAGCCAGGTGCCGTCCCCATCTCTTCCCGGGAGGTTCTTACAGGGAGGTCTCTCCAGACGTTCCCCTCTTGCTGTTTCCCTTTGTGCCTGGTGACAGTGAATGAGAAGAAGCAGACGCGGAAGGTGGTTCTGGTCACAGGGCTACCCGAAGCCTCACGCCTGTTTCTCATTGGTAGTTCAGGCGGGATCCCTACCTCTGCTGTGTTGAACATGTGTCCAGATGTTCAAACCCCCCAGTGCATTCTCGTGTGAAAAGTTTCTCTCCATCTTTCGACTTGATCCACCCAGGGTCTCTCGTTCAGGCCGGATGTGATCGCATTGCTGAATGTTGAGTCTCTGAAGCAGGGCTGGGGGCCGGATTTGGCCCCCCAGGCTCAGGGCTCCCCAGCTTTGGAAGCCTGCTCCGAGCACACAAAATCGACTAGCCTGGGCCCCACTAGGCTCTGGTGTGGGCGGGGGAAGTGGGGAGTGTCTGTCTCCTCTGTCGGGGCCATGTCAGTGAGGGGATTGTTTTGTGGGGGGTGTTGCTCCTCGCTGGTGTGCCGCCCCCGACTGATGTTTCCGAGGGTCAGCGGCCTCTGACCCTAAAAAGGTTCCTCACCTGGATCTAAAGTGCAGTTCCAGTCCACACAGCGGCGTTGGTTCCACACGCACAGTAAAAGTGCCAGGAAATGCAGCAAATGAGGCCTCTGAGGAAGCAAGGAGGGTACCAAGGGGCTGCTTTGCAGAGAACTTGCCCCGTTGCGGGCCTCAGCTGTGAAGGTTTGTGTCTCACCAGCCCTGAGCAGCGCTGCAGATGCAGCTGAGCAAGCGTGGGGATAGCGACAAGGCCCCCGGGACAGATGGGGTTTGCGGGGCAGGTACGGCCCGTCCCCTCCCCCCTTGCACCCAGTTAGTCGCTAGATTGAGTTGTAACCCTGCACCGTGGCCGGCAGGCAGAGAGCGCTGCACCGAGGCGTTGGCCAGTGCTTTCAGAAGCCAATCTCTCTCTCCACGGTGCAGTATGATCCCGAGCTCTCGTCGCGGCAGTTCGGGGTGGAGCTCTCCCGCCTGACCAGCGAGGAGCGAGCCGTGCCCCTGGTGATGGAGAAGCTCATCAACTACATTGAAATGCACGGGCTGTACACCGAGGGCATTTACAGGAAGTCAGGATCCACCAATAAGATCAAGGAGCTGCGGCAGGGCCTCGACACAGGTGAGCGCGTCTCCGAGGGGGAGCTACCGGGACAGCTGACAATTCACGTCAAGGGGGCCCTTTCCCCTTCCCCCACCACGGCCTCTGGCTTTGGGTGCCATGAGAGTCCAGCCATGTCTAACAGCGGCCTTTGCCCAAAGTCCATGCTGTGCTAGACCCCTCCTGTCTGCTGAATCTTCCTGTTTTATTCCACCTTTTGTACGTGTGCAAAAAAAAAAAAAAGTCGTCCAAAGGAATTGGGAGAAAAAGCTGCATTAGCCGTGCCTCCTATTTATCCACGCCAACCAAGCACTTTGCAAACTGTCTAAAGACCGTTGCCCCTGGAAAACTGGCTCCTGCCTCGACCAGGGTTTTAACACGATTGTATTAGGTGCCCAGGTTGTGCAGCTGTTCGCTGTGTGATCTGTGCGTGTTACAGTATTAATTCCTGCCTTGTACGGCAGCAGTTAGCGCTGTGCAGCGTTGTTGTAGCTGTGTTGTGTGTACTGTGCGCAGGGGAGCCAACAGCAGAGTGAGGCCTCTGTGATCCCAGAAGGGGCGGGGCTTTGGGTGGAATGGGCGGGGCCAGGGCAACCAGCCCTCTGCTTTGCCCAGAGCTCGGCACACCTCACCTGCCAGCTCTGAGCTGCCCGGAGCATGCAGCGCAGGGCTCCGGTGGTGAGTTAAAGGGACCGGGGCTCTGGGTACCACCGTGCCACAGTGGGCAGCAGTCCTTTTTCCTTCCTCCTCTTCCCCACCCCCCATCGGCGGGTCTGAGTGTGCAGCGGTAGCTGAGAACCAGCTTCTGTTGATGAGGGACAAGCTTTGGAGCACCAGAGAGCTCTGCTGGGGCCCCTTGGCCGCAGAAATTGGTCCAAGCAGAGGGGTTAGCTAGTAGCCAGTGCTAAGAGTGACGCAGACACGGGCCTGTTCTCTGGATCAGACTGATCGTTTGCTTTTCCTTCGGTTTCTTCCCCGCTCATGTGCCTCTGGCAGATCTTGAGAACGTGAATCTGGATGACTACAACATTCACGTCATCGCCAGCGTGTTCAAACAGTGGCTGAGAGACTTGCCCAATCCCCTCATGACCTTCGAACTCTACGAGGAATTTCTGCGAGCGATGGGTAAGGAAGCCAGCCCAGTCTGCCGTCTCCCTCACAGCCTGTGGCACTGGGGCGTCTCACACCCGCTTTCCGCCTGCCTGGAACAACTGGGGTCGTTGGGCTTTTTACTTCAGTTTTATCACCATGGGCCTGCTGAGCAGCCGGCGAGTCACTTTTCTGCTGGTGCGATTGCACGGGCGCTAGTTATACAGCGTTTGAGTCCCACCTGTCGGCGTTACTGGCCGCATGGGCCTTGCGGTGACAGCTAAACAAAGCGTGAGGGGTTGTTAATGTACCAGTGGCATTTGAACTGCTAGCGGCTGTGTGCAGGGCAGGGGTACATGTACCCTTGGGGGTACACAGAGGTCTTGAGGGGAGCACATCAAATCATCTACTGCTTTGCCTAACGTTACACCAGGCTACCGGAAAAGCACGCCCAAAGTCAGTACAAACTAAAATGTCACACAGCCAGGGTCTTGTTATATTGCTCTAGACTCCTCAACCTGGGGGTCGCTGTTTATTTTATAATTACATGATAAAAAGGAGCGGGTCGGCTCTTTGTCATGACGTGCCGCGACACGTTTGTACTCGGGTGTCTGATTCTGAAAGGCAGTTGTTTTCAAGTGAGCTGACAGCTAGGTTTGTCTTGGGTCCCCATCTCTTGACAGGGGTACAGTCTGGGATGGTGGAGGCCCCCTGGTGGCGGGTTCGTGTATCTACACGCCACAGGGAGATGCAGACACAGTCCGCCCTGCGTGCACATGTCAGGGAAAGGGAGAGGCTGCCGGAGCATCTACCGGGCGCTTCCCCCTCAGAGCCTTTTCCCGCTGCTGGCGTCTGTCCCTGCCGCTGGGTGGGGGAGGAATGGCTGGGCCCAGCACCTCTAGGCAAAGCAGTTCATGGCCCCGGGACCGCTGGGCTTGCTGCCTCCGATAGGAAAGTAAACAGCCCAATGATTCCCCAGCGCCCCCAACTCCGTAACGCCCCTCAAGGGGGCACCCCCCCCCCCCCACAGAGAGCCAGCAACTACCTACTCCCCTCCCCCAGCTCCACCCGGCAGCGGGACATACCTACCGGGACTAGGAAACTGACACCCCCTCGTCCCCCAATGCCTCCCACCCCCGCGCTGACCCGGAACCGGATGGGCAGGGAGAAACCAGAACCAGGGCCGGAGGAGACTTGTACCCAGCACCTCTTCCCTTGCAGAATGCGCACTGCGTGCAGGGTCGTCCCCGAGCCTGCGACTGAGGGACCGAGTGGGAGGCAGAACCCGAGGGGCCGGCAGGGAGAGGAGGGAGCTGTCATCCCCGTCTCTGTGCTGGCCCAGCCAGACTGTCCCCAGCACGGAGCCCTGAGGGGAAGCTGCCCGGGGCGCGTGTAACTGTGTGTGCTCCCTCCAGGCCTGCAGGAGCGGAAGGAGACTGTCCGAGGCGTGTACTCGGTCATCGACCAGCTCTCCCGCACCCACCTCAGTACCCTGGAACGCCTCATCTTTCACCTCGTGAGGTAATGGCAGCTCACGCCTGGGGCCGCCCCCTGCACTTGCTCCTCCTCCTCCTCCCTCACACGGGCCTGGTGCTGACACGCTCTCTCACCGCGCCGCTCCACAAGCGGCCCTGCTGGAGCCAGGTGCTGCCAGACGTGAGCGAGAGCCCCCGAACGTGGGCCCGCGGGATGCCGGTACGTCGGCAGAGGAAAGGAGGGAACCTCGCAAGGGAGGCTTGAAGCTCGGTAGCGGCCTCCCGGGGCACCCGTCAGCTTGACTGTTGAGGCTCTAGAGACCCTGGCTGAGGCTGTGTGTGTGCGTCAGCAGTGTCTGGGTTGGGATGTGGCCACGGTGGCGCCATCTGTGAGGGTTCCTGCCACCTGCCTGCGTTTGGCAGGAGACACGAGTGCCCTGTGGCTGAGCCAGCGTGGCTAAGTGAGCGGCTTGGCCTGGGCCATGCATGCGCTGGTAGAGTGGGTCAGAACACACCGTGCCCTATTGAGCGCTGTGGGGCGTGGCACGCCCGGCACAGTGTCCTTTGTCCAGTGCAGCACCGACACCCTGTTGCTCTAGGTCCTCACCGGACACCACAAATTGAAGCTCTTCATGTCAGAGCTGCGTAACAATGCGGTCTCCCCTCCTATCCCCTCACGCTGGGCGTGTGCAGCGCTCCCCCCCAGCCCGGCTCGGCGTTGGCATCACTTCCTTTCTGTGCCCCACAGAGGGGAGCTGCCTTTAACCCGCATCTTTCTGGTTCGTTGTTTAGGATCGCCCTGCAGGAGGAGACCAATCGCATGTCAGCGAACGCCCTGGCCATTGTGTTCGCGCCCTGTGTTCTCCGCTGTCCCGACACCACCGACCCCCTGCAGAGCGTCCAGGACATCAGTAAAACCACCACGTAAGAATCCCGCAGTCCCCCTTCCAGAGTAAACCTGCGTTTCCGGCGGGAAGGAGGGGACGTCAGGGCAGCTGGTGGCTCCCTGAACAGTACGCGCTGGCCTGGCAGCCAAACCCCAGCACTGTTGCACAAATGAATTGCCTCAATGCCATTCTGGCTCTTCCACTAGCAGCTGCTGATGTGAAAGCGTTTGAAATGCGCAGGCCCAGGAGTTTTTAGAGACCGGGCCACCAGGCTCTCGGAGCGGCTGCTGTGGACACTTAAATCCTGGAGCAACGGGGCAGGGCGTCCCAGAGGCAGCAAGAGAAGCTAATATCCGAAACAGGCTAACCAGGAGGAGCTGGGTAATGGGCCCAGTTAGCTGCGGTGGGATGTAAGAATTGGCGGGCGGTCTGCCAGTCAGCACTGGTCTGTGGACAGGCTTGTCCAGCGTTCCCGATGCCGGTGGTGGGCTGCCAGGCGTAGCTCGCAGTGCTAACCAGGCTGACACTGCAGACTTAGGGTCCAGTCGGGCATTGGCCTTAGAACCGCACGTCGTCGTCCTTAAAACGAACACCTCCGCATTCAGTCCAGCAAATAGGAAATGGATTGAAAAGTGGCGCACTGGGACCTCCGAAGTAACCGTAGGCAGGGGACAGTCGCCCGGGGCAGGCGAGGGTTTGGAGGGAGCCCCGCCGGGACGTGTGCGCCTTTGGCCCAGGAGCGATCCACATCAGTATGTTATGTCGTGAGGCGCACGGGTACTAGGGCACGGTGGGGGAGGGGTTGGACATGTACCTAGGATCGACAGGGTGATGCGGGAATCGTTGGCTATTCTGTGAGCTTTGTTGCGCAGGAGACCAGCCTCTGAACGTAATGGGCCTTCAAAGCTACGCCTGCCTCCCTCCTGAAAAGCAGCTCTTGGCTATTCTTGCAGCCTGCGCTGCGCTTTCCTAACCTGGGGGTGTTCCCCTTTCCGGGCAAAGAACCAGGTTCTCTGATGGAGCCCATGGGGAGCCCTCTCCTACCTAGTGCTGTTTGGGGCATTTCTAGCCCACAGAGCAAGAGACCTTCCCCTTCCCCGAGCACTGTAGCAAGGGGGCAGGGCCGGCTCGCACGCAGCCAGTGCTTTGGGCTGCCATTTGATTGCCGCCTTCTTTTCCTTTGTACAGCTGCGTGGAGCTGATTGTCATAGAGCAGATGAATAAATACCGGGCGCGGCTCAAGGACATCAGCAGCCTGGAGTTTGCGGAGAACAAAGCCAAAAGCAGGTTGTCTTTGATCCGCAGATCAATGGTAAGTTTCGGGGGGGGGGGGAGGAGGTGTTGGTTCTGTTTCCATGGCAGGAAAACTGGAGCAGACCTTCCTGTCGCTGGAGGTGTCTCCAGCCGCGTTACCTATCGTCACTCCCCGTGGCACGTAAATTCGGAGGAGAGTCTCTTACCCGTGCTGCGGCGCCTTTGCGCAGTTTATTTGTTTGCTTTCTGGAACTGCGGAGAACACGCATGGTGCCAAATTGCAAGTCTGAGACAAATTTAGTGCTGGCAAGCCCGCCCCCCCTTCCTCTCCTTTTCTCTTCCCCTAATCTCCCCTGATCTTCTGCCTATTTCAACCTTCCGAGCTGCGAGAGCCTCCCCCAGATTTACGCCAAAGAAAAGCCGAACAGGGAGGGGTGCCTGGCAGGAGTCTGAGGAAAGTGCCACAGAGACCTGCACGGTTTGGGGATACGTTTGGCTGATTTGGGCTAGTTAATCTTTTAAGCAACACTCGGCTGGCCCTGACCAACTCACTCCTGTGCCAAAGCCCCCTAATTCCACAGTGCCCTGCTCTGATGCTGCCCCGGAATACAGCCCTTCGCTTGTGTCCCTCCCTCGTAGCATCGTGGAGAAACTAGGCTGAAATTGCCCTGAAACCGAGGCCTTGCTTTGCCTGCTGGTGTGCAGGTTGCTTCATCGGAAGTGCCTCCAGCAGAGGCACAGGAATTGAGATGCCCAGGAAGCGTCACCTTCCCCACCTGTCTGCCATCACCTTTCGCTTTCACACACCCAGTTGGGCCGCTGACAGGCAGCCTCTGGGATTTGAATCCGCCTGTTCCCCCCCGTTTGGTAGCTGATCGAGCCAGAGGCCCGTGTGCTGCGTTCCACCTCTAGAATGCGGGCGAACAGCTGATTGACTGCGGGCCGGCCCGCCCAGCGCTGTGCCCAGTAAAGCAGGCTTGCCGTAAGAAAGGCCAGTAAGCCCCGGGGCATGTCCTCTCAGGAATCCTGCTTGGTGACTTGCAGCCAGTGCTGACTCTGCTCCCAACAGGCGCTTCCCCCGCGACTGTGCAACGCTTGTGGCTCGGCTGTGCACGGCGGCAGATGCCGCAGAGAGCTGACTCACTCATGACATTAAAAGACTCTTGAAGTTCTTTTAAGGGGGCAGTGGCATGTGCGCTCTAACCCTCTGCTTTCCTTTTCATGTCCTCTCTAATCCAGAAACCCGTACTAATTGCGGTTAGATTTATGAGCATAACCCGCAGTTCAATCCCGGTATGTATTAACTGCACCGCACTCCGTGACCACTGCATCCCATCGCTATGTGTAACCCGCCTCCCATCCCCGCACCGTGCCGCAGGCTGTGCCCGTTCCTTCCTGTGCAGGACCCACCCCAGGGACCGACTTTTCACTTCGTGCTCAGGAGGGAGCATCCTCCTCCCCTAGAGGAGGCACGAGAGCAGGAGGGGAAACTGAGGCCAAATGGTTGATGAAATAGCCCAGCGACTGCAATCCCCTGGCCCGTTCCTCCAGGGCTGCTCTTGTGCTCTGGCACTGGGCACACGCTGGACCATGCCCAGCTCCTGCATGCAGCTCCACGGAGGGGTGATGGGACCTGGCAAATTACAGAACCCTGCTCAGGGAGGTGGAGGGGAATAGCTGGGGGAACCCTCGCCGCTTAGCCAGAGAGCCGCCACGGAGCTCTCTTCGGAGTCTTTAATCAGCCGGCTTCAAGCAGCTTTGTCCTTCCTGTTGTGATCCTCAGGCCCTTCACGTTCTCCCTGCCTGCTGGTCCCTTCTTTTCTTCCCTCCTTCCGATTTTCATCCAAGCCCTTCCTTCTTCCCTCGCACTTCCCTCCCCTGCTGTCGGATTATATGCAGCACCTCCGCACTAGGCCGGCTGCTTCAGCTCCGCCCCTGCTTCCCCCCGTCGATGGATGCCCCCGGACACCAGCCCCCAGCTAAAGCAGCTTAGGGGTGTTAGCGACTAGTCGACCAACCGATAAGCAAATGCTTATAAGGTAGTCGAGTAGGAACTCGACTAGTCGCTCCCCCCCTTGCTGCCTCTATCAGAGAGAGTCAGCAAGCGGGGGAGCAGGAGCTGGCTTAAAAGCTGGTTCCCCCAGCAATGTCCGTGCAGGGGGCAGGGAGGGCAGCGGAGAAATGGCAGAGCGCGGATTGAAACAGTCCTGTCACTGCCACGGCTGCTCCTCTCCCTTTGGAGTGTACAAGAGCCACCTGTGACTCTTGTACGTTTCAAAGGAAGAGACACGGGAACCCCTGCCAGCAGGGACTGCTTCTATCCTGCTGCCTCTCCCCCTTTGACATGTCCAGGAGCTGCAGGCGGCTCTTATACATCTCAAAGGGAGAGAAGCAGCGGGATTGAGCGTCCCCTTTATCGACTGATCGAGTAGTTGGTGGAAATTCCATCGGCTACTCGATTAGCTGATCGATCAACATTTAGCATCCCTAGTGCAGCTCTTGGAGAGCCAAACAGACCAAGAGGCCTCGTCTTTGCCCTCCCTATGCCGGAAGCCGAACACTGTGCAGTTCAGAGTTGGCTCTACCAGCCTTCAGGTTCTGGATCCAATTGAGGGAGCTGTTGTCTCTCGCCTCTCGGAAGCTGTTACTGCCTCGTGCCTGGCAGGATGGTCCTCGGTGATGGGGGGAGGGAGAGGAGCAGTCCGTGGCTGTGAGAGATGTGCACGATAATGCATCTGTTCTCTCAGCCACAGTAGTGCCAGGCTCGCTTAGCAGTGCAGTTTGCATTGCTGGGAATGGGATTTGGGCAACTCAAATTCAGGTGAGGGGGATAGCTCAGTGGTTTGAGCACTGGCCTGCTAAACCCAGGGTTGTGAGTTCAATTCTTGAGGAGGCCATTTAGGGATCTGGGACAAATCTGTGAGGGATGGTGCTTGGTCCTGCCGTGAGGGCAGGGGACTGGACTTGATGACCTCTCCAGGTCCCCTCCAGTTCTGAGAGACCAGTATATCTCCACATTAAAACAAAAAGCAGCTGTGCACCACTTAGAGCGAAAATAGCTCTCCCCACGTTTGCAGTCAGAACAGTTGGTGTTTTGCTTTCAGAGGCTTCCAACAATGTCCGAGTAGTTTCTCGAGAAGAGCCATAGGTGACATGATTGCAGTGTTTAATTACCTCTCTTGGCAGAACAGTGCAGGGCTCTGCATTCCAGCAGAGAAAGGCAGAACAAGAACCAATGAGCAGAAGACGAAATCAGATCAATTCAAATGGCACAAGGCCCACTTCTGAGAGTGATTAGCTATTGCAACAAACTGCCGAGGGATGTGTTCAATTCTCCAGCACTCGATGTTTCCAGCCAGGGCCAGGGTGCCTTACTGGAAGGGATGCCCTAGCCAAACACAAGTTACTGGACTCCGTACAGGGTAGGTGGGTGGAATTTTGTGCCTGTGTCATACAGGAGGTTGAAGAAGATTGAATCCCTTCATTCTCTCATGTCCAAAGAAACCTGTTGTTGTTTCTCTGTCCTCATGAGGCAAACTGGGCCGTCTGGTGCTAGGAAAGGTAAAATACAAACTAGAGCCCAGTTCCACATACAAGATCTTTGTTACTCTTTTCTTTGACTTCCTTTTCCCTGGGTTGGCATTCCCATCCTGCCAGGGAAAGCAATCCCTAGCTCCCATGAGTCGTGCTGGCAGAACGGCAGCACCTGCAGTATATGGGGCGTGAAGTTTGGCACAGTAATTCCCACCTGAATGGGAGAGACCCTCCGTGCCATAGTAATGTTTATGATGCCCTGCAAGTTACCAGAACATTTTAGTTACTGTTCTAAAATGGACCGTGGGGGGCTGCTGATCAGGTGTAGTGAGAGCGCTGGGTGAGTCTGTGAAGATCAGACCGTCCCGACTTTCCTCACTAGGTGGAGTTTCCCGAAGACACGACATTGATTTAGGATCCCAGCTCTCATTGCAAATCCATAGGGCTTGTGCGCTACCGTCTCTTACCGACTTCGGAAAATTCCTCCCAAACCAAACAGCAAAGGAGGAGCCTCCTCTGTAGGTCCCTGGTAGTTCTCAAACTCTTACAGTTTGAAATGGGGACTCTGGACTTTGGGCTCCACTTGCATCCCATCAGGCAAGTGGCCCGGTCTGCTGCAGCTGCCCAGTGCTCCATCAGCTGTCTGGTAGCGCCTCATCGCGCTGGAGGATGCTCCGAGGTTTCCTCTTGAACGGCTTCACCGCACATCACCTTCCCCCGCCCTTGCTTCATACAGTGGCACCTCTGCCGCCTCCTTCCTTGTCCCTGATCTAAGGAGCTAGCGTGTGCTTTAACTGGCCCCCGGCCTGCTTTAGCACCGGATCTCTTGTTGCCACCGACGTGTGGGGCTAAAAGTGCAGCCGTCGCTTTGTAGCTGTCTCTCCGCCCGCCACCTTTTGAGCTCCCTAGTGTGTGTCGTGTACGGAGAGCAACGCCCCGGCCTGCGGAGCTGCGTGTTCCAGTGGAGAGTGTTCCCTGGCTCGGGCTGATTGCAGGGCGAGGCCAGTTAGTGCTGTGCATGCCGACGGCTTGTGTGTAATGTGCAGCACGTCCTTGCGCTGGGCCAGCGTGGTGCAGGGGCGGAGGGCAGGCGTCCCGCCGGGCTCGCCGAAAAGCAGTCAGCCGTGGCTCGAATTGCGTGTGAAACCCTGACGTGCATGCCGCTAGAAAGGAACATTGACCATTTTCATCTGTCGTCTCGGCTGCGTCTGTCTCCGAGCCTGCTGGGAGCTCATGCACCATGCAGGCTGTGTGCTGCGCACTGGCTGCTGACATTAGCTCCTCCCACTCTTGGGATGGGGGGAGAAAAGCACGCTCAGCCCGACTGGCCAGGAGCTGCCTGCAGGGTTGGGCCGCGCTGGCCCAGGTTGGTTGATCTGGGTTTTTACCTGCAGGGCAAAGGGCGGCTGAGGAGAGGAACCTTCCCCAGCCCCACGTCTCCTGCCTCGGGGCGTTTGCCCTCTGTGTCTGATGTCTCGGAGGAGACGGTGAGTAGCGAGGAGGCCATGGATGTGGACGTCTCTGATCAGCAGCAGGCGGCCATGCAGCAAGAGGAGAGGGTGCTGACGGAGCAGATCGAGAGCTTGCAGAAGGAAAAGTGAGTCCCGGGGATCCCAGGGGTGGAAGGGCACCATGCTGCAGGGACGCTGGAGTCTCACGTTCAGACCCTCTGCAAGTCACAGTTGAATGCACGCAGGGCCCCACTTCCTCCTCTGGAGGAGCTCGCGCAAGGCAAACTCTCGTTTCCCCCCAAGAGCCCCGAGACGCCCTTCCGTCAGGGCTCTGACCGGCCTCCCGGCCTGCCGGGGGAGCAGATGATGAAATGTTCTAAGCTGCAGCAACATCCATCTGCTGCTGAGACTCCGCTCCGTCTCCTGGAGAGGCTGCGCCTCGGCCTAGCTGGGCTGGGCAAAGTGCTTGTTGACAGGAAGCAGCACTCGGGGGCATGCATGTAGGCATCAGCTGTGGAAGATGTTCAGCCTTCCCGCCGCCCCTTGCTAACCTGGCTAGATGCACCATGGCTCCTGGTTCTTAGGCAGCCATGCTGGGCCAAGCACCTCCGCGGCCGGCCAGGAGATGGAGATTGATCTCCTCTGATGCGGACCTTGCCTTGGTGTGACGGGCCGGACCGGGTCTGGGCACAGCTGAGAGCGTCTGCTCAGGCGAATTGCTCAAACTCGGGGCTCCCTACAGCCCCTGACCGGAGACCTTCCCAAACAGGCCACACACCAGTCACACCAAGCAAAACCCCTTAGACACCCCAGCTCTCCCCGTGCCGCAGTCAGCCTAACACAGGTGAGGGGGTATAGGACCCAATCTCACCTACCCCGAACGGGTCTTTCCGGTCCCAAAGAACCAGCCACCGTTCCCAGTCAATTTACACTTTGGATCGTACCCACAAGACCACGCTGAGCCAATCCTTTAGAATCTACCATCTAAAGGTTTATTAATAAAAGATAGAAAAGCAGGAGAGTGAGATTGTTGGGGAGAATACATTACATGCACCGAAATCACCCAGTTCTGGATGCAAGCTCTCAGCAAACTTCTGGCTTAAAAGTCTCTGGTGCACATACTACGTCAGGATGGGTCAGCAATCCTTCCCGGCTCGCTGTCCCTCACAAGGCTGCATCAGGAGCAGAATTGCAGACCAGATGGAGTCTGCCTCATGGCATTTTAGATCCATCCCTGGTATCTTCCAAGCTGGAGCAGGTCGCATGGCCCAGTGACCTATCCCTGTGTCTGCGGTCATCAGACACTGGGTGGTTTGCAGGTATCCCGATTTCCAGGCGCATTCCTCAGGTGTGTATTGGCACCGAGAGAGCCATTGTCCTGGGAGCCGTGCTAATGAGCACAGACACTGGCTGAGCATTCTTTGCCCGTTGCTCTGTCCAGCATAAGTGCAGAGTCCATATTGATTACTCCACATACTGATATTGCACAGGTACATGAATAGCACATACAGAATCAGTAAAACACAAGCTTTTATTTGACATGTCACATGACCCCTTTGTACATACTTTGGGGCAAACACCCCCCCCCCTTGGGTGCAGCAATGACCTCTCTGATCCCATTAAAATCCAGTAATGTGACACGTGGTCACCCCCAAGTCAGCCTGTGGGCATGTGCTCCGTCCCGGCCTGGGGAGCGTGGCATGCCCCCCGTGAACTCTGCTGCCTTTCTGTCTCCCTCAGCCCTGGGGCGGGCCCAGGTAGTGGGGAGGGCTGTCCAAGCTCTGCTCAGGGGACGGGCCCTTGGCAGACTGGGACTGGCTGGGAGGTTCTTGCTGATGGTTCCTCTTGCAGAAGTCTCCCAGGCCGCTGGTGGCTGAGTCCCATGTGGGCTCCAGCTCCGAAATGTGCGCTCTCCTCCCGGGCCTCAGTGCGACGCCCCCGGGCCGGTGTTTGGCCTGGCACTGGGGGTTGGCGGTCTGTTCCCGACCCTGCGGGCGCAGCACTGGCTGGCTTCTCCCTGCCTTGCTCCTGGGTCACAGCTAGGGCTGCCTTTTGCAGGGAGGAGCTGACTTTTGAAATGCTGGCGCTGGAGCCCCGGGCCTCGGACGACGAAACCCTCGAGTCGGAAGCCTCTATTGGCACCGCGGACAGCTCCGAAAATTTGAACTTTGACTCGGAAGGGGCCGTCTCGGATCGATCGGGTAAGTAGCGGCCGCTGCCGCCAGGCGTTCTGACCAGCCTGGGCCGGCTCTTAGACTCCCCCTCCCTTCCCGTTGGGTGCGACGCCGCCAGTCCCGCAGCATAGAATTGTGAGCTGGCCAATCCCAGTGCTTGGGAGGAGGGATTCCCTTGCAGGGGCAGCGCCCTCTGCTGACGAGAGCCCAGGCCTGCAGGCAGGTTGCAGACCTCCCTTTGCTACTGCCTCGTGTATGGACCTCAGTGGGTCGGTCTGCCCAGATGCATTGTGGGTAACCCTTTCAGGCGGTAACCTGTGGGCACAGAGCGGGTCACTTCCCCTTGCAATGTAATTGCCCCCCCACCGCGCCCCCGACCTGCCCAGGCTGCATGGAAACGCTTTCCTGTGCGCACAGCTGGGTCTGTCCGGTCTCATTCTCCTCCCTCTCTCCCGGCCAGAGAGAAGTTTAGCACTTAATTCGCTGAGGCCCGCCAAGGCCGAACCCACCAGCAGGCTGCGAAGGCACCTGAGGCGGCAGCAGGACTCTGTGGATTCCGTGGACTCCTCGGTCTCTTCTCCGTCCTCGTCCTCCTCATCCTGCTTACCTCACGTGCCCAGGAAGCGATTCCAAATGTACTCCAAGTCGCCCTTCTACCGAGCAGCGGCTCCGGGCGACTCGAGCGAGACGAGGCTGGGACTGGAGGGGTTGCCAGGGCCGATGCGGGGGCTGGATGACAGGCTCCAGTTCACCAGCAGAGGGACCTTCAGCCCTGAGAAGGGCAAACAGAAACTGAAGAATGTGAAAAACTCTCCCCAGAAAACCAAAGAGCTGCCGGAGGGGGCAGCTGGGGCAGGCCGGAAAAGGAACCCGGATGCCGACTGCGGCAGCGCCCAGCAGCTGGTGCTGTTTGGGAACAATGAGTTCATGGTGTGACCGGGGGCCTGAACTCTCCTCGTGGCTGCAGAGAAGCGAGAGCATCTCACCTTCGGTCTCGTTCCCCATCGCCGCCGCCACCACCATTGTAGAGTTGCTACCCGCTGCCACGCAAAGCGTTTAGTCACTAACTGCTCGGGCTCCCGGCCTTGCATTGCCAGCGCGGAAGGGAGCAGGGCCCCCCGGACGCAAGCCTGTTGGGGACCGTTTCAGCAGTGGCCTTAGCTGTTTTTAACCCTTTGGCACGCCAGCCCTGCCAGGTTTCTTAGACCGGGGACTCAGAAGAGAAGATCCGTTGGGGGAAGAGTTGCTGGTGCGCCCTGTTTAGGTCCCATCAGCCCCTGGCTTTGGTCTGAGCAGAGGAAATGGGGAGAGGGAGAACCAAGCCGCCAGGTAACGCCAACGGGATCTTAGAGTTGGGGAGTTGTTCCATCCTGGCTCGCCCTTGCTGGTGAAAGCTGCAGACTTGGGGTGTGGGTGTTGGTGCTGGAGGAAGCGCCGGCACCTTACAAGGCACCCCGGCAGAATAGACGGAGCCCTTTGTCCTCAGCTGTTTCTAATGCACTCCGTGTTGTTGTCAGGTGATAATAAAAAGCTATCATTTCCATTCAAGCAATCGGAGCATGCCTCACCCCCCCACACGCCACGTAAACCCGCAAAGGAGAGAGGGATTTTATTTTTGTTGTTGAGATGTCAGGAAAACGAATGCCAGTGGGACTCCTGGTTAGTTCAAGCCAAATACTTGTGCCGAATTTTCCATAGCCATAAAGAAGCCCCCGATCGAGGCACAAAGCAGGGTTCCTAGAAAGCAAAGGAACCTGTTGAAATGTAACCCTCACCCTTGTCCAGCCACTTGCTTCCTTGCAGTGCTGCCTAGGTGCACACACTGACCAAGGGAAGTGCCGGAACCTCTCCGCCAAGCCACAAAACTCAGGCAGGCCACACAGGCACAGCAAAGGCAAATGCCCGGAAAAGTGTTAAGGAAACCTTCCCAATCTGTTTTTAAAATGTGACCTACCCAATTTTCTTCCCTTTTCTCACATCGTCAGTATTAAAAGCAAAAAGAACAAAGAATCGAGGATGACTCTGTTAATGCTCTGGTTACTATCCGTACATGTTAATGGTTTTTATTCCCCTCCCCCAGCTGGAACGTTTTTGCCGGGGGAAAAGGGAGAAGTGAGACGAGGTAGAATTAGCCCCTAAGAGTATTGCAAGGAAAGACGTGGCACCGTTTTTCCCCACCGTGCAGCAGCCCAGTGAATATGTGTGAGCTTAGAATGTGCGAGAGAGGCTGATGCGTGTGCACCGGGCCCTGTAACTATGGCGCCTTTGTGACAGCAAGCGTGTGACGACTGTCAGCTTCAAAGCTCTTGCTCAATCTCTTTGGGGCGAGCGGCGCGGAGTCGCTCTGTCCTTCCCATGCGACTTGCCGCCAGTGCGGATGCAGCTGTCAGGGTTTTTAAAGCAGTGTTGGAAATGAGTCGTGTAATTAGCAAGCGCAGGGGCAGTAAGCCACGTGGTGACTTGGAACATCAAGGGGCTGGCCCTCCATGTCAGTCTGCATCCATGGCCACAGAGCAGCAGACCTAGAGCATCACTCCGGGAAACGCTTCCCGAGGCCTGTCTGTTTCCCGAAGCCACCAGGGATCGGCTGCTCAGAGGAGCTGTTGATCAGAAGGGGCAGTTAGAATAAATGGCAGAATAAATGCTGGACTGGACCGGCCAGTTGACCTGCTAGTCTGTCCTGGGTCGTGTTCTGAAGCTAAATGTGGTTCTCATCTTGATCCTCCTAATCAAAAATCTAGAGCAGCAGTGTCAGCGCGGCAGGCCGGTTCGTGGCCCCGACCTGTCGGTCTCTCCCCAGAGTCACGGGAAGATCCTGGCATTTCAGAGTGAGTTGGGCAATGGTTTTAGGATTTTACCTCCATAATGAGGAATGTGAAGCATCCTGCGTGCAGCTCCCAGGACCCCCGCCCCAGCCTCCCTTCCCGGACGGACCCACCTCTGCGCCTGACCTCACCAAGGCCCGCGTCCGTTCAGAAAGGCCCTTCCCGATCTTGCAGCTGTTGTGGCCAATGCACACATGGTTTGGGGCTCTGGGGTGAGACAGGCTGCGGGAGGTTGCCTGTCGTAAGAGGTTTCACGATTCCTTCCTGCAGACTTCGTTGGCTGGGACGCGAGACTCGGGCTCACCCCTCGGCTGTGCTTCTTTCCCGAGATGCTTCCTTTCCTCTTTTTGCAGTGAAAAATATAATGTAGGCCGCTTTCCTAAGAGGGGTGATGTGGCGCCAAGCCAGAGACTTTTGGTTCCCGCTTTAGCCTCTGTGGGTTTCATCCCATCGCGCTCTTGAGTTCTGCTGATGCTAAGTTACTAGACTTCTGAGAACCCCAAGAACCCCAACAAGGTGGGCGGTGGTTATGAAGGTGGAAAGTAACTAAGGGAATTCAGCAGGGCACCACGCCCTTCAGAAGCCCTTGATAAGATTACACGCACACAACGCATAGGAAGTGGCTAGGATGTGCTGTACGTGCACTGATGCCGCACAGTGTAGCAAAGTGGGGCAGTTTTAAACGTGGCTACAGGCCAGCTGAGTACAGATCTGGCAGCTGGAACCGTGGTTAACCACACTGGTGGTGCATGAGCCAGGAGGGATTTCATCTTAGGGGTGGTTGGCTCTGTACAGCTCCTAGCGTAAAGGAGTAAAACTAAACTTGGCCAGTAGAGTCAGAGGAACCAGGATGCTCGCGGGAGCAGATCAGTTGAGGGAAGGACATGCCATTGTCACATCGCCTCTGTGGAATGAAACCACGACTGCACTGCCCAGTCCAGGGATGCTCGGAAAAGTCGCTCTGTAAAAAGTGTTGTCTTAGCCGGTGCCTATGGGTCTTCCCATGATTTCCCTCTGAAATTTGCTGTGTTGAAAATTCCAAGCACAAGTTCTGAACTGCCAGCCCCGCAGACTCGCCTCCGTGAGCTCCTAACCCAGCTGTGTTCTCTCTGCCACTCGCTGTGAACCTCCCCGGAGAACGGGGTGTGTGAACGCTGCCGGCACCTTCCAGCTGAGCAGCTGGTCCGGGGTCTGCCCAGCTGATGGGAGCACAGGGAAGGAGCCACTGGGACACGGCTACTTTGGGGATCATCAGAGTGAGAAAAACCCCTAGTCTGATGGATGGAACCGTAGCCGCAGGACAAGGGCTTACTTCCCTGCTGGGGCTATTCCCGTTCCTTCTCCTGAAGGGTTTTCCACCCGTTGCCTTGCTGGTTCCTGCCATACTGAGCATCAGCAGAAGCAGCAGGTTGGGGGAGGGTAACGGGTTCCGGGTTGCTGCCCCTGCAGATTTAATATCACCAGCCAAGCAGGGCAGGTTGGGAACCCTGCGGCACACCCGCAGAAGCAGACAGACAGTACTGGAAAAGCATGCGGGGGCCCAGGGTGGATTTGTCTACTCTGGTTAGCTGAAGAGAGGAACTGTCTCTCCCTTCCCCCGGGCCGTAGGTGCACGGGTGTTCCAGACGCACCTGCAGTTAAGCTGGTAAGCACCAAACAGCACGCAAATTCCCCTTGGAAATCAGAGGGGTATCGTGGCTCTCGGCATGTCCCCTTCCCCCCTGCTCGGAGCTTCTGACTCTTCAGCTACACGCCGGGTTTGCCCTCGTTTTCCTTTCTTCCGACCCCAGCGCGTCCATTGCCGCCAGACCCCCCCCCAACTTCCCTTTCCGCTTGTCTTGGGGGGAGGGGGGGGCAGTGAAATGGTTTTAGTGGGTCCAGACTACGTGTGGCCATTTCATTCTTATTCTGATCCCAGGTGCAGACTAGAGCAATCCTTTGTTTCGTTCCCCGTCCGCGTTTCCACCTGCGGCTTCCCCACCGGTCCTGTCCCGCAGGAGGGAAGCGGTAGCTTCCGAGAGATGATACACGCCTTGTACCAAGTGAATGTACTTACCACTGGAAAGGAGGGGGGCTGCATATTATTATTATTATTATTTGTAATGGAAAATTTTAAAGTAATTTATAAGTATGCGGAGTGTAAATTTACAAAGCAAAGTCTGTATTGTAAAAGGATATATTATCCTGTGTCATACGCACGATACGTTTTACCTGTTTAGGGGAGACAGACAGACACATACAAGAGAATGAATTCTCTTGCCCATAGAGCCGGCTTGCGTGCCACTGAGCAGTCAGCTGGCACTTGGTAATTTCATGTCAGTAGGTTTTCTTTCATTTTTTTTAAATTAATGTTGTTTTTTCCTTCTGGAACAAGGCCGTCATCTGTATAAAGTGCAATTTGTGTAATATTTCTTACATATAGACTGTGTGGCTGTACAAACACACCTTTATGAACAAATAGCCCCCAGCTTATTAAAGAGCAAACAACGAGAGCGGCTGACGTGGTTTGTGTGACTCGGACTCGTGGCTTTTCCGTGTTGGCGGGGTCAGGGGGCGGCCAACCCCAGCGCCTGGGTAAGACGGTTAAGACTCGACGGAGGAGCAGAAGCAGGGTGGGTCCAGCCTGCTTGCTTCTCCAGAACAGTCCTCGATCTGATGTGGTCCAGACGCATTCAGCAGCCATTCCGCAAGACAGCCCTGAGACGCGTCTGAGCTGCTGAGACCCGAGTTTCCATGCAGACTGAAAACGCGGGTGGCTGCCGTCGATTCCAGTGGGGGCCCGGGAGATGCCGCTGTCAGAACGGGCCGTTCGCGCTCCCTGTCTGAAAGGGCGTCTCGGGGCTGGGACACCTGATCCCGGGGGGGAGAGGGGAGGAAACCCCATTCTTCCGGGTTTCCAGGCTCGCCTGCCTTCAGGGCGGTGGTTGAAATAGTCCCAGGGCTTATGTAACAGTCACCGGCACTGGACCAAGTTGTCCGAAGTCCAGACCCCCAAGGCTGGGAGGATGGGGGGAGACTCTCGTGTCGCCCTGACCTGACGTGGCATCCTGGGATGCTGCCTGGTGGGGGCCGTATCCGAGACCATGTGGATGGATTGTCGAGGATAGTCCAGCCCCGAGTCCCGCCCCATGCGACTCATCCGCGTGGGCACTAATGCTGCGAGGTTTCACCTCGGCAAGTCAGTGACTTTGGGGTGAGGGTGAAGGACTCTGGAGCATGGGTGGCCTCTTTGTCCCTTCCGGTTAAGGGTCAGGGCCAGGCAGAGACGGGTGCATCCTGGGGGTGCAGGCCTGGTTGCAAAAATGGTGTCGGCAGGAGGGTTTTGGCTTTCTGGGCCATGGGATGCTGTTCCAGGAAGGGCTGCTAAGCAGGGCTGGGCTGCTCCTCTCCGGGCAGGGTGGGAGCACGTTGGGCACAAATTGGCTAACCGAGCGAGCCAGGCTGTGAACGAGGTTGGAGCGGGACAGCTGACCAAAGCCCACGGTTAAGTGAAAAACATGAAGACTTGGGTGAAGGCTCAGAATTTGAGGGCAGAGGGGAGGAAGCATGGGCTGTTGTAGCAGGGATAAGGGAGAGATGAGACCAAACTGGGGAGGGAAATTAAATCCGCATCGGAGAGATCTGTGTGCTTCGTGCAGAAGCTGGGGGAAGAAGAAAGATCTCGTAATGTTGGAAGTAAACGGTGAGGTAATTGGCATCACAGGGACTTGGCAGGAGGATGGGCATGACTGGGATGTTGGTGTAGAAGGGAAGGCCGGCTAGGGAGAAAGGGAGGAGGTGGGGTTGCCTTGTTCAGCAAAATGTGTCCACTTGGACTGAGGGTAAGATGGACATAGCAGACAGACTTGCTGAAAGTCGCCAGTTAGGATCAGGTACCAACCAGGGGTGATATCCTGGGACAGGCCCGTTCCAGACACCTACCCAGGCAGAAGGTGGATGAGGCTTTTTTAAACCCCCTAACAAAATCATCCAACGCACGGGACTTGGTGGTGACGAGGGACTTGACCTGCTCAGGCATGTTGGGAAGATAACACAGCTGGGCGCAGATTGTCCAACAAGCTCTTGGAATGTGGTGGAGACTTTTTTTTTTTTTAAAACTTCAGACAGTGGAGGAAGCTACTGGGAAGAGGCTGCTCTAGATTGGATTGTAACAAACAGGGAGGAGCTGGTTGGGAAGTTGAAAGGCAGCATGGGTGGAAGTGGCCATGAAACCATCGAGGTCGTGATTCTGAGGAATGGTAGGCAGGAGAGCCGCAAAGCAGAGGCAGTGGATTTCAGAAAGGCCGCCTTTCGCAAACTCAGGGAGCTGATAGGCAAGATCCCAGGGGAAGCAAGTCCACGAGGGAGGACAATTGGCAGTTTTTCAGAGACACATTCTGAAGGGCATAAGAGCAAGTTATCGGCTGCCATTATGGTCGTAACTTCGGGCACCGCCCCGGGCTGAGCACAGCAGAGAGGCTAACGGAGCCTTACCCGGCGCTGTGCTTGGCAAGAGGCAGCGATGCAGCCGGCCTGCGAGCGGGAGGGTGTTATCCAGGGCTGGACTGGCAGCTCCTCCGCCTAGCAGACAGGAGGCCCCGACTAAACGAAACGGTTCCCAAGAGCACTTTATTAGTGACCCCACGCTGGGCAGCAGCTGCCGGGCGAGAGGCCCTGGCTGGATGTGTCCTGGTACAAATACAAAGGAGCTGGAGTAGGCAAAAAAATATTGTCCTGGCCCCCACATCTCCCGGCTGGGCAGCGATTCCAGCCTGAGCGCTGCCAGCCAAGCACCTGCTTAGGACAGAGGGTGTCGGCCTGGTGTCCAAAGGGAGGAGTTTATAGCCACTCCTATCGAGCCGCCTTGCTGTGGCCACCGATCCCGTCGCCGTTGTCCTGGCCACGCGAGGGCGCTCCCACGGCTCTCCTGTGCAGCACTGCGGAACCCGGCTTCTACGTGACTGTCAGGACAGCCCTGCTCAGATGGCCTGCTGCTGCCGAAACACACCCTCCCCCCACCCGACAGCCTTCCTCCTTGACTGCACCCGGCTTTGCGGGTGGACGCCCCTCCCCGGGCTTTGACTTCGCCAGGGGCCATCGCAGCTGCAAGGTGGGTTTCAAACCCAACGGCCAGTCAAGGGAGGTTTCCACTTCCCTGCAAACAGCTGCGACACGCAGGTCCAAGGCAGCACTCCGCGCTCTGCCCTCACCGGGTGCTCCTCCCTAGATGGCTCCTGCGGTCATGCTCCATTGTTTCGAGACATCGGACCGCGCCCCCGTGTTAAGCGCCTCCGCCTGCCTTAAAGTCGGTGTCTGGGTCACCTCTGAGCCTGGCACGTGGTGGGAAACCCCCAGGGGCAAAGTCCTCTACAAAACGCCTTGCCCCAAGGCTGCTCTGCGGGTGATCTAGTGAGCACCCAAGGCCAGTTCACGTCTTCCCCTTCCAATAGACAGTCGCCTTCTCCTTGGCTCTCCTAGGCCGCCATCGGGACCGTGGCAGGGCACGTCTGGTGATTTCTAGAACCAAACCTTCCCCCTCTCCCAGCAAGCTCGACTGCACTCCCCGCACGTGACATGGGTTCAGAGCCTGGACCTTTCAGTCGTGCATTTTTTTCACCAATTTTGCTGGCCTTCATGTCTCGCTTTGCACCTGCCTCCCCCGCTGGCTGGCGTGAGCACAGGGGCCATCGGCAGCTCGTATTCTTCACACGTGCAAGGTGAGTTTCGCCCGGGGAGGTACCGCGGGATTCTTGTGGAGGTGACATAAGCTGATACATTTGGATCCATTCTGGGTCCGAGCATCTGCTGTGTGAGCGGCTGGCATGACGGGAGGTTGATGGGAAGTCGTTGCCAGTTGCTTGGGAACAGAGGTTAATGCCGGGCCGTGCTAGGCCAGGACTGGAAGATGCTTAGTTGACCGGCATGGCGCACTCTGCACTGACGGGGTCCCCACGCGCCTTTCACCGGCTCTTGGGCTCTGTGCGGTGCAAACCAGAGGCTGGTACTAAGCGTTCCTGCTGGTCCAGGAAACCCAGGACCCTGCTCACCAGGAGGCCAGTCAGTTTTTGAACATGTCGCAGAGCAGCTTCTCCATGGGCGTGTTCCCGATGGTTCTGCGGAAGAAGAGGAGCTCGATGCGGTCGGAGGAGATAAACCTCAGGGAGGGGAGGAGCAGGAGCAGTTTCCCGAACCTGGAGGAAAGCAGCGGGGTGTCAGTGTGGGCTGGGCGAGCTGTGAGCGGAGCCGGGATGGCACGTTTCCCGGGGCTCGGCCCGCAGCATGGTGCTGCCATCTGTGTAATGCCGGGGCCAGGTACAGAGGTGAGTTGGGGAAGAGCCCAAGCGAGGGGCCGTCTGGGCAGCAGGACGCTCAAATCCCTGCTTGTCGGCTCACCGTGGCGCTAGGACAGCGCCCATGGTGGGGAGGAGCCGGAGGGGGTTGGTGGAAGAGGCCAATTGGCTCAGAGAAGTCGCCAGACGTTTATCTTCCCCCCTCCTGCTCGTTGGGGGTGTAAATAGCCTGGGGCGGTGGGAAGAGCCCAGGAGAAGGAGCAGCCCCGTGAAGAGGGCGGAGGGGGGCACGGGAGGATGAGATGGAGGCAGGTCCAGAGCCCGGGATCCCTGGACCGGACGAGCAGGAATCCCCACAAAGCCGAGGTGCCGCTCTCCCAGCCCACCCAGGCTGCGCACACCCCAGGGCTCTAGCGTCTGGCCCTGCGGAAGGGCTGCTCCCGGAGCCAGGGCACAGCGCCGCTCTCCCAGCGCCACAAGGACCAGACGCCCGCCAAGGCCTTTGGCATCCTGGAGGTGAGGGGACAAGCGATTTCTAAAGGGCGTGTCCAAGGGGGCAGTTGCTGGACAGCTCGGAGGGGCGGGAAGGCGCATGAGCCAGGCAAGCGGGCAGGGAGCCAGCAGGGAAGGAGGCTGCGTCACCCAGGGCCCATCCGTGGCGGGAGGCCGGGTACCTGACAGGCTGGCTGGGGTAGTGCGTCCGGTTGTGCTGGTCCAGCATCACCTGCGACTGATCCTGCAAGTTCTCCACCTGCTCCGGATCCTTCAGGCCTCGCGTCTCTGTAGGGAGATGAGGGCTGTTCCGTGGGGCCGCGCCCAGACAGGCTCCCGGCCACAGCGGGCAGGCTGGGGCAATCGCACCCCGTATGACGCGTGGGCCAGCAGCCGCGGGGGGGGGGGGGGCACTGCTCCTTGAGATGTGCTTTTGAGATGCTTTGCGGGGCCTGCACTCCAGCCCCTTTTCCCTAGGACAGGTCCCCCCATCTCCCCAGCCTGCTGGCTGCTCCCCAGGGGCACAGCTTCACACGGGGGGGCTCGGCCACGCTGCCCCCTGGCCTGGGTGAGCAGCGACAGGTGAGCGCTGCCCAGCGGCGGGGCCTGGCTTGTTTTCAGCAGTCTCAGGCTCTCCCCTGGGGAGGTGCAGCTGGAAAGGCTGCTGACGGCATCCCTGCTGGGCACATCGTTCCCGTGGCACGAGGAGCCGAGCGTCCACGGGGCCGGCCGGGGCTTGGGAGCGGCTGACGGTGCCAAAGCCGGGGGGGCTCTGCGGGTTGTCGGAAGCCAGATGCCAAACTGATGGGTTTCTGGGGAACGGCTCGGACCAGCCGCCCGCTCTGAACAGCCTTACCACGAGGCAAACTGAGGCAGACGCCTCAGGTGCCAGACTGGGGGCGGGGAGAGGCGCCACTAGAGTGTAGAAAATTGTGTCTGCTGCTGGTGCATGTGCATTCTCTCTGCGCTAGATGCACAGCGATGGGGGAGCGCTGTGCTGGAGGAAAGAGGGCACAAGAGACATCACAGGCAGGAGGCAGAAAAACGGCAGGGGGGGGCATCCTTTGAGCTCCCCGCCTCAGGTGCCGAAATGTTGTGGGCCAGCCCTGAACGGCAGGAAGCCCAGGGCAGTGCTGCAGTGCAGGGCAAAAGGGTTACGCCCCGATCACCGCCAGTCACAGCAGGGGGCAGCGGGAGGGTCCCGGCTCTGCCAGCCCCTGGCAGCGAGGACGGGAGCCGCGCTCTGTCCAGGGAGATGGCTGGTGGCATTTTCTCTCCCCCGACACGCAGCATGGGCTAGGGGGCACGGGCAAGCGCCGGGGGGGCGGGAGGGAGGATAGGGCAGGGTGGGACTGAGGGGCGTTGGCAGAGATGTGTGGATGAGGCCCTGCCCCTCCAGCCGGGCTCACCTGGTTTGAAGAGCACGATGGCCTTCATACAGGCGAACTCCGCGGGGTCGATGGTCAGGGCCTTGAAGCGGGCGATGGTTTCCTGCAGGATGCGGACGTCCCCACTGGCAGACACCAGCTTCCCGTGGGTGTGCGGGGAGAGCTCAGGCACGGAGAGCAGCGGGCAGCTCTCCAGAGGCATGGACCACTGGATGGCACAGAGGAGGAACAGCTCGCTCCAGGCTTCCTCCAGCAAAATCACCTGCCGGGCCAAGAGAAAGGAGCGTCTGAGCGATGGGATGGAGCATCTGTTTCTGTGTGGGTATTGGTGGGTGTAGGATGTATATGTGAGTGTGCAGGTGTAGGGATGCAGGTGTACAGTGTAGGTGGGGTACAGGTGTGGGGGTACAGGTGTACGGTGTGTGGGGGGGTACAGGTGTAGTAGTGTAGGTGTACGGTGTAGGGTATGGTGTAGGTGGTGCACAGGTGTAGGGTGCATGAGAAAGTTAACAATGAGAGAGCTCAGCTGTGAACCGTGAGGGCAACTCCATCAGGCGTCTCCCTAACTTGGGGCAGCAAAGGGTGACGGGAAGCGGACGCAGCAAAGCGACAGACGGACAAACGGACAGGCCGCCTGACCGAGCTCGAGGGATGTGTTCAGACTGTGCCAGGTAAGCAAGAAAAACGTGAGACTGGACCTTCAGGGCCCAAATGGGGCTGCCGGCAGCCAGGCCAACCACGGAGTGAGGGGCTGGGCTGCTCCGCCCGTCGCTTCCTCGGGCTGAGCACACCGGCCACAGAGCAGCAGCACCAACATGGCCGCCCCTTCCTCATCCTGCCCCCAGAGACGCCCTGGCCAGTGTGGGACCCTGAGGCAGCCCGAGGGGAGTCCCACCCCCGGCTGCGATGGGAGACGCCTCCTTCCCCACCGGGTGTCCCTGTCCCTCCCCTGCTGTTTCTTCTCTCCGCCTCGGCCCCGTCGCTCGGGTGTTTGTGCCCAGGCTTCCAGGCAATGGGATGGGACCTGAACAGCGTCCCCAGCCCCATGAACGTCCCCTGCCCCCATAACTGGCTTCTCCCCCCGCGAGGCCGGTTGTTGGATTCCGCCTCACCGACCAGCAAGGGCGGGGGGCAGGGGCGCGGGGGGTCCAGCGGAAGGGGGGACTTGGGGCGTTCACGCGGAAGCCTCGCTGCGCCCTTGTCTGTCCCTGGTGCCCTCCTGCGCTGTCCCCAGGAAGGGGCGGCGAAGGGCCCGGCCGGGGGCTTGCGGGGCAGGCCTGTCTGTACGAACCGGCCTGGCGGGAGGCGCATGGTGCCTGGGTTCTGCCAGCGCTTCGGCCTCCTCCCCACTGAATTAATGGTGCGAATTCTAGCCCCCGTGCGGCCGCCACTTCCCCCTCGGGCCTGTGCTCCCGGGGCGGGCGGTGGGACGGGGCTCGGGAAGGGGCCTGTCTGGAGCCCCCAACGGCCGCTGGCCGCAGCCCAGTCAGTCCGGTCGGGCTCCCGCCTCACCTGGTCGCGGAAGGGCAGGTTGGAGAAGACCGGCAGGTTCTTGGCCCACTTCACGGCCATGAAGAGGAGGCGGGCGGAGGTTTCGTAGACGCTCTCCGGGCTGGCGGGGGGGTAGGGGGACGCCTGGGGCTGCCCCGGGCTCCGCTCGGGCTCGCTGCCCGTCACGTCGATGTTCTCGTCGGCTGGCGGGAGGAGAACGGCAGGGTCACCGGCAGCCACAGGACCTGCCCCAGTGCTTCAGGGACGAGCCAGGGCAGGTCCGAGTCTCGGCACTTGCAGGCAGCCCGAAATCGAGGCTGGAGCCCGGGCCAGGAGGGGGGCTGAGCAGCCAGTCGAGCGCGCACCCCCCCCCATGTGGGGGAAGGAGGCCCCACCCTGCTGCACTGGGGGGAGGACACCCCGGCCTCCCAAGGGTGGGGGAGCCAAGCAGAAGGGCTCAGGCTCCGGCCCAGACGCGGAGCTGGTGCCTCTGGTGCCCCGTGCTGGGCAGCAGCTCGCCCCACTCAGCTGGGTCGGGCCCAGATCCTGCTGCAGCCTCCCCCCCCGGGCCCAGTGACCCACCGTCCTCCGGCTCCAGCTTGGCACAGGTCTCGGCCGTCATCAGGCTGGCCATGAAGCGGTGGTTGCTGGGCGGCGTGGGCACCCGGAGCCCCAGGCTGCCCGGCCCGGCGGCGGCAGGGCCCCGGAGGCTCGGCGGGGCGGGACAGGGCGGCGGCGGGGCCTCCCGCGTGGTGGCCAGGTGGGCGGGCGCCAGGTCGCTGTTCCGCGGGATGCTGTCGAGTCGCACCTGTGCCGTGCTGCGGGGCTGGCGCTCGTTCTGCACCGCTGGGGAGGCAGAGCAGGGGGGCTAGGGGCTGGGGGTCCGAGCACTGCCCCCAGCCTCCCTGCTGGGCAGCCGGGCTGTGAGACGGGCGCTGCCCCCGCCCTTCCTGTGAGCGGCAGGTGGCCACCGCCCTCCCGCCCGTTCACCCGGAGCCTGGCACCCCAGCACCATTGTCCCCCTGCAGCCGGGCCCCTCGTCCTGTCGCCCGGCTGAGCTGTGGCCAGCAGCCGCTGTCGCCCTGGGCTCCCTCTGCCCAGCCCCACAGGGTGAGTGCTCAGTGCTGCCCAGACAGCCCCAGGCCCCTGCCCCGAGGCTCCCCCAGTGGCAGGGCTGCAGGTGGGCCCCCCGGCCCTGCCCTCACCGTCTTTGTTCATGCCAGCTTGCAGGCACTTCTTCAGGCGGCAGGCCTGGCACTGGTTCCTGTGGGCCTTGTCCACGGGGCACATGCCCGTCCCAGCCTGGCACCTGCAGGGCGGATGAGCACAGGCCCCGCCCCGTCAGCCTGGGGGAGGGGGAGTCTCCCCTGCCCTGCCTGGGTGCTGCATCTGCCCCCTGACTCCCTGACCAGCCAGGCCTGGGCCCTGCCACCCTGAGGTCAAACCCATGGCCAGGAAGTGCAGCATGAGCTGCCCGGGATCCCGCCCCCAATGCCCAGCCCCTGAGCCTCTGGTGCCCCCCGTGAAAGAGCCCTACAGTGTCCGGTCTGCCCCTGCTGCCCCGTCCAACAGCCCCAGAGTGCCCCCCCCCCACTGCCCCAGCCCCCCAGTGCTAATGGGCCCCCGGCCCCTACCCCCAGTCCAACAGCCCCAGACTGCCCACCCCCCAGTGCCCACCCCACTCCCCCAGCCCCCCAGTGCTAATGGGTCCCCGGCCCCTACCCCCAGTCCAACAGCCCCAGTGTGCCCAGCCCCCCAGTGCCCACCCCAGTCCGAGTGCTAATGGGCCCCCCAGCCCTACCCCACTCTCACAGCCCCCAGTGCTAATGGACCCCCAGCCCCTACCCCCACCCCCAGTCCAACAGCCCCAGAGTTCCCAGTGCCCACCCCACTCCCACAGCCCCCCCGTGCTAATGGGCCCCCAAGCTCCCCAGTACAACAGTCTTCCCAGTGCCAATGGGCCCCCCCACCCCACTCCCACAGCCCCCCTGTGCTAACGGGCCCCCCAGCCCAGCAGTGCCCAGCCCCACAGCCGCCCCACAGTGCCCACCCCAGCCCTACAAGGCTCTCCGCCCCCGGCCCCCCCTCACCGGTAAATGAGCTTCCTCCTCACGCTCCTCTTGAAGAAGCCGCTGCAGCCATTGCAGGCGTAGATGCCGTAGTGCTTCCCGCTGCTGCTGTCCCCGCACACCCGGCACGTCAGCACCGGGCTCAGGGCTTTGCCGGGGGCCGGGCTGAGCCCTGCAGGGCGAGAGCAGGAAGTCATGGCTGGGGAGTGACCCTGGCCCCCCAAGGCTCAGCTGTCGGGGAGGGCCCGCCCAGTGCCCCCCACTAGTGGGACCCGGGGGGTGAGGGGAGGGCAGCCCGGTGTGACCGAGCATCTGTGGCAGCAAACCTCCCTCCGGGCAGGGAGCCCTAGAGCCGCGGCTCCGGGTGTCCCCTCCTCGGCGCGATGGCACGGAAGGGAGGGGGCCCAAGCGCAGCCAAAGGCTCGGCGAGCCCCTGGCACTGTCAGAAACAGCGATCAGGACCAGCCCCACGGCCTAACAGCACAGGAACACGGGGCCCGCAGCAGCCCGGGGCGAAGGGGGTGGATCTAGTACCCATCAAAGCAGCTGCCCTTTAAGCAGTGCGCCGTTAGCCGGCGGAACTCCCTGCCACTAGATAGTGGGGCGTCTTGCAGGGCTCTGCCGAGCTGTGTGTGGATGCGGGTAATGTGCGGAAATGTTCCTGGCCATTTGTTTGGCCCCGAGTTCCCTTTGTTGAGCTGGATTTGGGCGGCGGCCTTGTCCGCGCACGTTTGACTGGGCTACAGCAGCTTCCTAAAGTGAAAATCTTCACAGGCCCAGCGCTCTCGGACACACGACTGAAATTTCCCCGGCAGGCCATGCTGCTCTAACCATCAGACCCCACTCCGCTCCTCTCCTCTCCCCGCCCCGACCTGGGCCTGGACCCGGAAGTCTAGCTCCCAGCCCCCTGCTCTAACCACTAGCACCCTGCCTGCTGGGGCGAGTGGCAGGGCCTCGCTGCTGGCTGTGGCCGGCCAGCCCGCTCGGGGCCGTGAGGGCCCGTCTGATGCCGCGGCGCACCCCCCGGCTGGGACACGTAGCGGGGTCTGGTCCCGTGGCAAGTGGAGCCTGGAGCACCTGGTACAGGGGCTGGGGGCCAAAGCAGCACCCAGCATGCCAGGCTTGGGGCAGACAGCACAGATGGGGGGAGGGGAGCAGCACCTCGGGGTGCCCCCTGGCGTCCTCCAGTTCTGCTCCCATGGGTGGTCAGAGTCCGTGAGTAGCACCCCAGGCACCCTGCAGGGCTCAGTGCTGCCCCCTCCTCTTTCCCACCTGCCCCCAGTCAATGTCCGCGCACTGCGTTCAGAGCCCATTGCAACTGAGTAACCTGCTGGGGTGGGTGGGGAAACTGAGGCACCGCCAAGGGCCCACGTTCTGCACGAGCCTGCCCCGGGAGTATTGGAGACGAGGGGGGGGGTCTCTCCTCCCCCGCTGTGGGGAGTCAGCCTGGGGGGCACAAGGGGGGGGCCTGAGGCACCATGAAGAGGAACAGATTCCTCTGGGCAGCGACCCCTTTGGTCACGAGCCCGTGGCAGCGTAACCGTGGTAACCCTCCTGCCCGTGGCCCGGCAAACCAAACCGCCCTGGGCGCTCGGCGTTCAAACGCTCCCCCGCACTGCTGCAGGGCAGGGGCGCAGCCCGGCGGCCCGCCCGCTCGGGAGCCATTGGGCCAGAGGCAGGCCGCCGGCGGGGGCCATGGCCCTGACTCCGCAGCTAACTCCGGGGAGTGCTCCCTGGGTCTGGAGGCTTGCGCCAAGCCCTGGCTCCCGGGGCAGGGGCTTCTGTGCCAGGCTCCACTTGCACGTCTTTACCCGCCCGGCGCGCGCCAGCCCTACAGGCTCCTCCAACACGACCCGGAAAAAGGACCCGACTTGACGATTTTCAAGCCAGGCACCGTGCGGCTGGCAGCCTGGCTCTGGTCCTCTGCCTCCCGGCTCAGCGGCAGGATGGCAGTTGCCCCTTCGCCCCATGACGTGGCAGCGCCCTCTCGCACTGCTTGGCGAGGAGCCAGCCCCTTGCTCCGACGCGTGTTCACCTCCCGCCCTCGCTAACAAGCCCAGAGCTCGCCCGTCCGCCAGCGAGCTCAGCAGGTTCTCTGCCGAGTTCCAGTCCCCGCGTCGCTGCCGCGTCTGGGCACCCAGGTGCCAATCCACGCCCGCCCTCGTGGCCGTGGCTGCGTCCCATGGCAGCGCCGGTCCCGGAGAGAGCCCGGTGGCTGAGGATCGCCCCTTACCTGCCTGGCTGTCCTCCAGCCCCGCGCTGGCGAGGGACTCGGCGGGGGAGGTGGACATGCTTTTGGCTGGAGCGCCGGGTGCTGATGGATGAGTGCAGGGCCCTCGGCCTTCTCCCTCTGCCTCTCCTCAGCTGGGGGGGACCCTTGGTCCCCACAGAGTCCCCAGTCCTGGTTCGGCTGCCCCAGTGGTCAGCACGAGGTGTCCGGAGCACGGGGAGGAGCTGGCTTCCCAGCCCCCGAATGGTGGTGCGGCGCGGGCAGAGAGCACATGGGCAGCGCTGGCCTCGGAGCCGCTTCACCGGCTGGCTGGGGTGCCGGGTGTCCAGCCTCTGGCTCTGCGGGCTGGTGGCGGGGGTGTTTATGTGCCGCGGGCGCCGAGCCGGGAAGATTAGTTCTTAGCGCTGTGTAAGCAGATGCCTGCTTGTCATCCTCTTAATCTTTAGTGCCGCGGCGACGGCGGATCAATCAGCCACGCGATGAAGAATTAAAAAGGTGCCGGGACCCGGCAGGGATGGAACCAGCTCTCTGTAACCCGATCCCGGTGACATCAAACCCGCTGGGCCAACGGGCCCCGTCACCCAGCCCCGCGCTCCAGTCCCCGCGGAGGGCGGTTCCGGCTCGCTGGTTCAGCCACCGCGCTGGGTGGCAGGGACGCGCCTGGGCTCCCGCTCTGTGCCGGACATTCGATCTCTAGTCCCTGCCCCGGCTGCCAGCAGGCCCAGCGCCCGCCGGGGGGCTGTGGAAAGGGGGTGTCAGCCCTCACCCGAGGGCACCGGCTCCTCCGGATTTCAGGAGGCGGATTTCTGGGGCAGGTCAATGAGCTGGTTCCCCGTGCCAGCTGGGAGAGCTGCCCCTGCTTGGCGGGAAGGGGGGTAATTACAGGGGCCGCTGTTCACAGGGGCTCGGGGCAAGCTGGGAGCGAGGGAGGCTCCGCACCGCGCTTCAGGGGCCTGGGCCAGAGCAGGGCCTCTGCTCCCCAGGGGTGGGGGAGCTGAAATCCGGACCTGGGGTGCAGGCTCAGCCCTGGCAGGGAGGGGGGAGTCTGCAGCTGGAGCGAGGCCCCGAGCACGCCAGGCCCCGCTGCTGGAGGCTGCCCTGCTTGGGGAATGGGGCACTGATCTGGGAGCAGGCGCAGCCAGCGCCATGCCAGGGCTGGCTCCACAGCTTCCTCATGTGACGAGCCTCCGGCCCGCAGGGGCGTCTGCCTTCCCCCGGGGCAGCGGGGGGCACGTGCAGCCAGTGCCACCGGGGGACGGGCCTCGACTCCATGAATCCCCCAACGTGGCAGCCTGGTCCCGTCTGCCCAGCAGCCCCTTGCCTGCTTGCTGCTCGGCGCCTTGCTCGCTCGCCGCGGCGCCGCGGGGCCAGGGCATCTCGGGATGGAGCTGGGAAGGGGGGTGAGAGAACATGGAGGGAGCCATGAGCCTCTAGCAGGTCCCTGTATTTGCATCTGTCTCCCCGACCCCATGTCCTCACAACTCATGAGCCAGGCCAGAGCGTCACCCGATGGCACAAAAGGAGAGACCCTGGGCTGTTCCCATGGACTGTCTGGGCTTCCAGCTGGGAGGGTCGCTTCCTGCTTTTCTCTGCAACCAGGAACCGAACAACGTTAGATCAATTCCTATGTGTCTTCCTGGAGCAGGTTTCCCTGGAAGCTGGGTGCTTGTGCAGCTGCCCAGGAGGGATTCCAGTGCCCCCAGCTGACAGCAGAGCTCTCATAGGTAGGCTTTTTGGTTCGGGTGGTGGTGCGCATTCACCCCTGCCTCGGTGCACATCAATTTATTCCACACATGGATGGAAAAAGTTAGAGGGGACCTTGCTTCTGAGCCACAGCCCACCCCTTACCCGCTGGGCCATGTTGCCACTTACACAGCATGTTTGAAACCCAAGTGGGAACACATGCAAACTGATGGAAAATGGGAAACCGTTCTCGAGACAGAGTCCAGAGCAAACCGCGAGTGGTTCACAGGGAGCAGCCCCCTGCCATCTCCCCTTCCAGCGCACTCTGCCTGGAGCCTTGGTCTGCTACTCAGCCAGCCAGAGTAACGCCTGGTACCCAGTGTATACCGGGCTGCCTGTGTTAGCCCCTAAATTACGGTAATTACTGGGCACGCTTGCAGGCTCTCTGCAATCCCGCTGCATTAATCCAGTTACTCCGTTGAAGTAACGAGGGGGGGGAGATGATAAAACAGGCTGAATGGAGCCTGCTTGTTGAACAAAAACAATTAGCCCCCGACTCACTCAATCCCTAGGCGTCATCAGAGGCCATATGGTTGGGGGGGGGGGGGGGGGCTTCTTCAGCCATTAGTAACAACGTCACCCCAGCCTGATCCCCCTCCCAGAACCTGCCACCTTGTTCTCCCCAGGCGGGAGCCCTATCTACTAGGCCACGCAGGAACCCACCCCTCTACCTTACCGCGGGTAGGCCCTTTATCCCGCCTGCCCCAGCGCCGCCCGTCCCGACCCAACCCGACCCCAGGACTTGAACCCACGACCCTGTCCTCCCCAGGCAGGAGCCCTATCCTCTAGGAGTGGAGCTGGCTGGCCACTGGTGACTTTCTCCCTCCTGCCCTCTGTGGCTGAGAGCGTGCCCTGGGCCAGGTCTCCAGCTTAACACTCCACTGTGCGGACGGGCCTCCCTTGGGAGGAGCCGTCTCAGCTCACGTGAGGCAAAAATTGTCCTGGGAAAGCCTTTTTTCATCCCCAAACCCCAATTTACAGCTTTGGTCCCAGCCAACGCCACCCCACTCCGTTCCGGGGAGCAGTTTGGGCCTGTCCAAAACGAAACATTTTCACTTCTTGTGCCTGATCCGCCCCAGCTGGGCTCTGCCGTCCAGTTTAATAACATGGTGTCATGTTACTGGATTTTGAGGGGAGCAGCCAGATCACTGCTGCACCCATTGGGGGGGGGGGGAGGTTGCCCCAAAAGTTGGTACAAAGGGGGCCATGCAAGGTGTCAAATGAAAGCTTATCTTATACTGATTGTATATACGCTATTCATGTGATTGCATAATGTCTGTGTGTGACATTATAAGCATGTACTTTGTGTGATACCGAATGTTTCTCTGTATGTGGTTGAGCAATGGGCAAAGCAGCTCAGCCTATGGACATGCTAATGAGCAAGTCTCTATGGAACTATAGGCCAAGGACACACCTCAAGAATGGGGACTGATACCTAAGGGCTACCAGCAGGGGAGACAGGGATAGGCCACGGGCCAGGTGACCTGCTGCAGCCAAGAAGAGACCAAGAAGGAGGTATAAAGATGCCATGTGGCAGCCTCCATAGAATCATAGAACCATAGAGCTGGAAGAGACCTCAGAAGGTCATCCAGTCCAGCCCCCTGCTCTAGGCAGGACCAATCCCAACTAAATCAACCCGGCCAGGGCTGTGTCAAGCCGAGACATTTGGTCTGCAGATCTGCTCCTGACCCCAGATGCGGCCTCACAGGGGATCACGAGCCGGGAAGAACCGTGGACCCATCCTGGCATAGGATGTGCACCAAGGACTTTTAAGCCACCAGTTATAACATCTCTGCTAGAGCCTGCATCGAGAACTCCATCGGGAGATTGGATGCATGTAATGTAGGATACTTTAACAGCCTCACTCTCAGGCTTTCCTTTCTCTTAGAATCTAAAATCTAAAGGTTTATTACTAAAGGATTAGCTCAGCGTGATCTTGTGGGTAAGATCCAGAGGGTAGGTTGACCTGGGATCTATGGCTGGTTTCTTGGAACCAGACAGAACTTGTAGGGGGTAGGTGAGATTGGGTCCTAAAACTCCTCACCTGTGGGCAGGCCCGGGGCTGTTTGGGGCACGGAGAGTGCTGGAGTGTCAGAGGGGTTTGGCTCGTGAGGCTTCTGGCTGGCCAGGCAGGCAGCTGAAGTGCTCATTGTGGCTGGTTTGTGGCGTATTTGGGAAGGTCTCCAGTCTGGGGGCTGTAAAGAGCCCCGAGTTTGAGTAATTCGCCCTGAGCGGACGCCCTCAGCGGTGCCCAGACCCGGCCCGGTCCATCACACACGGCACCAAGTTTGGTTTCACCCTCCAGATATTCTTAGCCAACTTTTGCCCCAATTTGTGGACCGCTTCCTCCCACCTGCAGTTGGGGGCAGCTGGCCCGGTTGCAGCCCAGGCCGTTCCTGTTGCATGGCTACACGGGGGCCATCAGCATACGGCCACTCCCAAAGGACCCAAAATCACGAGTCAGATTCACGAGACTGGCCTACGTAGAAGATGCCGGCCTGGTTTTTGGTCTGACAGCCCTGCCTCAAAGTGTTCACGGTCTAGTGCGAAGCCTTTGCACGATCTAGTGCAAAGCTGAGTTTGTGACGTGGGTGCTGGAACTGAGATGGAGCATACTCGCCTCAGGTGCAGGCCACTGCAGAGCCATTAATGGGGTCCGCTTTCACCCTGTTGCACTGGGCAGGGCTCAAACAGGTGCCCTCCTTGCGAAATGCTCTGCTGCTGCGTAGCGCTCACCTGGGCTGCCCACCCCACGAGGCACGGACGAGTCGTGCCATGTGAGATTTTTCAGCCAAAGCCTTTTTTTCCAGCAAAAAACACCGCGTCAGCAGCCCCAGAGAGATGGTGAATTTGTGTCACTTTTGCTCAGTTGTTTGGGTGGAAAACAAACCCTGTGACCAAAAACAAAAAACTGCAAAAAGTTGACTATTTTTGACTCTGTGTTTCAGATCATGTTGATTTTTAAAATAAGCCAAAACATTTTTAAAGGGCTTGAAATTGAAACCTTTCTTGGGGGAGGGGGAAATGAACGTTTCCTTCGATCAGAAAGGGGTCTTTTCCAATCGCTGATATTATATTTTGTTAACATTTTGGTTGGAGCTGACCCAAAAGGATTTTTTATTTTAGATTCCAGAATTAACTGAAAAAACCCGTATTCACCTGTAATAGAGGGGTTCTGGGGCACTACTAAGAGGGTAAAATCGGGGCAGACTGCTTAGAGACGGGGCCGCTCCCAGCCCAGGACTGGGGGTCCTCTGCTAGAAGGCACCAAACCAGGCACAAAGCACATCTGTGCGCCACATTGGCCAGCGAGAAGGCAACAAGCAAGCCCCTTGGACTCTGGCTTTCCTGTGCCAGCACCACCCCTTAGATGGATGAGAGGGGATGAAAACCAATCTCAGCAAATCCAAACAGGTTCACCCAGTCCCAAAGACTCAGCCACAGGCCCAGGGCAACTTACACCTGAGATCTTACCCAAAGAACCCGCGGGGCCAGTTGGTTAGACTCTGCCATCTCCAGGGTTATTAATGGGAGGCAAGAAGGGGAGGGTGGGAGTTAAATTGACACAGGCCAGTTGCAAGGTTCGTGCTGACGGCTTGCGGGATAACATGTCTCCCGAGTACACCCGCCGGTAGGCTGGGTCTTCAGTCCTCTCGGCCGTCAGTCCCCAGCCACGATGCTCCTGACGTGCTGCGCTGGAGGAGCCCCCAGGGCCCGCTGTGTCGCCTGGCCCATGTGGAGAGACTCCCATGGGCGTGACAGTCGGTCCCAGCTGGAGTTAGTCACATAAGCAAGTGACCTGACCCAGTCCAGTTTAGGCAGCAGCCATCCCTTACATGCCCAGCCAGGCTCACCAGACGTGGATTGGCGCCTGTTCGGGCCCGTTGTCCATCAAGTGCTGCTTGACGAGGACCCTTCCCCACGGGCCCCACTGTCTCCAAAAGCGACCTGTGAAACACAAGCGCTGAGGCGGTGGTACCTGCCTAGGAACAGGCGGACGGACGGGGTCACTGAAGTCCGAGCTTTCGACAGGCTTCCCGCTTGGCCCACTCGGTGCAAGACTCGGTGCAGACCCGTGACGGGGGGCAGCAGTGATAGGGACGTTGGCCCAGTCACGCCACCCAGCGCGGCTAACGAGCCAGCTTTCAGACTGCGGCTGCCTTCTGCAAAGGCCCCTTTCTTCTCGCGAGTCCCGGCCTCCCGGCAGCCTGTGAGAGCAGGTTCCCGCTGTGCAGGGAGAGAAAGCCAAGGCACCTGCCCCTTCCCTCCCGCTCGGTCTCAGACGCCTGCGCGGGCGGCCGCACCCCCCTCTGAAAGGGGCGGTTTTGGCTCCCCGCGTGCGAACGGCCGAGGTGCACGGCAGCGGAGGGCGGCGTGGCGCCCAAAGGCGCTCTGCGGGCACCGATCCTCCCGGCACTGCCCAGCCTCTGGCAAACAGGCTAGTGGAAAGGGGAGGCGGGGAGGGGCCGCTGGATCCTTGTTCTGTTCGCTCCCTCTGGGGCACCTGGCCTGGGCCAGTGGTGGCCGCCAGACCCCTGGGCTGACCCAGCCTGGCCCTTGTGCTCTCTGTCACCGCCACAGCCACTTCTCTGGATCTGATGGGTCCCCGGGGGTGCCTGGTTTCCTGTCTCGGTGCCCCCCTCCCGGCCGGGCCAAGGGCTCGTTGGTCGGAGGGCGGGCTGGGAACGCTTCCGCATGGCTGAGCTGCTCTCCCCGGAGCCTGGCTGGCTGCCTGGGCTGTCCCGTAACGGCATGGCGGGGGGGGGGGGGGGGGGGGGCTTGGCCAGGCCCGGGACACGGGGGGTCCCTTCCTGGCTGTGTGAGCCTGGGCATGGCGCTAGCGCTCTGGGCCTGTCTGTGACGCCTTCATCTGGCATGCTGCTCGCACGGGGACCCCGGGGGGGCTTTGCGTTCCCTGCCTGCGTGCACAGCCCAGCCCCGTGGGGCACCGATCCCACAAGCTGCCGTACGACGCTTGGGGTGCCCCACGCTGGCAGGGCCGGGGCACTTCAAGGGGACACCCGGGGCTGCGGGGCAAGGCGCGCCGGCTCCTGCTGCTCCCTCCGGGAGGGAAGCCGAGAGCTGGAGCCTGTCGCTGCGGGGACAGCCGGGGCTGAGTGCCAGGCCCAGACCCCACCACGGAGCCAGCAGGCGGCCTTGGCTCTTTGAGTCTGCAGGAGCTAGTGAGGATGGGTTCAGCGCTGGTTATTTCCAAGCTTGGGGAGATTGTGTGTGTGTGTGTGTACGTGCCCAAGGCTGTGTGCATGTGGGGGGGGCAGTGCATGTGCGTGCCTGGGGTGGAGTGTGGGTACATGGATGTGTGTCTGTGTGCGTGTGTGGGGGGGGTACACAAGTGTATGTGCGCGTGCACGTATGTGCATTCCCAGGGATGTAGAGGGAGTACACAGGCGTGTGCATGCCCAGGGATGGGGGGTACACGGGCATGTGTCTCTGTGCGTGCATGTGCCTGGAGGTTGTGGGGGGAGGTACACAGACATGTATGTGTGTGCGTGCTAGGGGAGTAGGTGGGCATGTCTCTGTGTGTGTGCATGTGCTGGGGATTGTGAGGGGGAAGGAGGTACACAGGTGTGTGCCTGCCCAGGGGTGGGGTATATGTGGGTGTGTGTCTCTGTGCGCATGTGTGTGTGCATGCCCGGGGATTGTGGGGGGAGGGGTGGTACACAAGCATGTGCGTGCCCAGTGGGGGGGGGGGGGGTACATGGGCATGTGTGTCTGTGCATGTGTGCCTGGGGTGTGCGTGTGAGGAGGTACACAGGCGTGTGTGCGCCCAGGGGTGGGGTGTATGCAGATGTGTGTTTCTGTGTGTATGTGTGTGTGCCCAGCGGTGGGGGGTACATGGGCATATGTGTCTGTGCGTGCCAGGGGGTTGTGTGTGAGGAGGTATACAGACGTGTGCGTGCCCAGCAGTGGGGGTACATGGGCGTGTGTGTCTGTGCGTGCCGGGGGGTTGTGTGTGAGGAGGTATACAGATGTGTGCGTGCCCAGTGGTGGGGGGTACACGGGCATGTGTGTCTGTGCATGCCGGGGGATTGTGTGTGAGGAGGTATACAGACATGTGCGTGCCCAGTGGTGGGGGGTACGCAGGCGTGTCTCTGTGCGTGCATCCATGTGCAGAGCTGATTAATTTTCTTGGCAGCGATTAGCGGCTGCGATTACAGACCTGTGGGGCATGTGCATGTGAGTCTGATTTTTCTCTCGGCTCCCCCTCCCCACGGTCCCCTACAGGCGCCCGCAGCCCGTTCTTGGAGCCCACATTAGCAGGACACGACACTCCATGACCTCTTCGGAGGGCTGGGGGTCCGCAGGCTGATCCCACGGGGGTGTCCATGGGAGGGCCTCCTCCTGGCTCTGCTGACCCACGTGGCACAGTGCGGAGGCACCGGGAGTCCAGGGGACCCTACGCCCCGATTCTCCAGCTCTCTAGCCACTGCCTCCGTCTCTGCCTGGCCCATGGCCGGCTAGTCCTCCTCTTCTCCCAGGGTGGGCTGCTCCAAGAAAGCCCCCCCCCCCCCCGAGAGCCAGGAGAGACGTAGTCCGGGATCAGGGCCTGTGAGCGCGTAAGCCCTTCGCTAAGGAGGTTAAGGAAGGGGAATGAAAAGTGGTAATTAAAGAGCAAGACCTCCCCCCCCCAAAGCAATTAATGATGAGCCCTTTCAGGAGGGAGAGGGGAAGCTAATAACTTCTGTGCACGAGATTAATTCCCTCCTCCTGCCCTGTCTCTCAGTCATATGCACACCTCCCCTCAGTCACACACACCCTGAGCCATATACACAGCCACTCAGTCACTCAGTCGTATACTCACCTCCTCTGTCCCACACACACCCTGAGCCATATACACACCAGTTCAGTCACTCACAGTCGTATACTCACCTCCTCTCAGTCACACACACCCTGAGCCATATACACACCCGCTCAGTCACTCAGTCCTATACTCACCTCCTCTGTCCCACACACACCCTGAGCCATATACACAGCCGCTCAGTCGTATACTCACCTCCTCTGTCCCACACACACCCTGAGCCATATACACACCCGTTCAGTCACTCACAGTCGTATACTCACCTCCTCTGTCCCACACACACCCTGAGCCATATACACACCCGCATAGTCACTCTCAGTTGTATACTCATCTCCTCTGTCCCACACCCCCCGAGCCATATACACACCCACATAGTCACTCTCACAATCATATACTCACCTCCTCACAGTCCCACACACACTGAGCCATTCTCACACCCCCTCAGTCACGCTCACACACAATCCTATATACACCATCTCAAACAGTCATACACCTACCCCGAGCCATATACACACCCGTTCATTCACACTCACCTACACAGTTGCATACACACCACCTCATTCACACACACACACTAAGGCAACTGAAGGGGTTTTCCAGGATACCAGAGGTATCCAGAGGTATCCCAGAAAAACTTTGCCGCATCCAGGGATCGCGTTTGCTCTTCTGCTTTTTTTTTTGCGAAAGAGCAAGCGCGCTCCTTTGGGGAGCCCTGTGCACCTCGCTCCACGAGGGATACGGGCTCCTCTGAAAGGGGAGGCTTTTGCACCATTTGGCCACATCTAGACAGGGCTAAATGGTGGAAAACCCTCTTCAGGAAAAACAGTCAGAAAAAGCCACCACATTCTGGAGTGCACTTTGCGTAGCTTTTTCTGGTAAAACCCGATAGTGTAGACCTAGCCTGAGCCATGTACACACCCGCTCAGCCACACTTTCACATAGTCATACACACATCCTCTGTCTCTCTCTCTCTCTCTCTCATTCTGTCATGTTCTCACACATGGAAAGAACCATTTTCACACTCAGTCGTATACATACCCACTCAGTCTCTCTCTCACACACAGAGCCGTACACACTCAGTTACATGCAATCTCATTCTCGCACATTTACACGTGCGCATGCACTGACACAATCACAGTCACACACACACACATGCAGAGACACTCTCACACCTGCCCTTACATCCAGGTACCGCTGGTCTTTCTTGCCCTGGTGGCCTAGGCCATGGGCGGCCCTCCTGGAGCTGCTCTGCAAAGCCACCGCCCTCCCTTCGTATCACTGGCCCTGTGCCCCGGCCGCGGTGCGCAGTGGGAGGCGAGCGTCGGGGCAAAGGGTGCTTGGGGACACGAGTCGCAGCTGGGCACTGCCGGGGGCTGCGTCGTGGGGAGCTGGCCGCGACAGCAGCTCCCGTGCGCCGGGTACCTCTTCCTCTAGGCACGGGGCTTCTCCGAGAGACTCTCATGACCAATCCCGACCCGCCGCTTCCCGCCAGCACCCTCCCTTTCGACAGCCTGGTGTTTTCGGGGGCCAAGACCCTCGAGCGGGCTGGTTCCAAATTCAGTGGGATTGGCCAGTGGCAGAATCTCCCTTGGACTGGAGTACCCCCCCCAGCGCTGATCTGCCAGCGCCTGGCACAGCCCCCTACGTGCTGTTCTCAGCCAGGGCGTGCAGGTGTAACCCCCAAACCTGCTGTCCGCTCTGTGGGACAGTGCCCCGCCCCCATGGGCAGTGGAGGGCGCAGGCCTCTGTCCCACACCGAGGTGTGTTGGGGAGCACTCTGCAGACGCACAACTTGCAGCACAACCCACTGAGAACAGGCAGCAGCCAGGGGAGCATCGTGAGCACAATCGGAGCCTGTCTCTTTGAGGGTGCTGCTTTAAACAGACCAGGAGACCTTGGGCAAGGTGCGGCCCGCTCTGTGCCTCAGTTTCCCCATCTGGAAAGCAGGGTTAACGATAGGCAGGCATCTCTCTCCGCTCTCGTGTGTGTCAGCCACACTGCGACCCTCCACGGGGAGGTCACAGCCTGTAAGAGATGGTCTCTCCTGCTCCGCTGTCCTGGATCTCTGCTCGCTGGGCCCTGGGCAGAGTCAGGGACAGGCCACGCGGGTGTTAATCCTGAACCCCCAGAGGCCACCGAGCCCTGTGCAGAGATGGGTGAGCACGCCGGCCCATGGCACCAATGGGGACTGCTATGGAGAAGGGCTAGCGCCCCCCTCCCCCCGCTGCTAGCTGCCGAGGTGGGACGAGACCATAGATCTGCTGGCTCCTTTGCAAGTGCCCCCCCAATCCTGAGCAGCCAACCTCCCTCGGAACCAGCTCCGGGCCCTCCCCAGGTGAGAGATGCTGGGCTGAGCTGGAGCCCCTCCACCCCCGGCAGCAGTGGGGCGCAGCAGGACTCCTGGTGGCCCGGCTCCTAGCGGCAGGAGGGTCCGGGGGAATTGGGGTGCAGGGGATGGGAAGAGCTCCCAGGAGGAAGGGGCCTCCTGCACCCCTGGACTGTGCTTGTAACGGTCCATATGTGATGTCTCCCCGGGCCAGCAGGGACCCTGCTCGGCTCCGGGTTCCTCCTTCACAGCAGGATCTTAGATAAGAAGCCAGGGCTTGGCCCATGTGTTATGTGCATGGGGCCCTACCCTGCACGGTGCTGAGTGCCCCACCTGCCATTCGCGCCGCGGGCTCTGTGCACCAGGCAGGATCGGGCCCGGGGAGGGGATCAGCCTTTAAAACCTGGCGGCTGATTCCTTCAAGTGCTGACACTGTCACTTTCGCGGCTGCCCCGGCCCCTGATCTCGCCCCCGCCAGGTGCTGCTGCCCGTTGTGTAACCTGGCGCTAAACCCTGGCTCTGACAGGGCAGCACAATTTAGGATTTGAGGCTTTAGCCTTTAAACCGGGGCACCTGGCAATTACGTGGCGGCTGCTCCCTGGCAGGGGGGGCTTTGGATTACAAGGAGACCATGTCTAAGATGTCACAAAGTCTCCGGATGCCTCCTTCATCCCTACACCCTGTTGCTTCATTAACCCTTTCCCAGCACTGGCCAGGGGGGTCTCAACGCAGCAGAATGCAGTCCGTCGCCTCGAGTTGTCAGCCCTGTGCTACTTTTTGGGAAACTGAGGCATGCAGAGAGGAGGGAGTGGCCCGGAGTCACATGATGAGTGTGTAGCAGAGCAGGGGCCAGACCCCTGACCTCCTGGCGGCCAGGCCCTGGGTCAAAATTCGAAATGGTCTGAGAAACACAGGATGACGTTTAACAAGGACAAATGCAAAGTGGAAGGAACAATCCGTGTCACCTAGAATGGGAAGCGACTGTCTAGGAAGGAGCACGGCAGACAGGGATCTAGGGGTCACAGTGGACCACAAGCTAAACATGAGCCAACAGTGTGACGCTGTTGCAAAAAAATCAAACCTCATTCTGGGCAGCGTTAAGAGGAGTGGTGTGAGCAAGACACAAGGAGCCATTCTTCCGCTCTGCTCTGCGCTGATTAGGTCTCAATTGGAGTATTGTCCAGTTCTGGGCACCACATTTCAGAAAAGATGTGGAGAAATTGGAGAGGGTCCAGAGAAGAGCAACGAGAATGATGAAAGGTCTAGAGAACAGGAGCGATGAGAGGAGACTGAAGAAACCGGGCTTGTTTAGTTTAGGAAAGAGAAGACTGAGAGGGGACATGAGAGCGGTTTTCAAGTATCTAAAAGGGTGTTACAGGGAGGAGGGAGACAAATTGTTCTCCTTGGCCTCTGAGGACAGGACAAGCAGCAATGGGCTTAAACTGCAGCCAGGGAGGTTTAGGATGGACATTAGGAAAAACTTCCTGTCCGGATGGTTAAACGCTAGAATAAGTTGCCGAGGGAGGTTGTGGAATCTCCATCGCTGGAGATATAGAAGAGCAGGTTGGATGGATACCTGTCAGGGATGAGCTAGACGGTGTTTGGTCCTGGCGTGAGGGCAGGGGACTCGACTCGATGGCCTCTCCAGATCCCTGCCGGTTCTAGTGTTCTGTGTTTCTAACTCCTAGGGAACACTGCTCCCAGGTGGGACATGGAAGGGCATCCAACCATCTCACCTCCAGGGGGCTGGCTGGGAGGGGGCTTTGCTCGCTTGCACACTGGGCTGGGAGGGGTCTGGTCAGCAGGGATCCTGGCCTGGTTCGCGGCGGCAGCTAGTTTCTACCCCATGTGGTGGGAAGGCAGCAGGCGGCTGGGGGGCAGCCTGGGGGACACAGCAGGGAGCTCGGGGGCTCACTATGAGCACAGCCCAGGCCTGAATCTAACCCAGAGTCCCTGCCTCCAGTGGCTCCCGTTAGACTGAGCTTGTCTTGGGGGACAGCTCCTGGGTCTGCCCTCAGGGATCCTGCCCTGCCCCTGCTAAGCCAGAAGCCCTGCTAAGCGGGGACTCTGGAGGGAAGGGACTCTAGCGGGGGCGGGGGGGCGGGGAGGGGCGGGGAGGCCAGCCACCCCCCTCTCCCCACCATGATGCATCTCAGCTGTTTCTCTCTTCCCAGCTGGTTCCCAGGCCTGGCTCCCCTGCTCTCCGGTCTCCCAGATGCTGGAACTAGGGGAGCAGGAGGTGCGGCAGCACCCCCTGGCTTGAGGGAGTTTCCCATTGTACAGAGGGTTTACAGTAATGGTCCCTCTAATTTTTTCACCTTGGTGTGGAATAAATTCTATATGCACCCAGGCATGCGCAGACGTGCACCACCAGTAGCAACACATGCTGCCAGCTGTGGGCACCGTGCGGCATCCGAATCTCTCCTGGGGGCCCGCCCGCGTGCGTCGCCAGGAGCCTGCGCGGGACAGGCAGCAGGTGCCCAGGTAAGTTCCGCTCCCCCCCGGACAATTTGCCCCCCCCTTCCCAGCCGGTTCTCCCCCACTTCCCCTCCTGATCTCCCCCGGCCAGCGCCGCTGCACCCCCCCCCACCAGCTGTGCTTCCTGCTCCCCCTTCCTCCCGGCCAGCCCAGTCCCCTCCTGGCCGGTCCCCCCTCCCCCGATATCCTGCGGCCTGCCCCATTCCGCCCACCCCCGCCTCACGACCAGCCTTGCTTCCCATTGGGCCCCCCATTTCCGCCCTGTTCGCCCCCCTGTTAGCTCCCAGGCCCCCCCCTTCCCAGCCAGCACCGCTCCCTTCCTAGCCGGTCTCTTCCCCCCCCACATATGAAGTGTGTCCTTTTTTTTTTGGCTAAACAACTTTGGTTCTCCCCCCCTCCCTTTTTTTTCCTTCAACAAAATTTTTTCCCGGTGTGTGTGTTTTTGGGGCGGGGGGTGGGGCTGTTCGGTATTTTTGTTTCAGCCATCTGGCAACCCTGCCCACAGGGCCCAGACCCGACACCGAGCGCCCAGGCCTGGCAAGTCCATCTCGGCGCCTCTTGGTCACGGCTCTGCCCTGCACCGGAATCCTTTCCTGCTGTTCGTTCCAGAGCCGCCCCCAGCCCTGCCCAGGCCCCTCCTGCCCCAGCTCGCCCCCCCCCCCCTGCCCAGCCCTGCCCATGCCCCTCCTGCCCCAGCTCGCCCCCCCCAGCCCTGCCCGCGCCCCACCGTGCTGCCCCTAACGCTGGGGCTGGTACCACCCGTCGGCCCTGCCCCTCCCTGCTGCGAGGCGGCATGTGCCCAGTGAGCTGCGGGGCGGGCGCCCACCCGGGCCTCAGTGGAACCCCCCTGCCCATTTCAGCGGTGACCCAAATCAGGTTTGAAACCTGGTCTGCAGAGATCACAGGCGAGTAAGCGAGCCCTGTAAACCCCTTAGCGCCAGCAGATCCCGGCTATTTCTGGCTCCGCGCGTGGGCCTCTCCTGCCGCCCCCGTGTGCTTCCCAGGGAATTAAAGGGCCCGGACGTGTCCGTCAGGCCCTCGGCGCTCGCGGCTCTACCCGGGGACCCGCTTTGTCCAGACGGCCCCAGGCCCTGCGCTCTGGGGGCCCCGCAGCACCTGCCCCATCCGGCCTATGGGCAGGAGAGGCCTGGGAGAGGACGGGGCCTGGTGCAGGGTGGCAATGGGGGCGCCCCACACGCTCACTGAGACAGCTGGATCAGAAGCGGCCCAGCAGCCTGCTCTGTGGCGTCCCACCCCCTCCCGGCCGGCCATGCTCAGCTTCTCCGGGGCAGCGGGAAGTAGAGACCGCCCTCCCCCCCGGTTAGGGGAGCTGGCAGCCTCGGCGGGCCGCACCCAAGAAGGGATGGGGTGGCCTGCATGGACTGGGCCCCTCTGACGCCTGGTGGGGGGGGGGGTTGGAGAGGGGACTGATACGTAAGGCAGGCTCTGCTAGGGCCTGGGCAGCTCTAGGCACAATGCCAGGTTCCCAGGAACATTTGACTCTATTTCCACAGCCAGGGATGCAGAAACGGGCTTTTCCTTCCCAGATTTACCCCTGCCCAGACAGGGCATCCCCCCCCCCCAGCTTGGACTGGGGGCGCTCCGGTTCCATTGGGCGGCAGGTCCATCGTTTCTCCAATGTCCCACATGGACCCGTGGTCATTGCACAAGCAGGATACAACTGAGCTGCGCCCGCTGGCGTCTCCCCAGCGCTGCCTGGGACGGGCGTGGCGATCTTCACCTGCCGCGCCCGACTGTGGGGTTGTTTTCTGTTCAAACAGCAACATGGTGATTTCCCCCGGGAACAGAGAGGGGACCAAAAGACCCACCGAGGCCCCTCCACTGTTCCTGTTTTTATGGGCCAGCCTCACGCTCCGGATCCAGATCCCTTCCAGTCGCACCGACTGAGAATGGTTCCGCCCTCCTGCACGTGGGCGACTGGCTCGTGTGGGTCTCCGGCGTGGGCTCCGCAAGGGAAGGCCTTGCTGGAAGTTCTGGTGAGCGGGACCGCTGGACCCGGGATCCCAATAAATATGGGAGGCAGCTAATGAAAAAGAGGGGCAGGTCAGATGCTGAAAACAGGGGAACTGGAGGGGGACACTGAGCAGAGAACCGTGGACAGCGCCCACAGCTCCTCCTTGCTGTCTAGGGAGCCGGTGGACACCTGCTGGGGAAGATGGCCGCCCTGGCCGGGGCATGTTGCCGAGGAGGTCTCGCGACGGGGTGTGTGAAGACAAACCGGGGCAGAGAACAGTGCCGTCAGACCCTAAGCGGGAGGGCCCGGAGGAGCCGGAAAAGGGGCTGCAGCCTGGTGCACTTGAGGTAGGCGCACGCCGGGTTTTTCCTCACGCCGCAGAAGGGACAGGCCTCGGGTGGGAGCGAACCAGGCCCGGTAACGCCCGGGCTCCCAGCTCCATGAAGGAGCCGCCGACCAGTGTCCCTAGTGGCCACGGGCCCTGCGTGGACTAGAGACTGGCCCACCAGGGTCCCTCACTCTCCACAGACAATAGGAACCCTCTGGAACTGGACCAGAATCCCTGGGGCCAGGCTCAGGGTGTTCAAAGCTGCCTGCGGCACCTGGCATTCCCAGGGGGGCACCCATCCAGGTACTAGCCGGGCCTGGGACGGTTACCCACCGAGGTCGGGGGCGTGTGGCCTGGGGCCATGGGGCAAGAGGGGGAAGGGCTCCAGAAATGGTCGTCTCCCCCGCCATCCCTCCCTACCCTCCACAGTGCACAGGGAGGGGGAGGCCTTGCTGGCTGGGTTGCTCCTGCCTGGCCAGGCCTCAGTGTCCCTCAGCTCTGGGTAGCAGGGCGAGGGTCACAGGCAGGGATTCTGGAAGTCTGCTCGGACTCCTCCCCCTTCCCCAGGAGCAGCCTGGATCGCCTCACCCTGCGCCAGCAACTAACATCTGCGATCCCCGGCCGCAACCTGGGCTGGCCCCTGCCCCAGCCCCCTGCCCCCTCCACTGGCAATTAGGCCCCCTCCGTGGTCTCAAGGCCTGACCTAGATCTCTGACAGCCGCCATCTGCAGCGCCAGCCATCCCCCTGCCCTCCGCAGAATTATGACGCGGGGCTAATGCGGAGAGGAGCTAGCTGTCAGATTGCTCTCCCCCGATCCCCTTGATGGGGCTTAGGCACGTTGTGATCATTTAGCACAGCCAAAGCCCCAGGGCCTCCCAGCCCGCCCCCCTCATCCAGATAGCCCTGTGCCTGGGCTGGCCAAGGTGGGCAGGAACCTCTCGCCCAGGGCGGTCCTGCAGGGCTTTCCTGGGGGCCTGGTTGCCAGTCCAGGCTGGGGATGGTAAATATCCGTCAACTGAATAGTCGAGTAACCTCTTGAATTCTCATCAGTGTCTCAACTAGTCTATAGCCCCCGGCAGTGGGGCTGGCAGCCAGTGCGCTCTGGCCCCATTCCCGAAGAGCCCCCTGCCATTCTGTGCTGCTGCCGCTGTATCAGAGGCAGCAGTATGGGGGGCCAGGCGGGAGCCGGTCTGGGAGGGGAGCCGGTTTAAAAACCAGCTCCCCTTGCGAACTGGCTGCCTGTTGCCCGCACTGCTGCCTCTGGCACAAAAGCAGCTCCCAGACCCGGCACAAGCCAGAACTGAGCCAGGCTGCCTGCCCAGCTGGCTCCTAACACACTTTAAATACAGGGCTAGGTCCTGGACCTGGCAGCTGGGACTGAGCCAGGCTGCTGGCCAGCTGCTAAAACGTACTGGCAGGGGTGGGGAATGCGTGGAGTCTACAGCACGAACCTATGAGCTTTTGCTTACTGGTTAATCGGTTTATCGACTACACAGCACATCCCTAGTCAGGGCCCGTTGGGGATCACTGAGCGAAGGAGGCTGCATCTCCCCAAAAGCTCTGGGGTCTCTGCGCCCGGCCCACTTTTACGCCTGCTTGTTCTGGAAATGTCTGAGACCGTAACAAGTCAGTGGGCCACGGCTCAGCAGCGCCTTTCACCGGTAGATCTCAAAGCTCGTTACGCTCAGTCACTAATTACGCCACCTGCTGCTCCCACCGGCCACTGTAGATAAGCTTTGCTGTCCTCATTGTACCAATGGGGAAACTGAGGCACAGAGCTGTGACTGGCTCACAGCCATCATGCAGGTGGCCAAGCTGGGACTGGAGCCGACTTGGAGCTGTCCCTGTAGGTGGCACTTGGTGGCTGAACTCAAGCCTATCCGGGTGGGCGTGAGTGGCCTTTGGCCTTTTGCACCTGCGCCTGGCCTGCGTGCTGGTGCAGGACCCGGGCCGTGCACAGGGGCCCTGGCTGGGCTGGAGATGCGGCTGATGAATAATAGTGCGCACAACAGCCGGGGTGTTGGTCGAAACCAAACCCCACGTCCCCATCCCCCGGCTGCCACCAGAGCTCCCAGGTGCTGTCCACAGGGCGGCCCCTCCCCCCGCAGTCTGGTCACTCCCTAATTCCCGGAGCGGGCTCTCCCTTTGCTCTGTGAGGTCGGGGCTTTGCCTTGCAGGGGCGGCGCATGGTCCCACCTGTGGCCTCCATGCCCCTCTGCCTGGGCATCCAGAGAAGAGGTTGCAGCTTGGGGCCCCCGGCCCTGGGTTACGTCCTGTCCAGCCGCTCCCTGGGACCAGGGCCTGCCCCGATCTGCCCAGCACCAAGGCTGGGACGTCTCAGCCCCGGGGAGTGACGAACACGACCCCCCGCGAAGCACCGATGCATTTAACTGAATCTCGGGAGCGGCCCAACCCCCGCCCGTGCCCCCAGTCTTTCCCCGGACAGCCACACGGAACGAGGTCTGGCCCCACACCACAGCTGCCACTCGGTCCGTCGCTGCGTCTCTCCACGCTGCAGCCAGAGTCCACCTCGTGCCATAGATGTTGGCACGGTCGTTCCCATGCTGGCAGCGGCTCGGGCTTGCACCGCCGCTTGGCCCCAGGGCTCAGGCACTGGCAACGAGCCCCATGCGGCTACATGTCACGTGCCGGCTGCGGCGGCGTTGGCAGAAGCTCGTCTCCTGGGCTGGGGGCTCGCGCCCATCTGCAGTGTAGATGGCACCCCTGGGTGTTCTCAGCTCACCTTGTGCCCAGCACCAGGAGGCAAAGGGCGCAAGGGAGAGGCCTCGTAGTCTCACCCTGGTAGGCACATGGGTGGATGCCCCAGTCCACAGGGGCCGTGTGGCTCATGTGGCCGCTAGCTAGGGGGCTCGCTCCATTAGCTCCAGTTGGGGGTCTCCCTGGTCCAGCCCCCCCGCTTTGTGGTCTCTACCTCTCTGTGGAACGTGCAGCGCCTAGCGCAGGACAGAGGCCAGCGGGTAGGGAGCAGGTCCCGAGCAGCAGTGACAGCCGCTGGCAGAGCTGGAGCCGGCACGTGGAGCTGACTCGGCTAATTTCGTGCCTGCTTGATCTAACCGGCTCCCAGGCAGCCCAGAGCCAGCTCCGGGGTGAGGGGTGGGAGGTGGGGGGTGATGAGGGTTCAGGGGGATTAGCTTGGGAGCCATCTGCCACCAGGCCAATCATCATCACGCAGCGCAAATCCAATAATTAAAAAAATATTGTCAGGCCCAGCCCGCCCCACGGCACTTAGCTCAGGCGGGGAAGTGGGCTTGGCGGGCGGCACGGAATGGGGGGAGGCGTCGGGGGTGGGGAAGCCAGGCGGTTCTGGCTTGGGCTGTCTCTCAGCCAGGCAATCTCATTGCGGGGAGGTCTCTGCCCTGCACATGGACTGTGCAGCTGTGGGACCCTGCGGCCAGACATGTGCTGGGTAAAACAGGGCCACAGTTAGGCGCTGAGGGGCCAGGAATCCCGGGTATGGGGTTCTCGTCCGGCCGTTTCAGAGCTTCCAAGTCCAGAAGGAACCTTTGTCATCACCTAGTCTGCCCCCCCCCGATAATTCCTGTACCCCAGCTTGTAAACAAGCATCTTTGCTTCAAAACCGCTCAGTGATGGAGACTCCACCAGGCCTCTTGTCCCTTGTTCCCGTGGTTACTCGCTGCACCTTCTTTCCAGCCTGGATTGGTGTCGCTTCTGCCGCCGGGCTCGGGGCCCGTTCTCCGCTCAGCCGGGTGCGCGGCGTACGGATCGGTGTCTGGCTGCTGTCACGCTGTGTGGGAGGCGCTGGAGGGTTGTGAGACCCTGGCGGGGCCGGTCTAGCGTACTCCATCCTGGCTCGGCACAGGGCGGTGACTGCGGTGAGTCAGAGACCGGCGGGTCTTTTGGTTGAGTGCAGCAGACCTACGGCGAGATGAGTAGGCCCAGAGCTGCAAGGGATTTAGGCGCTGCTCCGCATTGACACATCTGATCAGAGAGCCTTGACCTTATTTTCAAACGTGACTTAGGAGCCTAAATCTCATCTACGGCCAGTGGGATTTTGGCTCTGAAGGACTCAGCCCCGTAGGCTGCCAGAGATGTTGGGGTGCTGAGCACAGGCCCGCCGAGCGCCTGTACAGACCTGGGCTCGGGTTTCATTTGGGCGCCGACGCCAGACCTGGCTCAGGCTGGCCTCAGGCGCTGGCTCCGTGTTCTCCCAGCGCAGTGATGGGCCAGAGCCAGGCAGCCACTTCCCTGGCAGGCCCACGGCAGCGCGGCTTGCTCGGGGCAGTGGCTGGCGGCCGGAGAGCAGAGCCAGAGCTCGCCGGCAGCGAGGTGAAGGAGCAAATGTTAATGCCGGCGGCGGGGTCGTGACTGAGGCCTGTGACAGACGCAGGGGCAGATGCCAGGGGATTACTTGGCCTAAAACCTCAGAATCTGCTCCCCCAGCAGGAGGACATTTAATTACTAATTTACTAATTACCCAGCGATGCTGCTGAGAGTCTCAAAAATCACTGCCTGGGAGCAGCCAGCTTCCCGCCACCGGGCTCTGTGGGCCTGTCATCTCCAGGGCAGCAGGGGCCCGTGCTGCGTGAGATGCTCTCGCCCGGCCCTGGCCCGGCTAGCCTATAGGTATCAGACCAGCGAGGCGCCTCGTTCCAGGCCATTTCTAGTTAACCCCCAGCCCGGGGCCTCCGCGCTGTCTGTTCCCTGTGAGGGAACGAGACCCCAGAGCCCCGGCCGGCGGGCCGTTCCCAACGAGCGCAGCTCTGAGATAGGTGCCAAAACAAAGGGGCTGGGTGTTCGAAGGGGCCTTTTCCCCGGCAGCTCCCGCTCGTCTCAGCAGGGGGAGGGGATTCTCGGAGCCTGCGATGCCTTGGAAGCCTCCCTAGCCGAAATTCTCAGCTCAGCGGCCCCTGATATTGCGGCCACCCCCCTTTCCCGTCTGGGTTCCCTCCACACCGGCAGTTACCTCCCGCAGGAAGTTTCCTATTACAAAAGTTCCGTTTGCCATAAAACACCCGTTCTGAGACACGGCCCCTGTTGGGTGCAGCGTGGTCGTGGCCGTTTCAGTCCCAGGATGCGTGGGGGACGTGGCGACTCAGGTAACATCTCTGGGAGCCGCATCCATTGGCGAGAGACATGGCAGGCTCTGTGTGAGGCCCCAAGCTTCCCTCTCGCCCCAGCTAAGAAAACTCCCACCTCCCCCACCCGGCCATTTTCTGGTGATAAATATCGACCCAGACTCGTCTTTCCTACCGATGTTGTCAAAGCAGATGACAAAATTAGTTTCCCTTTGACTTGGACGTTGGTTTTGTTATTTTTCACTGAAATGCCGGGTTAGGGCAAAATGTCCGTTCTGAGTGTCGATTTTCTCTGACCAGCTCCATCCACCACCGGCTGGTAGCGCAGTCCAGAGGCCACTTGTGGCAAGGGACAAAAAAGGCGGGTGGCAGGAAGGACCAAGCCCCAACGCCCTTTGCTGGAGCCTGTTATCTGTGAACTACACACATGGTTTTTGCAGCATCCTGAGTAGCAGGCCGTCCCCCCAAAATGAGCGTACTAGGAGCCTGCACAACCCGTAATTGATTGGCAGAGATGAGTAGAACGATCAAGTCGAGTGCATATAGGTGTAGAACACACAATCGGGGGAAGAGATGGGGGAAGGGGTCCCCACGATCTAACTCACTGCAATTAAGAAGTTGGTGCCTGTTCTGACTGGCAAATGCATTGTGGACACCTCTGCGCATGGGAAAGAAAAAGGCCACGACCACCCGTCGGACAACTGCATGTTGCTAACGGTGGAGCCATGTGCGAGTTATAGGAAGAAGCACGTGTCTGCTTAGATCCTTCAAGTGAACTCTCTTGAGCATTGTCCCAGGGGTAGGTGGTGGTGCCTGTGCTACCGATCGCATGGGGTGGATGGATTTATGTAGCTCTGCGTTGCTCTCCTGTAGGTTTCTGGGTAGAATGAAGACCTTCGGGGTTTCCTGGCTCCTTTCGTATCTAACATCCTGAACACAGGACCGCGCTCAGCCCCTCCCAGCGCGCTCCTGGACGGGTCTCTGCACAGGCCAAGCCAGACCCCTCTTTGCCCCTCACCCGTTCTGAGCTCTGGCTGGGGGGCCCGGAGCCCCTTGGCCCCAAGCATGGCAAAGCCAAGTGTGCTTGGGCTGCCAGGAGAGAAGCCGCCGGACGGGCCTTCGGTGTCTCCTGACAAATCCTGCTGCGGTGGCAGCTGGGCCATTGGGACTGGAGGGACGTGGCCCTTCCCAGCAGCCACGTAACTTCCCGTCAGAACTGGGAATCCTGAGGGGCCAGTGCTTGGCCAGGAGACCTGAAGGAAAGCCCTATGCTCCAGGGGACCGTGCCGGTGGGGGATTCTCTCTGGCTTAGCGCTGAGCCAAGGGTCTCGCCCCCCGGTGAGGGGTCAGAGCAAGGCCCTTAGAATATGCAGTCATCACAGACCCATTGGTATGTTCCCTGAGGACTGTCCTGGCCCCGTTCAGCCCAGGGAAACACATTCTGCCTCAGCATCCCCCTGCAGGTTCGTCTGGCTGCTGGAGCCCTGTTCACCTCCTGCCTAGCTGCTGCAGTCTGTCCCTGTACACCGTGGCTCCGTTCTGGGGCTGGGCGCATCTCTCGGCCCGCCCAATGGGACGTAACAATAAGGGGGCTAGGTGCACTCTTAGCACAAGGGGGCAAAGTGCGGCCACCTCTGGGGAGGAGCGAGGCGGCTGTTTGGCACAACGGGCCGTGTGACAGGCGTGCCGGCTCAGGGCAGGACGGGGAGGGCCCAAACCGCCTGGGAGCGAGTTGGCAGGCAGGCTGCATTCGTTCACCCCACAGCTCCCTCCCCTGCTGTGACACACGAGGCCTCCTGCTCTGGGCCCGGCTGGCTCGGCCCGCTCCCGGCATCGCCTGACAAAGGCCGTGCTGACACCTGGGTGCGGCGGATTAAAGTTTAATGTGACTCTGGGCATGACCCGGCCCTGCCAGCCCCGGCGGGGAAGGGAGGCGTCGGTGGCCTTCCTTCATCATGCCGACCGGGCTGACCTGGGCCGGGCTGGCTCGGGGCCATCTCAGAGCAAGGAGTGCGCCGGGAAACCGGATCTGGGTGCCCAGCAGAGCTTTGTGGGCAGAGCCCCCGCCTCTGCACCCAGGAGTCCTGCACAGGCACTAACTTAGTGCACTACGCACGGACATGCATTCTGCGCACCAGCCCTGTGCACAGACACGCACATTCTGAGCACTCTGGGCACTAGCCCTGCGCACGGACACACGCCGTGCACCAGCCCTGTGCACAGACACGCACATTCTGAGCACTCTGGGCACTAGCCCTGCTCACGGACACACGCCGTGCACCAGCCCTGTGCACAGACACGCACAGTCTGAGCACTCTGGGCACTAGCCCTGCTCACGGACACACACCATGCACCAGCCCTGTGCACAGACACGCACATTCTGAGCACTCTGGGCACTAGCCCTGCTCACGGACACACACCATGCACCAGCCCTGTGCACAGACACTCACATTCTGAGCACGCTGGGCACTAGCCCTGCACACGGACACACGCCGTGCACCAGTCCTGTGCACAGACACGCACATTCTGAGCATGCTGGGCACTAGCCCTGCACACGGACACACGCCGTGCACCAGCCCTGTGCACAGACACATGCGTTCTGGGCACACCACGCACCAGCCCTGCACATGGCCACACGCATTCTGCACACGCTGTACACCAGCCCTGTGCCCACTCACACCCTGCCTCCTAACCCTCTGCCCCAGCCCCGAGCCCTGTCCTGCACCCCAAACCCTCCTTCCCTGGCTCTGCCTTTGAGCCTGCATCCCAACCCTCTGCCCCAGCCCTGAGACTCCTCCCACTTGCCAAACTCCTTGGCCTCTACCCCCGCTACATGAATTTTATTCTGTGTCCCAATATGTGCACATAACAAAATTCATTCCACACATAGGTGGGGACAAGGAGAGGAAACATTGCTCATGGGCCTCAGCATTTCACCCAGTGCCCCAGCACCAAGCCCAGCAACTCACGCTTCCAATAAATGCTTGTGCTCGGGGCCGCGCACGTCGGGTTGTGTTGCTGGGAGACTTTGCTCAGACACCCAGGCCCGTTAGGAACCAGGCCAAACATTTGAGCTGTTCCCTGCCCACTTGAATTCCTCTGCCTGGGTTTGCTTCCGGCGCGTTGTTACCAACACCTACAGGGGCTCTCGTGGGCCCAACCCGTCCCTGGAAATCCGCACAGCTGGACTCGATGCCGCGTCCCAGTCTGAAGCGGGCCCGTTGGGCGCCTGCGGTTGTTCAGCTCCGCTCCTTCCCTCGTGGCGTGACAGTGCCCGGGATCAGGCCCCGCTGCGGAGGCAGTGAGGTCAAGTAGCCAGTGAAGGTGGGTGATGTAGAGCACAGCTGCCCTCTGCAGTTCAACCGGGATGTTACCTCAGCCGAGGCCTGGTCTGGAGAGCCGAGCCCGTCGGAAAACCAGGGCTCCCATGTATGCCACGAAATGTGGCTGGTGTCTGAAAAGACCCGAACAGCCTGAGATCCTTTGGGCCCCCAGCGAGTGAGGTCCTAGGCCAGCTCCTCTGGCGGCACCTCCAGGCCAGCACTGCGACGGCATCGCTGCGCTGACGTGGCACTTCAGCCATGCTTTGCGCTATGGCATGGCCTTGCCCCACCCTGCTGCCCTCCTGGCTGTGCCCATGCCCCTCCTGCTGCACCCCATCCTGCTCACCTCCCGTTGCTACCTGCCCCAACCCGGCCTGAAGGACGCCGAGGCCTCCGCACTCAGGGAGGCGCTGGGAGGAGCCAGCCCTCCCAGCAATAACTCCCCCTCCCAGTTGAGAGCCCCTTCCTCCTCCCCCTCCCATTGCCCACCTTTTGTCCCTATGTAAATAATAGTTCTCCCTCCTCCCCCCCCACAATCCTCCCCACACTGCTACATGGATAGGGAGGTGGGGCTAGAGAGGGGTTCACCCCCATATAATGGACTAGCCTGTGATGAGTATGGCTCAGGAGGCTGTGAGCCTTTCCTGGGTCAATATTGTTAACTCTGGACCTGGAAGGATGTAAGAGAAAATTGTTAGGTACCCAGTGTCCATTACTTTGCATCAATTAACATTACATCTCATCTACCATCATGTTGCCCATCAGCTGGGTTACGTCTCTCTGAAATTCCTCAGTCTTCTGTGATCTTGACTAACCTAAACAACTGTGCGTCTGCTGCATATTTTGTCACTTCGCTGCACATTACTATAGTGACTAGTGATCTGTAAATTGAAAGACAGGACCTAGGCTGGGCCTTTGCAAGCCCCGTTGTTAAAATCGGCCTGGATTTAAATGGCCCCTTTATTCCTGTGCTGCTCTTTCTGACTCCTCATTCTAGTTTTTGATCCGTGACAATACTTAGCCTCTCACCTCAGGGTGACTGAGATTTTTAGTAGCATCTTGTGCACTTTGTCAAAGGCCTTTGAAAGTCTGGATGAATTGGCATGTCATGAACCCGCCTGTGAAAAGGAAGCTGTTGATCTTCCGAGGTGCAGCAGAGATGACCCTGCTCAGCCTGGATGGAAATGATTTAAGCTGATCCTCGCCTAGGTTCTGATCTTGGCTAGATTATAGGGGAGGCGAGAGGTTGTGCCAGGTACTGACTGAGAGACACTGACTCCCTTGCAGGCGCATTGAGTGCCCCCAGGCCATTACACAGGCCTCCATTGGCCTCCAATGGTCTCCATTGGCCTCAGGTTCACTAAGCACCTCAAGCCAGCTGGAGAGTTGACATCCCATTTGCCTCCCCGCACCGCATCAATGTAGGGAAGCCTTTAGATCTGCAATTGCGTGTCCAGGGAGATTGAAGTGTTCCCCTACAGGTTTTTGTATGTTGCCATTCCTAATATCTGATTTGTGTCCATTGATTCTTTTACATGGGGACTGTCCAGTTTGGCCGAGGTATATAGCAGAGGAGCATTGTTGGCACATGATGGCATATATTACGTTGGTAGATGTGCAGGAGCATGTACCAGTGACAGTATGGCTGATCTGGTTAGGTCCTGTGATGGTGTTGCTGGTGTAATTATGTGGGCAGAGTTGGCACCGAGGTTTGTTGCATGGATTGGTTCCCGAGTTAGAGTTATTGTGGTGCCGTGTGTAGTTGCTGGTGAGAATATGCTTCAGGTTGGTGGGTTGTCTGTGGGCAAGGACTGGCCTACCTCCCAAGGTAGGGTCTAAAGGTAGCCATCCTGCAGCAAAAAAACTTCAGGACCAGACTTCAAAGAGAAACTGCTGAGCTACAGTTCATTTTCAAGTTTGACACAATCAACTCTGGATTAAACAAAGACTGTGAATGGCTCGCTAAGTACAAAAGCAACTTCTCCTCTCTTGGAATTCACACCTCCAGATCAGTTACTAGAAGTGGGCCTCATCCTCCTTGATTGGATCCACCTCATCATCTCCAGCCTGATCCTGGCCTGCATATTTATACCTGCCTCCGGAAATTTCCACTACCTGCATCTGACAAAGTGGGTCTTTGCCCATGAAAGCTTATGCTCCAACACTTCAGTTAGTCTATAAGGTGCCACAGGACTCCTCGCCGCTTTTGCAGATTCAGACTAACACGGCTACCCCTCTGATACCCTCTTCCAAAAGTGTCCCCAGTTCCTAATAAAGCCAAGCCCCTCTTCCCTACACCATCATCTCATCCACGCATCGAGACTCTGAAGCTCTGCCTGCCTACCTGGCCCTGCGTGTGGAACTGGAAGCATTTCCGAGAATGCCACCATAGAGGTCCTGGATTTCAGTCTCTTTCCGAGATGATGTATTCATATCTTACAGTAATAATATACATCTTTTATCCCGTCAGTAACTAAGGAAGTTGTTAAACAGTAACTATTAAAGTTTAATTTTAAAAAATGCTAAATTAGCAGGGTCCACTAACATGCACTTGAGTACAGGTTGAACCTGTCTAGTCTGCCATTCTCTGGTCCAGCAACATCCATGGTCCAGCATGATTTTACTTCGCCAGATGTCCATTCATCATGGGTGTGGCCAAGTTTCCCATGGTCCCATAAAGAATGTTTACAGCTCCCAGTCCTGTGCTGTTGTTTCGTGCTAATTTACCCTTCTGTGTCTTCTCAGAGCCCAGCCAGCAGGAGAAGTGTTGATGATGCTGCTAGACAATATTGACGACCTGTGGTCTGGCAAATTCTCTGGTTCGGCACCAGTCAGGACTTGAGGGTGCTGGATTAGAGGGTCAACCTGTATTAAAATAAATTGGCTGAGGGGCTCTCTGAGCAAAGAGTGGGGATTTTTAACAAATCTTGGAACACTGGGGAAATTCCAGAGGACTGGAGAAAGGAAAAAAAAAAAAGCTAGCTTTGTGCCAGTATTTTAACAGGAAATTAGGATGATTTGGGTGACTATAGACTTGTTAACCTGACATTGATCCTGCACAAAAATCATGGCAAGGCCTGCAGGTGACGCAGTCTGTAGAGAATGAAAGGGTGCCAATATAATTAAGTTAATCAAAAAGTTTTATGGAAAACAGAACTTGTCAAATAAACCCGAGACAGTTTTTAATGAGGCTTCTAGTTTGGTTGATAAAGGGAACTGTGCGGATTAGAGATGTCAGTGTATAGTTGTGTAAATAATTAACCCATAACCCAAGCGCCACAACTAGAAGTAGCCCAAACACTCTAGTCCTCTGGAGGCTAGACTAGGAGGTGCCCCAGGTAGATCCTAGGGGGGCCTGCAGTGCACGGATACTCAAGAAACATGGGTGGAGTAAAAAAGATGGTGACAGGTTTGTCAGAAAGACTGGGCTAGATGTCTTAGGTAGATGAATTGATCCCGGGAGGAGGGGGGCAGCCTCTGCAGCCCGGCAGGAACAGAGCGTCAGGCCACTGCCTTCGGAGCGCTCCGCCTGGGCTGAGTGCTCTGCCCTGCACCTCTTTGGGACAGCACAGCGCCCCCTCCAGCGGTTAGCCTCCCCAGAATAATCACTCGTCAGGGTGGGTTTGAACAATGCTCTTGATAGCACCAAATCCAGGAGTCCTAAGGCAGGAGTCTAGGAGCAAGGAGCGTCGGTCTCATGACAAGGGGCCGATGTCCTGGAAAGACGTGACACTGAAAAGGACTCAGGAGTCAGGACAGAAAACACAACTGACCGTGCTCCCAGTGTGGTGCTGTAGCTGGGGGGGCAGAAACAGCCCTCAGATGTATCAGCCTTAATCCCTAGTTTTGCTTTGTCTTGATAGTGAGTCTGGAGCCCAAATTCCAAGCATCCCCTAAGGTAATGGGATATGGGTGTCCAGAGGCAGCTTTGGAAATGTCAGCCACAGTGTGTGTCAGGCTTAATACAGTGATAGAAATGTAGCCGTGTTAGTCTGGGGTAGCTGAAGCAAAATGCAGGACAATGTAGCACTTTAAAGACTAACAAGATGGTTTATTAGATGATGAGCTTTCGTGGGCCAGACCCACTTCCTCAGATCAAATAGTGGAAGAAAGTAGTCACAACCATATATACCAAAGGATACAATTAAAAAAAATGAACACATATGAAAAGGACAAATCACATTGCAGAACAGGAGGGGGATGCGGGGGGGGGGGGGAAGGAAGGAAGGTAAGTGTCTGTGAATTGATGATATTAGAGGTAGGGAGAGTGGGATGTTTGTGAATTAATGGTATTAGAGGTGATAATTGGGGAAACTATCTTGGTAATGGGTGAGATAGTTCAAATGTTTGTTGAGTCCTTTTTGGAAAGTGTCGAATTTTAACATGAATGACAGTTCAGAGGATTCCCTTTCAAGTGCAGATGTAAAAGGTCTTTGTAGCAGAATGCAGGTGGCTAAGTCATTGAGAGAGTGTCCTTTCTGGTTAAAATGGCAAGAAACTGTTTTCTCTTTGTGATCTTGTCAGATAAGGGTGGGAGGCCGAGGAAGAGCTAAGTGAGCCCTGGGGGTGGCGTTTCCCTAGGTTGATGTCATGTGCCCCCCCACAGCAAGGGAGGCAGGAGAGGGCCAGAGCTGTGTCCCCGTCTGTCCGGCAGGCCATTGGCTGGGCTTTGCAGTTTTGTTGTGCACAGTGAGCCCTGGCCCAGCCACTGATTCTGTCCCCACATGATATCGCGTCAGTGCTGCTTCGGGGGCTAATGCACGTATTGCCCCTCTCGCGCTTTTCTCTCCTGCCAGGTCACAGTGAGTAGTAACAGGCCACTAACTGCTTGTGTTCTTGGAAAGGAAAAGGAAGAGTCTCGATAGAAGGAATCGACGCTATGGAACAAGAGAGATTGTGAGAGTTAGAGATCGACTCGATGAAGAGTCTTTCCGAGAGAAGGTGGTCAAGCTGGGGAATGCTGAGACAACATACTGCCCTCTCACAAACAACTGCATCCATTTTGTGCTTTCCCTGTTGGACAGGGGAACGGTTCCCCATACAATAGTAAGTACCTGAATGGGGCAAGCCTAGTGGAGTCGGGGGGTTGTGAGCGTCATCCACGGCTCTGGGAGGTGATGCCAAGGGAGCCCTTTCAGCCCAGAGGGGACAGAGCGCCAGGCCGCTGCCTTCGGAGCCCTCCGCCCAGGAGGAGTGCTCTGCCCTGCACCCCTTCAGGACAGTGGTTAGCCTCCCAGAAGAGTTACTCGTCAGGGTGGGTTCTCAGCCCTCACTGGGGCTTAGTCCAGCCCAACAGGCAGGGCCGGCCTTAAGCCAATTTGGCCGAATCGGGCTCTGTGCCTAAGGGGGCCCCGCGTCCCCGCACCCGGATGTTGGCTCGGCTCCCCTTGCCTGCGCACGCTGCCGGCGTTTGCAGGTGGGCGGGGAGGTGCCCGGGTGTGACGTGATGTCACGGCCCGGGATTTTAAAACTGCTAGGAGCAGGCGGTGCGTGGCGCCGTGTGGCCTAGCTTCCGGTTCCCCTCCCCCGGGACCGCCTCCCCCGCCTGGAACCCAGCGCCCTTCCCATCTGGCTGCAGCCCCCGGAAGGGCTCACGCCGCACGTGTGAGCTGCCGGCGTCAGGAAGAGCGGCTCCACAGCTACCCCCCACCCCCTTTTGCGCCAGCTGCAGGGAGACGGCGCTTCTGAAGTCAGTGGGGGAACTTCCAGAACCGCCCCTCCGTGCACGCCTGAGTCCTTCTCAGCCCTGCCGACCCCGGAGCAGTCGCCGCCAGCAGGTGCGGGGGGATCTCTGGGCTCCCAGGCCCCTCCTGGAGCCGGGACAGAACCCAGGAGTCCTGCCTCTCAGTTCTCCCTCCCTCCCTCCCCCGACCTTGGCCCTGACCTAAAAGGCCCCCCCCCTTGTTAAATGTGTCACAAGGCATCTGCTATGCCAGGCCTAACATTGTCACATTGAAGCGGTGAATAGGGGGGTTCCCAGGTGTTATTTGGGGGTACAAAGCACCCCCCTCCCCCACCTCATGTGAGTTGGAGTAGGGGGCACAGGGTCCTGCCAGGAGAGGCTGAGGGATTGGGGCTCGTTCAATCTGCAGAAGAGAAGGGGTGGGGGGAGTTGAGAGCAGCCTTCAGTTCCCTGCCCGGGGGAGGGAGGGTCCAAAGAGGCAGGCGAGAGGCTGTTCTCAGTGGGGGCTGGGGCAGAACGAGGAGCAACACTGCAGTGGGGGGAGGTGTGGCTTGGAGATTAGGACAAACTCTTTCTCTAGGCCGCTGGGGAAGCCCTGGGCTGGGTTCCCTGGGGGGGAGGGGGGAAGGATCTCCATCCCTAGAGGTGTTTCAGTCCCGGCTGGCTGGGATGGGGAGTGGGGGGGATCCTGCTCTGCACAGGGGATGGACTCCTGAGGGCTCTGCTGGCCGGGGGGTTCTGGGGCTCTTCTCTGTGTGTCTGTGAGCTCCACGGGGGAACAGGAAAGAGCAAACTGAGGGCGCAGCCTGGCGGAGTAACAGGATGCACGAAGAGGGGGCACCAGAGCACAGAATGATGAGAGTGCAAGGAGAGGGGAGTGACCACTGGCAAGGAGCTGGGGGTGCAGGGCACAGGGTCCTACCAGCACTGGGGTGCAGGAGTGAGTCCAGTCCCCTGATGGGCAGCAGGGAGGCTGTGAGGGGGCTGTGGGACCCCGGCTTTGGAGTCCGCTCTCCCCTGGCTGGCAGGGCTGGCCTCAATGTCTCCGTGCAGGGTTTGTCTCACTGGGATTTCACCTGCAGCCTGTCTAGCTCCTCGCACCCTGGGAGGTGTCTGTGCTGGCCACAGCTTCCTGCCCAGTGGGCTGTAGCCGGGCTGTGAAGCAGGACAGGAGCAAAGTGGAAGGCAGAAGGTAGGGGAGGTGGGAATCTAGGGGGAAGGAGTGGGCGAGGAAGGGGCTTGTGTGGAGGGGGAGGGGGAAGAAAGGGGAAGGCACCAAGAGACAGGGTGGAGGAGAGACAAATGCCAGGGGAGCAAGTGCAGACAATGAGGAAAAGGGCAGGAGGGGAGGTGTCAGTGGGAGGGGGGACAGGGTGAGCAGAGGAGAGTGGAAGGGCATTAGGGGCTAAAGGGAGGGGGGAGGTGCTGGGAGAAGGCTTGAAAGAAGGGGTGGGGATGGAGCAAGTCGTGTGTGAGGGCACAGGGGCATGAGGGGAATGGGGGCAGAGAGTGGTGAGGGGATGGACATCAGGGAAAAAGAGGGCAAAGGGGGCAGGGGCAGTGAGGGAAGGGAGAGGCACCAGAAGGGTGCAGGGCTAAGGGAAGGTGCAGGTGCCAGGGGATTCTGGGGGTGAAGCAGAAGGGCAGACACCTGCAGAGGAGGGACCAGCACCACAGGAGAGAGGCAGGGCAGGTTTGTAGAGGGAGGTGTTAGAAGAGGGGTAGCTCACATGATCAGAGTGGGGCTACTGGAGGAGTGGACACGGGGGGGGGGAGAAGGGCTGGTGGAGGGGGGCAGGTCGCAGGAGGGCTGAGGGCAGTGAGAAGGGCAGGAGTCAGGACAGCAGAGGAGGGTGAGGGGTTGGGGGGCAGCAGGCACCAGGGGAGCTGATGGAGCAAGGAGAGGAGACATGGCAGTAGAGAGAAAAGGTACAGATTTATAAAATATGTATTAATAACTTGGTATGCTGCCCTAAACTTTGTCTGGCCTGATTTGTGATTCTCAGTCCAGCGGTGATAGATAGGTAACACCAGGTCGAATTTGGCTTCTGTGGGAGGATAGACTTTGATTAATTGCATAGGCTCCACAGCAATTGTTCACCTAAGTCTTTTTTTTTTTTTTTTTTTGCTCAACAAAAAAATCCGGGGTGGGGGCCCCGCCAAAACGGTTCGAATTGGGCCCTGAACTTCCTAAAGCTGGCTCTGCCAACAGGAAGATGAAAGGTGAGGAGCAGCCCAGGAGGGGGCAGGGGTGCACAGAGCTGCAAGAACAAGACACTATAGCACGCTAAAGGGAGGGCTAAGAACTGTGGACTCTGAGGGTCACACTTAACGCTCTCCTCTCAGGTACCCTTCCCGTCCCCGACAGGGATGTGTCCAACCTGCTCTTACAAATCTGCAAGGATGGAGATTCCACACCCTCCCCAGGCAATTTTCTCCCCAGAAAAGAGGAGACTAAGGGGGGATATGGTAGAGGTCTATACAATCACGACTGGTGTGGGAAAAGTGAATAAGGAAAAGTTATTTACTTATTCCCACAACATAAAAACTGGGGGTCACCAAATGAAATAAATAGGCAGCTGGTATAAAACCAACAAAAGGAAGTTATTCTTCACTCAGCGCACAGTCAACCTGTGGAACTCCTTGCCAGAGGATGTGGTGAAGGCTAGAATTTTAACAGCATTCAGAAAAGAGCTAGATAAATTCATGGGGGTTAGGTCCATCCAACCAATCTATTAGCCAGGATGGGTAGGAATGGCCTCTGTTTGTCTGGAAGTGTGGGACAGGGGAGGGATCACATGAGGATTTCCTGTTGTGTTCCCTCCATCTGGGGCATCTGGTATTGGCACTGTTGGCAGACAGGATACTGGGCTGGATGGACCTTTGGTCTGACCCAGTACGGCCATTCTTATGTTCTTATGTAATTGATTCCAGTGTTTAACCATCCTGACAGGCAGCAAGTTTTTCCTAACGTCCAACCTAAACCTCCCTTGCTGCAGTTTAAGCCCATTGCTTCTTGTCCCATTCTGAGAGGGTTAAAGAAGAACAATTTTTCTCCCTCCTCCTTGTCACATCCTTTTAGGTACTTGAAATTGCTATCACGTCCTCTCTCAGTCTTCTCTTCTTCAAACTAAACAAGCCCAATTCTTTCAGTCTTCCTTCACAGCTCATGTTTTCTAGAACTTTCATCATTTTTGTTGCTCTTCTCTGGACCTTCTCCAGTTTCTGCACATCCTTCCTGAAACGTGGTGCCCAGAACTGGACACAATACTCCAGCTGGGGCCTAATCAGCGCAGAGTAGAGCGGGAGAATGACTTCTCGAGTCTTGCTCATAGAATCATAGAATACTAGGACTAGAAGGGACCCCAAGAGGTTGAGTGCAGGACCCAATACTAGACAGACCATCCCTGATAGACATTTATCTAACCTACTCTTAAATATCTCCAGAGATGGGGATTCCACAGCCTCCCTGGGCAATTTATTCCAGTGTTTAACCACCCTGACAAGTAGGAACTTTTTCCTAATGTCCAACCTAAACCTCCCTGGCTGCAATTTAAGCCCATTGCTGCTTGTCCTGTCCTCAGAGGCCAAGGAGAACAATTTGTCTCCTTCCTCCTTGTGACACCCTTTTAGATACATGAAAACCTCTCTCATGTCCCCTCTTGGCCATAACGTGCCTGCCAGCCCTGTTGATGGCCTAGGTGGCAGTGGCTAAAGCTGCCAGCACAGCTGGCCACCCCAGGGCAGGCACCTGTTTCGAGGTGAGAGCAGAACTGGGCAACTCCCTCTGCCAGCCAGCCAGAGAGCGGTGCATTGGCTCCATCCATTCCCAGAGGAAGCCAGTCCCCCTCCTCCCCACATTCCCCCAGCACCCCGAGGGTACCCTGCCTCCAGGCACCACATGGACCATTCCCCTCCTCCCTTTCCCCTCCTCGCCGTGTCTTTGCCTCTGCAGACGTATAGCTGAGCCCCTGGTTCATAAGGTGCCCGGTGAGCATGGTCTGATTCTCGTCAGGCTCAGGTAATCGATGTGCTCGATTTATTCATCACGTCAATTACAGACTGTGGCGCTTCATTGGCCACCAGGGGGCTGCAGAACGAGCCACGAGCTTGTGTCTCCATTGGCCTGGCGCTTTCTGAATACCATGAGCATTCAGGTGCAGCTAGCACCTTGCACCCTCTTTGCACAGGTGTAAATGCATCACAAAGGGAAAGGCCACGGAGAATCGGGCCCCATTGCTTGAGAAGCACCAGGCTGGGAGGGAAGTGGAGTCTTTCAGGAGTACTCTTACACGATGGAGGTGCGTTTACACAGCACCCTACACTCGAAGTAAGAGACGCAATTTGCACTACAATAATTGCGTATCTTATTTAGATTCTAGTTCAAAATAGCTCATTTTGAAATTTGGCACAGCTACACATCTAAATAATGCCCTGTTTTGAGACATCCCTTAACCCTTGTGGAAAGAGAGTTACAGGGATGCTGAAATGGCGCACCTGTCATTTCAAAAAATGTTTCAAAATAACAGTCAGCTTGTTAAGATGCGGGGTAGCTATTTGGTATCCCGAAATGACCGCACAGTGTAGATGTACCTTGTGTCACAAAACAAATAATTTGGGATCCCTGCTGGTTTACTGCATTGGTGCTTTCCTGGCAGGCACAGAATTGGCTCTTCCTAAATTTGTTTATTTCTCTTCTAGATGCTCCCAGGTAATGGCTATGAAGATCAACATGCCAATTTAGAGTTAAAACTGAAGGAAATGGGATCTTGGTTAAATAACGCCAATTACATGATTACTCTCCTACAGGAAGGGCCTGTATTGCCTGTGCTACTGGAGCCTAGTGAGTAGCAGTGGGGGTCTGTCCATTGATTTGGGTTGCGGGTTCCGTTCTGTAAGCTTTTGCAGGGGCTGAAGCATTATTAGGGGGAAAAAAGAACATATTCAAATTCTGCTAAGCTCATCATAATCTGTGCCAGAAACGTAAAAAGCTATCACTTATAGGGACAGTTTTCTGACTAGTGCTATAGCTCTGCAATCTGTTTTACATGCTTCTTCAGTGCAAAGCCAAGGGGTTTACCCAAAAATGACATTAAATAAACCCTTTTTATGGAAACAATCCTGTATGCAAATTTGGACAATATCTGTAGTCATACATTTTTTTTCTCCTGGAGTACAAAGAAAAGCGAGACACATACAACTTCTTACGAATTTCTCAGAGCTTCCAAACTGTCTCACCCCCTTAGCACTAACACATCACTAAAAGGAATTATTTTCCCAAGAGTACTTTTCCACACAGACACCTGCTCTGCTTGTCACAGGGAAATGGTGACACCAGTCGGCAGAGGCGATGATCTGTGCATTTCACAGTGAGAGGCCGGTGATGCCTGAGGCAGCCCGGCTGCTGGGGCTATGTAGCCAGACAGGAACCCCCCTGTAACATCCATTTTTGCTTGCCTGGAGCATACAGGGCACACAGAGCAGAAGGCCCAGGCTGTTGTGACCATGAATGGCTGTAAACAGAGATATGCCAATTGCTGACCAAGAGGCTGCCAAGGAGTGCCCTTGACTCAAACCCATATTGATACGAATACACAGCCGTCCGCGGGGGGAGGAATCTCTCACCCAGTAAAAAAATGTCTAGTATTCACAATTTAGTTATCTCTCTTGCAAGTGTAAATTAACTTGAAACTTGCTTGTAAGAACTGGCGCCACAAAACGGACCAGTACAATTCAGCATCTTAGATAAGCAAGAGGATACGGGCCCCCAGGGGTATATAGATGGGTCCAGCAGCACATTTTCTCTGAGTGTCAGTCTACCATCTATCTGCTGGTCGGGTTAGGTGTTTGATCTCCCGAGGTTCCAAGGGGACGCCCACCTCGTATTCGTCTTTCCTAGGAATTGAGAGACCGGCCCTGGCCTGACATGCTGGAGTCGAGAGGCACAGAAAGGGGTAAAAATTGTACCTGGATGTGGTCCTTTGTTTAAGTATATATATATACATAGTGTTAGAGCTCTTTAAAGATTAAGCTGTCACTTGGTACCATTATTTTAAGACATATATATATATATATATATTTGCTAGCATTTAAGAAATAGAGCAAGAGCCATTGTAACCATATGCTTTTATAAGTCTTTTAATAAACCTGTAACTGTTTAAGCTTTAACCTGACTCCTTCAGTTGCTGTAATAGAACCAAGCACAATTTAAAAGAACTTCAGCCGGTCATAAAGGGACAGACATAGGGAGAGCTTGGGCGTTTGGATCTGTGTCACTCCCAGGTGACAAGATCCGTTGGGGCACCTTTCCAGCCTTTCCCAGGCTGCCCGCTGCGAAGGAACCCCTGTGTTCTAGCAGCTAAAATCTAAGGTGTAATAAGCTCTTCCTATATAACAGGGCGTCTGTTGGCCTGCTGGCCACCCTCTGCGATGGGACCCCGGTCCTAACAGTAAAGACACGGACGTTAAACCTTTTCTCGGAAACATACACACACACACTGCCCTGACCGTCGGCTGACAGGCTGGAGTGGAGCCTGTCGGCCAGAGGCCAGGCAGCAAAGGAACTGGCATTTGACCTTGCCTGGTCCAGCAAACTCCCTGGTTCAGGACTGGGCAGGACCTGAGGGTGCCGGATCAGGAAAGTCAAACCTGTAGTAAGAAATGAGCATCTGCCAGTTTCCAGTGAGTTTTGAGTAGGTGACTCCAAGCTTTACAGCTAATGACTGCTGCTCTTTCAATCTTGCTGCAGGTGTAGGCTTTAGGTTAGGTCTGGGCAATAATTTTTGCTGGGGGCCTACTCCCAAGATTTTGGGAAGTGGTTGAGGTCTGCACTCTTCCATGGTATTACTGAAGGGGGTGCGGGGTATAGGATGGCGGGTGGTTGTAGAAGGGAGCTTGGGGTAAAGGATTAGGGTGCAGGAGGGAGAACGGAGTCTGGGTGAAGGAGGTGGTTGTGACCTAGGGCAGAGAACTGGGGTGCAGGGTTTTGGGATGTGACCTAGGGCAGAGGAGATTGTGATCATGAGCAGGAGATGGGGTGCCAGATCGGGAAGGGGGTGTGGGTGCATGTAGAGTAGCAGGGCAGGAGTGTGGGCAGAGGGTTGGGGAAAGGAGGGGCTGAGGTGCCAGAGGCAGGTTCTCGCCAAAGACTTACCAGCCTGCCTACCTGCAAAGCTAACAGCTTAAAATGTGTCTGTCTGCTTGGCCATGTGCTTAAGTGAGTGATCGGGAGGATTGTGCTTTGTGGCTGCCTGTTATTCACATAGGCAGCTCCCATTGGCCAGTGTCTGTCCACAAACTGGCCAATGGGATTGTGCTGGGGGTGGGAGCAGCATCTGAATCTTAGAATCATAGAGCTGGACGAGACCTCAGGAGTCATCAAGTCCAGCCCCCTGCCCAAGGCAGGACCAATCCCAACTAAATCAACGCAGCCAGGGCTTTGTCAAGCCGAGACTTAAAAACCTCTAGGGATGGAGATCCCATCACCTCCCTAGGGAACCCATCCCAGTGCTTCCCCACCCGCCTAGGGAAATAGTTTTTCCTAATATCCAACCTAGACCTCCCCCACTGCAACTTGAGACCACTGCTCCTCATTCTGCCATCTGTCACTAATATGAACAGCCTCTTTGGAACCTCCCTTCAGGAAGTTGAAGGCTGCTCTCAAATCCCCCCTCACTCTTCGCTTCTTCAGACTAAACAGACCCAACCCCCTCAGCCTCTCCTCGTAGGTCATATGCTCCAGCCCCCTAATCATTTTGATCGCCCTCCACTGGACCCTCTCCAATGCGTCCACATCCTTTCTGTAGTGGGGGGCCCAGAACTAGACACAACACTCTAGAGGTGGCCTCATCAGTGCCAAGTAAAGGGGAATAATCACTTCTCTGGATCTGCTGGCAATGCTCCTCCTAATGCAACCTAATATGCCATTAGCCGTCTTGGCTACAAGGGCACACTGTTAACTCATATCCAGCTTCTCATCCACTGTAGCCCCCAGGTCCTTTTCTGCTGAACTGCTACTTAGCTATTTGGTCCCCAGCCTGTAACAATGCTTGGGATTCTTCCGTCCCAAGTGCAGGACTCTTCATTTGTCCTTGTTGAACCTCCTCAGATTTCTTTTGGCCCAATCCGCTAATCTGTCCAGGTCACTCTGGACCCTATCCCTGCCCTCCAGCATATCTACCTCTCCCCCTAGCTTAGTGTCATCCGCAAACTTGCTGAGGGTGCAATCCATCCCCTTATCCAGGTCATTAATAAAGATGTTGAACAAAACTGGTCCTAGAACCGACCCCTGGGGCACTTCGCTAGAAACTGACCACGAAAATGACATCGAGTCGTTGATTGCTACCCGCTGGGCCTGACTGTCTAGCCTGCTTTTTATCCATCTCAAAGTTCCAATCCATACTCCCCTGACTTGCTGGCAAGAATATTGTGGGAGACCGTATCAAAAGCTTTGCTAAAGTCAAGGTATATCACATCCACTGACTTCCCCATGTCCACAGAGCCGGTTACCTTACCATAGAAGCTAATCAGATTGGTCAGAACCCTCAGATGCATTAAATCCAGGCCCATGGATTTGTGTATATTTATCTTTTCTAAATAGTTCCTGACTTGTTCTTTCCCCACCAAGGGCTGTCCACCTCCTTCCCATACTGTGTTGCCTAGTGCATTTGCCTGGGAGCTGACCTTGTCCATGAAGACAGAGGCAAAGAAAGCATTGAGTACTTCAGCTTTTCCCATATCGTCTGGTGCGAGCCAGGACTGAGCCAGGCTGCTAAAACATTTACTGTCTGGGGAGGGGGGAGGGTGTAGTCTGTAGCATTAACCCATATGTTAATACTGTAGCATTAAGCTATGAGCATTTGCTTACCGGTTAGTCAACTACACTAGCACATCCCTAGTCCAGGGCTGCCTAGCAAAGGGCTACCCCTAGCATGGCTAGCTGGTGCTATTTAGCCACGGAGTTAACAGACGGTTCTCTCCAGACTCCTCCCTCCGGCTCCTTAACCAAGGGCCAACCCAGGTACTTGCCTCCAGCAACACAGACGGGCTTCTGCCCCCAGCGCTCACAGCTGAGAGGCCGCCCATGCAGCCTCCTACCCGGGGGCTGGTCGTCGCTCCTGCCAGGCCTCTCCCGGGGCCTCCTCTCCCGCCCAGCGGCAGCGACTCCCCTGTGCTAGCTGGCGGGGCGCTGGTGGGGAAGGGTGCGAGGGGAATCGGAGCCGACTGGACAAACTCCTGAACAGCCACGAGTCTGAGCCCATGCTGGACAAAGGGCAGAGGGGGGCCGGGGCAGGAGGGCTGACCGGCCTCCTCCCCTGTTCTCCGTGGGAGCCTGTGGCTGGCTCGGGTTCTAACCTTTGTACCCTTGGGCCTTGTCCCGGCCCCTGTCTGATTTCCCGTGACGCGGGAGCCCCCGTTTCTGCCTTGCTGGCGGATTTTCCGCAGGGCGCGCTGGAAAATGTCCCCCCACTCCCCCAGAGCCCAGTGAGACTTTTTGTCAACAGCCCCACCCCCCAGGAGCCGTCCCAGGGTGGGGGCTGGACACTGGGGCGCTAGGTGTCCGGGTTTGAACCAGACAGTCCAGGATTTGGGCTTCCTGGCCGGGGATACATTGAAGAAACATCAGAGAGACACCCGCCCGGCTGGGTGTTTCTAACCCCGCTGGGCTGTACGTTGGGGTGTCAGGGCGCGTGTGGCCGGGATTCTTGCTGAAACCATCTGGCCACCCCAGCAGGTGCCCTCCCTGCGGGAAATGGCTGGAAGCGGCTCCCGGCAGGTCTCCCAGGCCTCAGCGCGGGGTGGGGCCTGCTGCCCCCTCCTGCCCCGGGCGAACCCCCTCTCCCCCCCCCCCCCGTCTTCACTGGGGAAAAACTGGGCTGGAAAGTTGGGGCCCAGCCTGAGCCTCTGACAAGATGCCGGGGTCCTCCAGGGGGGAGGCTGCCTCTGCCCCTCCCCCCCATTGGAGCTTTTCTGTCCCCCAGCCCCGCGCCAGCCGCCTCCTGCCCCTTTAAGAGGATCCCCCCCCCCCCGGGTGGGGGTTGGGGTTTCCCAGCCGACGCAGGCTGCGGCCACATGACGCTGACATCAGCTGCGGCATCCCGCCCCGCGCATCCCCGCTGCGCCCCGCGCATCTCCGCTGCGCCCCCGCCCCGCGCATCCCCGCTGCGCCCGGCTCCAGCCATGTCCGCCAGCCCGGCCTACGGCGAGGAGAAGGGGGGCTCCGGCCTGGGGGAGCCCGAGTACGGCCACGACCCGGCCAGCGGCGGCATCTTCTCCTCGGACTACAAAAGGTGCGGGGCGGGGGCGGGGGCGGATCGCAGCGCAGGGGCTGGGCCGCGCTTGTGGGCGCTGAGCGATGCACCGGGGGGGGGCGTTGTAGGGGCAGATGCACGGAGCCCCCTGGGGCTGGAGACGGGGGGGGGCTGATCCCCGGCCTGCTGAGCAAGCGGCCGCACCTGCCTTTGTTCTCCAGCCAGATGCTCTTTGTGGCTGAACCCTACAGCCGGGCGTGGGGGTGCTGGGCCGGGACACCCCTGCGCCTGGCTCTGATTTCCCAGCCCAGGCCTAACCGCCCAGCCAGGCTGGGGCTGGGGCTGGAGCCCTGCAGAGCAGCAGCACATCTTGGCTGTACCGGATCTCTGCAGGCAGCTGGATCCTACAGGCCCCGGGCCCCCGCCTGTGTTTTCCAAAGGGCCCTTCTCGCCGGCGCTGGGGTGGCCTGGGCTAGTCGGAGCTGCTTTCCCAGGAGAACCCAGCCAGCCCTGGGCCGAGCCTGCGTGAAGCCTGGAGCCAATTCCATGGCTGGTCACCAGCCCAAATGGCAGCGTGACGCCAGGGCAGCCGGGCTCTGGGCGCTGCCGGCAGCGTGATGAGCAGAGAAACGCGCTGCTGGGCGCAGGCGGCAAGGCACAGCCCTGTCGCAACCGATCTCTGCACGCGGAGCTTGTCCTGGGAAGGGACAAAAGAACCAGGCGTCCGGTGCCCTGCTTGTGTGTCACCGTAACCACAGTGCATCTGCTTGTGTGTCACCGTAACCACAGTGCACCTGCTTGTGTGTCACCGTAACAAGACAGCCAATATCTAGTTTGTGTGACAGGCCTTGAACCTCCCCGGGGGAAATCTGGGCCTGCAGAAATCAAAGGCAAAGCTGCCATTGATTGCGATGGGGCCAGGATTTCACCCGGCTCGGTTACACGTCCCCTGTGATCTACTCTCTGGCATGAAGGGGGTCGGGGGGGCTGCCTGGAGCCAGGCTGAGCGGCTGAGAACAATCTGTGCGGCGAGGGGGCTGGAAACGCTGCAGTGAACCAGGAAATTGGGCCCTTCCCGCTGCTCTTATCCCCCGCCTGACGGCTAGTCCCTTCCAGCCGGTACCGGGCTTTGTCACAGCGCTGTGCCATGGTGAAGTCCCGGCCAGCCATATTGCAGATTGCTGCCCCTCCCGGAGGCCCCTGCAACTCCAGAGGGAGGGCTGGTGCGGAGCATGTTTTACTGTTCATGGTTTCGGGGCCATTTCCTGTGTCCCGGCTCTGTCTAGGGATCTTGGGAACCCTCTGCAGTGACCCCAGCAGAAAAGCCTGGAGGGCGAGGCTCGTCTCGCTGTAAATCTGGATTAGCGCCGCCGGCTGTGCTGACGGGATTGGACCCTGGCGGCCTGCCTGGGGAGGAAGGGAAGGGGCCAGCGGGATGCTGATGGAAATCTGGGCTGTCAGTGTGGCGGCGGGGGGGCTTCCTACCTGCTGCACCGAGGGCTGAATCAGCCGGAAGCCCTGCTGGGCTTCCCACCGTTCATGGGGCCTTAAAGCCACCCTACGGCCCAGCGGCACAAGGCCGCAGAGGCCTCTCGGGGCCCACCCATCGGAGGGGCGAAGTGACCAGCTGTGTGCAGAGAGGCAGGGTCTGGGACTTGCAAGCTGCAGGGAATTGGCCAGGGACGGTTGGGCCCCCCCCTTTTCCCGTCGGGGGGGTGTACATCGGGGCGCTGCGTTCAAGCCGGGCCGTAGCGCTGGTGTCAGACGGGCAGTGGGAGGGCTGGCGGGCCCCTGGGGCGAGCCATGCGGCTCTTGGCATGGGGGGGGGCCTGTCTGGGCCCCAGCAGTGAAAGGGGGTTACGAACCCCAACACCAGGGCTAGAGGGCCGGGCAGGGGGAGCAGACGCTGGTGGGAGATGGTTTGTGCAGAGCGCCAGGCAGCCTGGGCAGCGGGGTGCGGGGGGCCCACCAGGGAAGGGGCAGGGCGCATGCGGCTGCCTGTCACTACTCAGGTGAATGTTTGGCTCTGGGCGGGGGTGGCAGCACCGGGCAGAGTTAACTGAGCGACACCTGTTGGCTGGGACTGTCTGCTCGGACACACCCAGCCGCTTGTCCCCGCCCCCGGCTCTCACCCCGGCTGGGCGTTTTCTTGCCGGCGGGGGGCAGCGTTTCTGACGCCCGTCTGGCTCCTGCACTAAGTGCCGGGAAGCACACAGGATCCGGCCTGCCCTTCTGGAGGCCAGCGATCTCCATTAGCGACGCGTCCCGCGTCCTCAGGCACAGGCTGCCCCTGCGGCCTCTGCTCCCCTCCATTTCACTCTGGCTGCTTCTGGCCCCTGGGGCTCGCTCCTGCCAGCTGGGCCTGGCAGCACTGGCTCCGCCGGAGCTGCTGACGAGCCGTCCCACCCAGCAGGCCATTTGGCACTCGCCCCAGGCTGGGGCGTGTGGCCATTTGCAAGCGAGGCCCCCTTGATCGGGGCAGAGAGCGCCTGGGAATGCCCCGGGGAGACCCAGCTTTCCAGGGGCCACATGCTGAGACTCGGGCCGGTTCTCTGTCCCAGAGCGAGGCCTGTTTTTCTCCACCCCTTCCCTGCATCCGTTCGGGGCAGGTTCTTCCGCAGCCTCGTCACGTGGAGTCTGAGCGCCCTGCAGCGGGCGTGAAGGAGCCGGGCAGACGCCTGTCCTGCCTGGGTTGTGCTTTGGGCTGTGCACCGGAGTGGGTTTGATTCGGTAGGGCTGTGGTGCAGCACAACGGGCAGGTTGCTGGGCTCAGGGTCCCTGGGCCGTCTCACCAGCCCGTGTCCCTTTGCACTGGGGGGTCGGTTACAGGCTGGCTCCCCCCAGATTGCTCTGATCAGGGCACGGATCAGCTTACGTCCCTGGGCACGGATCCATGCGTCCTTCCCAGCCCTGCGGGAGGCAACGGCTTCGGTACATTGGACAGCTCACTCCTGCCCGCAGCGCCTTTTCCCCCCCCCCCCCCCGCGTCAGCACCGACTTCCTGACCGGCGCCCGCTGCCAGGAAGCCGAGCGCCTGAGCCTGCTGGGGTGGCCCTACCCATCTGCCCCATCCCATCTTCTGAGGGGCAACCCCCCCACCGGGACGCTGCTGACCCAGCGCCCACCTGTGGTCTGTCAGCCGCTGTCTGCCTGTCGCCCGGCGGTGTGGCAGGGCTAGAGAGCAGCCTCCTGCCAGAGCCAGCTGGGGCAGGGACGGTGCTGCGGATCACCCGGCGGCGCCGCCTCCCCGTCCGTGTGGCGCTGATGCTACAAGCTGGGGGGCCCCGTGCTGTTGGATGGAAACCCGAGCCTGCCTGCTCGTGCGCCGCTCCAGCTGTTACCTCCCCCGCTGCGGGCCATGGTGTTCCTCGCTGCCTGTCCCACGCGGTTGGGTGTCCGTGTGCTCTAGACCCCCGGCCGCGCTCTACCCCAGAGCTAGCTGCATTTCAGTGGGGCGTGAAACCGCCTCCAGCTTACTGCGTATTGGTACCCCTGGGGTAAGAGGGGACAGAGAGGGGAGGAGGCGCTGGCTGCCTGCTGGTTAGACGGATCCCACCAGAGCTCCTGCTGCCCACGCAGGGCTCTGCTGGGTTTGCGTTTTACGGGCTGGCTGCTCAGGGGAGAAGGGGCCCGTGGAGGAGGACATGGGCCATCTGACGCACACAGCTGGGCCGCGCGTGTTCCTGGCATGGGGAATCAGCTGTCTCTCTCCCAGCCGGACCCCTGCTCCGCACGGTACGTGTGGCTGCAGGGCAGCTGGTGTAGGCAGGATGCAGGGTCCCAGCGCGCTCAGCCCCGTGTAGGTCAGGCACTCGGCTGCTGTCCTCGGGGCGGGCTGGGGAAGGCTCCTCCCCCGCATGGCATGGAGCAGCGAGTTCTGCCCAGCTCCGTCTCGGCCAGCCTGGGCTGGCAGGCGGGGACCAGACGCGAGGCTCTGGGCCGGCAGAGTCCTGGGCCGGCTCCCCGGGGGGCTGCCCTCACGAGGCAGGAGCATGTCTGCTCCTAGCAGGGGGCAGTCGAGGGCGGCCAGGTGCAGTGCTGGGGCTGGGGGCGCTCCTGGGGTCTCAGTGCAAAGGGGCATTGGGAAGGCTGAATTGGTGGGTCCTGGCAGTGATGGGCAGAGGGAGACAGGGTGAGGTGCGAGGGGCAGAGGGAGACAGGGTGAGGTGTCAGGGGCTGGGGCGAGGGGCAGAGGGAGACAGGGTGAGGGGCAGAGGGAGAGGGGGCGAGGGGCCAGTGGCTGGGGCGAGGGGCAGTGGGAGACAGGGTGAGGGGCCAGTGGCTGGGGCGAGGGGCAGAGGGAGACAGGGTGAGGGGCCAGGGGCTGGGGCGAGGGGCAGAGGGAGACAGGGTGAGGTGCGAGGGGCAGAGGGAGACAGGGTGAGGGGCAGAGGGAGAGGGGGCGAGGGGCCAGTGGCTGGGGCGAGGGGCAGTGGGAGACAGGGTGAGGGGCCAGGGCCTGGGGCCAGGGGCAGAGGGAGACAGGGTGAGGGGCCAGGGGCTGGGGTGAGGGGCAGAGGGAGAGGGGGCTATGGGTCCGTTGTGCGGGGACTCCGGAGAGTCCCGTCTGGTTCTGCCATGGACTCCCGGTGTGACCAGGGCAAAGCCCTCAGCCCCACCAGGACGCGTGACGTGTGCAGGGTCTTAGCTGTAGCGTGACTGTAGCGACAGCCCTGCGTGCGCGTGCGGGGCCCTGCCGGCGCCATGTAGTGCCCTGGAGTAGGAGCTACACACACGGGGGGGGGGAGCACGCTGGCCGGTGCCATTTCCCTCTGACAGAACCAACCGAGCTGGTGTCTAACGGGGCCCTTATCCGGGGAGGCGTGCCCAGGGGACGGGTGGCAGGACCGGGGAGGTCGGGGAGGTCGAACCCCCTCAGCTCCACTCATTGGCAGCGCTGGCGGCCGTGCCGGCTCTGTGAATGGCTCCGTGCCTGGCTGTGTGTGGGCCTGGCAGGGGGAGCTCTGCCTGGGCTAGAGCCACAGCTCCGGGCCCAGGGTGTCCTAGAGGCGGTGATGCCTGCTGGAGGCCCCCCTAAGCCAGCCCCTGTCCTAGCAACTTCCTGTCCTGCCTCTCCCTCTGGCCAGCCCCTGAGAGCTGCTTTCGGGTCCCCTGCCACAGCTGCCCCCTTGCCCATCCCATTCCCTGCTCCCAGGCTGGCTCCAGAGCCACCCACCCAGCTCCAGCTCCCTCCTGTCCCAGTGCTGCCGTGTGCCGGGCCCTCATGGGCGGCGAGGTGACTCCCCGTGACCCCCGCTGCAGGAGCCCTGCTGCCGTGAATGGGAAATGAGAACCAGGACCCCCCAGCCTACTCGCGGACGGCTCCGAGCCTGCCGCGGGGTTTCCTGCTCTCTGGAGCTCTGGCTGGGGCGGCTCGGTGGGCGCTAGTGCACAAAGTTCACCTCTCTGGGGCGGGGGGCGTTCTCCACAGGCTCCCCTCTGGCTCCGGTGCTTAGCCCAGCACAGTGTCCCTGACGCTGGAGGGTCCAAGGTGCCACGAGACGCCTTGGCCTACAGAAGAGCTGGCCCCAGGCTAGAAGTGAGCAGGGGGGTTCCTATAGAGACAGCTCTCTGGCCCCCTGGAAGGAGCACCTCTGGCAGGAGTGGGCGTCCCTCTGGGGTACCTCAGTGCACAGCGGCATCGCCAGACGGGCACAGACCCACCGTCCCGCCGGCCCCGCTTTGGGGAGGGCACAGGCACCCGGCAGTGGCAGGTGGGGGTGATCTGCCCCCCTGGACGTCTCCCCCGAGCCCGTAAGGGAGAGAGCAGGGTCAGCCCTGCAGGGTGAGGGTTTATGGCCCTTCTAGTCCCTCGTCTCTCTGGGAGGCCCACCCTGCAGCTAGCTGAGTGCGGGGTGGCCTGTCCTGCCTGGGCCATAGGCGGGAGCTGGTGGCTGGTCACGTTTCGCGCTGGCACGTGCTTGGGGTCTGCCCTCTGTCCCCACAGGGCATGGGGCGGGCTGGGAGGTTGCGGCTGGCTCCTGCTGCGTGCCAGTGTGTGTGTGGCCAGCAGGAGGCGCTGCAAGCCAGGCCAGGCGAAAGGGCTCCTCTCCAGCTGCCTGCCGGCTGCTGCAGCATCAGGTTTCAGCCCGGGACCGGGAGCGGGGGGGCTGCCCGCGGAGGGGAGCTGAGTCACAAGAGCCTAGCAGAGCCGACCTGCAAACGTGGCTGCGCTGGGCGTCTGCCGGGGCAGGAGGGGCCATCCAGGGAGCCCAGCTGCTCCCCCACTGTCATGCCCCCCTTGCAGGCCGCCGGCCCCCACTCCTCGCTGCCTTCCCACCTCATGCCTTGAACTGCGCCTGCCTGCTCGGGATCCAGGCTCCGCGCCAACATCCCCAGAGGGGCGCCGGGGAGGAGGGGGCAGAGAGCCCCTGGCTGTGCCGGGGCCCCCGGTGGAGCCAGGTTAACTCTTTGGGGGCTGGCACAGGGACTGCCGAAGAACCCGTGTCCCTGTCGGTGAGGGTCCATCACCTGCATCTGCCTGTTGCCTCCGCCTCCCACCCGGCCGCCACAATGAACCCGATGCAGAAGCTGCTGCAGCTGCCGGCCAGCGCGGTGAACCTGGTGAGGTCTCAGCAGGGGATGGCGAGAGAAGAGGCCAAGAGCCCGGTGCTGGCGCCTGACGGTGGGCAGCAGGCCTGGTACAGCGCCATGCAGGCTGACGAGCTCCGTCTGCTCAAGTCGCCAGAGCAGGAGGCTGCCCCAGAGAACAGCACCGGTAGCAGCCAGACACAGCCGCTACGGTAGGGCCACTGGCGGGGAGAGGGAGCGTTTCATTCCCTTTGGACTGGCCTCGCTTGTGAGGCTGGGGGCAGGGAAGGAATGGGGGTGCTTGGAGAACACAAAACCATCCTCCCCTTAGGAAAAAAACAGTAGCAACCTGGTCCTCTTAAGAGCTCAGCTGGATGGTGGCAGCAGTGGGATGAGATGGGAGGAGCCTCTTCCTAGAGAGACTCTGCCCCTGTCCAATTGCGAGTGGGTTTCCTGCTGCCACAAACCCCTGATCCCCACTAAGGGAGGGATGAGGGGGCTGGAGTTCTCCACACTTCCCCCTCAGAGTGATGTTAGGGGAGCTCCCTATCCCTTGGGTCTGCCCTTCCAACCTCCACCCTGTCTAACTCTTCCACTGTCCCTGGTGTGGCCATTGGAGGATCTGGCCTAGCTGGACTGTAACAGGAGCTGTCGCATGTGTGTGTGGGTCATGGCTGCTGGGAGACAAAGGCCTGCGCTTCAGGGACTCCACGCATGCTTCCGGTGGCGTTTGCTGGGTGATGGGAGCATGCAGGGGAGGCACAAGGGAGTGCGGGGGGAGGGCCTGCGGCTGCCTACAGGGGGGGCTTGCACTGCTGGGTAACACACAAGGGTACAGCTTGAACGAGAGCCAGTGGAGCACCTCTGAGCCTTGGGGCCCAGGCCACGCTGCCGTGCCACGGAGCCGTCCGAGGGGCCCCTCCCTGCGGGTGCGGGTGAAGCTGGCCCAGTGGGATCCGTGTTGTCTCCCTTCATCCGACTCGGCCCTGCATCCTCGGGGCTGCTCCGTGCCAGCCCTGCCGCACCCTGGCTGCCTGGCGCGCCCGCTCGGGTGCCTTCTTCCTGCGTCGCTCGCCCAGCCTGCACCTGTGGGCAGGGGAGGGAGGCCGCCGAGGACTCTACCGCAGCCCCTCAGCAGTGTCGTGCTCCCGCTTCAGCCACCCCCGAAGCTGTGACTCCCCGTGGGGGAGGCTCTGGGCCCCTGAGCCCCTGCCCCAGAGGAGCTGCGGAAGCGTGCTGCTCGTCGGGGGGAGCTTGCCCCAGATCTGCTCCCTTGGAGCCATGCCAAGTCCCGAGCTTGGACAGGTGATTGGAATAGGGGCCCAGCTTAGCCTGACCCGGTTCAGAAGTCTGGGTCCCAGCATTTGACCCCCCCGGCCTGGGATGTTTGAATGGAGAATTCCAGTTTGGCCTGCACTGGAGACACTTGCGTCTGGCCCATCTCCCTGTGCTCTGGGGGCTTGGCTCAGGCCCGATCCTTCGTTCCTCTGCTGCTGTCCCGCTGGGAGCCGGGTGCTCCCTGTGCACCCTTCCCCGTCCGGGCTGCCAAGCTAACACCTGTCGTGTGTTACTGGTTCCACGTGGGGGGAGGTGCATCGGAGCTAGAAGGGGCAACTCCCAACCCCAGCCCCAGCTGGCCCCCCTCATGCGTAGCTCTAACCCAGGGCCGGCCGGAGCCGTTCGTGCGCCCCGAGCCCATGGAGCGCAGCCCCGCCCCCGGGCACCCGGTGTATGCGCGGCCCCACCCCCACCCGGTCCGGCAGCCCCGCGTGGCACCCCTACAATGGGGCGCCCCGGGCGGCAGCCCGATCAGCCCGTAGCTTGGGCCAGCTCTGCTCTAACCCAGCCGGGTCCTGCGCCGCCAATCTCCCGGCTCCAACCTCCGCGCGCTCTGAGGAGTCTGGCTCCGGCTCGGAGCCCTCTGCCCTTGGAAAGTTCCTGTTCCCTGGACGCGCTGGGCTGGCTTCGTCCCCTGTAACCGCTGTGCACGTAGGGGCCTGGGGCGTGCTCACTGGGAAGGCCCTGGCGCATGGAGTCCTGCCCTAGTGCTCGGCTGGAAAGTGCCCGGTCGGGGGACTGTCTCAGGAAAGGACCCTCGTCCGGCGTGAAACGCTGGGACCTGACTCCCCACGGGGGCGCGTTGTTGGCTCCACTGATTGACACCAGCTGAGGCGCTGGCTGGTTTGGTCCCCGGGAATCGCGTCTGCCTGGGGATCCCTGCGTGACGACTCCCGCGCTCCGACCCCGGTGGGTCGCGTTGGGGAGTTTCTGCCCCCGGCTCACGGCGGGACGGGGGGTTCAAAAGAGACGCGGTTGCGGGGGCAGCCCGGAGGCTAACCGATGCTGATGTGCTCCCGCCCAGCATGGTGGGGGCCTGGCCCCATGTCGACGGCCAGTGCCGAGTCTGTTGCCAAATGGCTCCGTGCTCAGAGCCCCAGCGCCAGGCGGGGGCAACGGGCCTGGGGGCAGGGGCCCAGCTGAGGTCCAGCAAACTCAGCGCATGTGGGACTCCCGATCCCCCGGCCCCAGAGGCCCCTTGCCTTCCGCCATCCCCACCCCCCCGTGTAACCCCAGCCGCCCAGGGCCGTGACTGGAATCGACATCGGAGAAGCCCAGCGTCGGGGTTGCCATGGCAGCCGGCCTGGGCTCCCTTTCATGCCGCTCTCCGTGGACTGCTGACAGCGGATGAATATTGCACAGGGGTGGCGGGTTGGGTTCCCCGGCCAACAGGGACGGCCCTGCAGCCTCCTGGGCCCTGCTCCTGTGGGCAGAGTCTGCTGGGGGGCTAGGTCTCATGGGCCCCTTTGCCCTCGTGACTCCTGCTAAGCTTCCCCCTGCCCGGCTGGGCCAGGTTCTGCAGCGTGGTGCCGGGGGGGGGGAGGGCTGCCCCATGGTGGGGCTGGGAGACCCCACTCCCACACCTGATCCCAGGCTACGCTGCCCACGTTGGCCCCCGGGCTCCAGGGGTCGGCTGTGCTTGGCGTGGGGTTCCTCCAAGGGCCAGCCCCGGGCACTGGTGCTCCGTGAGAGGGGACAGGTTTGGGGAGGGGGCTGGCCTTGTGCTTGCCACGGACCTGGGCAGTTCTGCTCCATCTCTGCCCCTTATTGACTGTGGACAGTGCCCCCCTATGCCTGATTGCTCCCCGGTAGGGAACAGGCACCTCGCCCTGGGGAGCAAGGCACCGCCCAGCTTCCGAAAGTCCCTCGCGCGTCCTCCTGCCCCTCACAAGCACATGTTCAACCGAGACCTCCCCTCCCCGCCGCAGCGGGGCCTGGGCAGAGCAGAGGTTACAATGGGGAGCCTCTCCGCTTTCCTGGGATCTCAGGTTTCACTGCAGACTGAATTCATTAGCAGAGCTGTGGGGCTGCCTTCCCCCTCCCCCTTTCCTCTGCCTGTGGGGCTGGCTGCTGGCCAGCCCCCTCCCCTGGCCTGGGCCCAGCTCTCCCAGAACTAGGGTCTGTGGAGAGGCGGGGGCGCTGAAATCTGGCCTCCTTGTGGAGTCTCCCGGGAGACTTGGCACGTGGGACCCAAGTTTGGTGTTGAACTTTGGGGTTCAAAACCAGCCCCCCCCGCTGTGAAATTCTTGGGGGGCGAGGGAAGCGGATCAAAGCGAGCCCCAGGGAATGCCTGTGCGGAGACCCTGTAAAACCAAGCAAGTGCGGTCCCTGCGGCTGTCACCGGGGTTCGCGCAGGCCTGGGAGATTGTGGGGCTTTGTTTGCCCACTTACTCACACTCCCGCCACTGCCTGGCGTGTGTGTGGGGCGGACTTGTAATCCCCCTGGCATGGCTGCTGGGCTGAATGATCTGAGGGCCTGGCTGATCTCTGCAGACTAGGAGGAAGGGTTAAAAAACCAGGCGTGTTGGCTCTTGAGGAAAAGACTTGGGGGACAGAGGCGGCACCTGACAACAGTCTTTAAATATGTGACGGGCTATTAATGGAGGTCAGTGGTCACCTGGTCTCCATGTGCGCTGAAGAGGGCGCGAGCAGGGATGGGCGTAATCGGCAGCAAAGGCGCCGGCGGTGAGACGGGAACAGCTTGCCTGGGGAGACGGTGGAACCCCCGAGCCACGGTGGGCCCGAGTGTGTCCGGGGCGGGCTGGGTGTGCCCGGCCCCGCCGCAGAGCAGAGACGGACTCCCACGGTCCCTCCCAGCCCCACATTTCTGCGTCCAGAGCCAGGGGCGCCTGCGGTATCCAGACGGGAGCGAGGGCTTGTGAGGACTGAACTGGACTCTAGCCAAACTAAGGGCCTGTCTCCATGGGCACTTTACCGCACTTTCACATTCAGGGGTGTGAAAAAACACCCCCCGTCCCGCGGGCGCAGTAGGTTCCAGGGTGCAAAGCGCCAGGGCAGACGGGCTCCCAGGACTGCGAGTGGCCCTTGTGGAGGGGGATTTCCTGGCTCTGCCCCTCGGCTCCCCGTAGTATCCCCAGACCGGTATTCCATGTGCTCACTGCCCATCGCTTCACAAACTGTAAGGCCAGAGGAACCCACTGTGATCATCTCGTATCCCCCCCCCCCCGCACCTCGGTACAACACAGGCCATGGGGGGGTCCCTGTATTACTCCCAGGTTCGCGTACAGTGACTGTGCTTGGACAGGCGCAGATCTTGTGTACACAGCCAGCCTTTCTTGATTTAGAAATGGTCAGTCCCGGCGAGTCCACCACCGCCCTTGGTAAATTGTTCTGACAGTCAGTTACCCTCGCTGGTAAAAATGCGCACTGCATTGTCCATCTGAATTTGTCTCATTTCGACTTCCAGCCATTGGATCTTGTGATACCTTTTTCGGCTAGATCCAAGACTCTGTTATCAAATATGCATTCCCCATGGAGATAGGTGTAGCCGGGCTTGGATGGCTTAGTCAGAACGACCCTGTCATCTTGGAAGGATTTGGTTTTTATCAGGAAATGTCAATTTCGCCACACACACACCCCGACGAAAAAATCGTTCCATTGATACTAATCTAAATTTCCAGAGAGGCAAAGGAAGAGAAACGCTGCTGAGAACTTTAGAGCCTGGTTTCTTGAATGCCTGTTTCCGTTGTCTGGTTTGACGTGTGATGCTGGCGATTTACGTTTTAACGGTTATAAAGCGCGGCCTTTCTGAATCTCAACCCCTATTGTCATTAAAGAATTGTCTGGCCTCCCCCTAGCGTTTTCCACGAACCCACACGTTGAAATAGATTAAAAATGGGGGAAATGCTTGACAGGAGCATCGCTTGTATCTGTTGAAACGATAGATCTCCAGTCCCGTTGCATCGCTGTCAGAGTGCAACCAAGTCGGCCCTTCCCTGTCTCGCTGAGCGGCGCAGACCCCGCTTCTGCGGCCTGGCCGGGCAGTGCCTGTCTCCTGCCACGGAAAGGCGTGGGTGTCATTCTGTCTCTGTGGCAGTGGCGTGCCCTGGTGTGGCTTGCGGCCACTGTGAGCTAACCCTGCTGCTGGAAGTGGCACCGAGAGGCGATTCTCTGGGCTGTTTCCCCTTCTGCCATCCCCGGAGCAGCCTCCTTGCTGTGGTCCCAGCAGTGGGATTCCTGTTCTAGAAAGGGGGAGCGTTGAGGGCTGGGTCCTTGGGCCAGGTCTTGGGACTAGCTCCCGTCGGGGCGGCTGGAAGGACGGACCAAGTCCCAGTGCTGGAGGGGAAGGGGCTCACAGCTGCGAGTCTAAATACAAGCAAGGCAGGTGGTGAGACCCCCCCCCCAGCGTCTTCCCACAAGTGGCGTTCCCAGCACACACAGCAGCTGCCCCTGCTGTGACAGCCGGCTCGTGACATGGCCCTGCCTAGACGGAGCCAGGAGCAGCAGGCTACTGCTCGGAGCGGGCCCCTCCCTCTGCACGGCCTGGCCTCTCAAGCCAGTGCTGGGAGAGAAAGCGGCCGCTGGGCGCTGAACACGCTGCCTGAGCCTGGCCCTGTGCTGTCGGGGGGCAGAGGCGGGGCTCCCCGAGGGAGTCCGAGCCCAGCCGTGTTTTGGGAGCACAGGTTCAGTAGCAATGGGGGGTGGCGCTGGCCGGCTCCCATAGATGCTGGAGCCAAGGGCCAGCTCAGCCCAGTTTCTTCCCCTGGACGAGTGACTCCGGCCTGATCCTTCACCCCTCCCAGGGGAAGGTTCTGAAGCTCCCCCAACCTTGCTGGGTCGGTTACTCTCCTGGCATCCCCAGAGTAGGGCGCGGAACCTGGGTACCCCGGGGCGGGCGCGGAACCTGGGTACCCCGGGGCAGGCGCGGAACCCGGGTACCCCGGGGCAGGCGCGGAACCCGGGTACCCTGGAGCGGGCGCGGAACCTGGGTACCCCGGGGGGGGGGCGCAGAACCTGGGTACCCTGGAGCGGGTGCGGAACATGGGTACCCCAGGGCGGGCGCGGAACCTGGGTACCCCGGGGCGGGCGCAGAACCCGGCGGGCTCCAATCTCAGCTCTTTGGAAGCCCAAATACTCTAGAACCAGCAGCCCCCCTTGTCCATTGCTTAGAAGGGTGTTTTGGGCTCCTCCCTCTGAAACGTGACAGGCGGCCACAGCTGCACAGGGGGCACTGTGGGGGTGGGCACGGGGTGGACTCCTCCCATGGGCGAGGCATGATCGCCCTTCCCAAGAGAACATAAGAACATAAGAACGGCCGTACTGGGTCAGACCAAAGGTCCATCTAGCCCAGTATCCTGTCTGCCGACAGCGGCCAACACCAGGTGCCCCAGAGGGGGTGGACCGAAGACAATGATCAAGCGATTTGTCTCCTGCCATCCCTCTCCAGCCTCTGACAAACAGAGGCCAGGGACACCATTTCTATCCCCTGGCTAATAGCCTTTTATGGACCTAACCTCCATGAAATTATCTAGCTTCTCTTTAAACTCTGTTATAGTCCTAGCCTTCACAGCCTCCTCTGGCAAGGAGTTCCACAGGTTGACTACACGCTGTGTGAAGAAGAACTTTCTTTTATTAGTTTTAAACCTACTACCCATTAATTTCATTTGGTGTCTTCTAGTTCTTCTATTATGGGAACTAATAAATAACGTTTCTTTATCCGCCCTCTCCACACCACTCATGATTTTATATGCCTCTATCATATTGGCTCTTCCCCATCGCATTGTGCATGCCCACGTGTCTGATTGTCCTGATGTGTATGTGCGCCCCGCACCGGGGAGGGCGGCATCCCTCATGCTCGGGACTCCCGGGGGGTCGTGAACACAGCGCCGTGTGACATCAAGCGGTGCGCTAGCACCCAGGAGTCCTGCCTGCTGTTGCCCGCTCCGGTCCTGCCCCCTCTGCCTCAGTTTCCCCATCCAGGATAGGTGGCTGATGTACCCCCCTCGCCAGGGACACAGCGATTGTCAAATGCTGAGAGCTGCTCCTGAGAAGGGCCAGGCAGAGGGGTGTCTGCTCTGGCTCTGACACTGGGAGGAGCGGTTCCGGCTTAGCCAGAGGCCCGCAGAAAGGGTGCAGCCTGAGCCCCCATGTGGTGCAGCCCTCGCGTGGCCATGGCTGTGGTTACTGGGTCTCTGCTCGGTGGCCCCCATGGGGAGAGCCGTTGCACCCGTATGCTAGAGGGTCAGCCTCATCAGCTGGCCTCTCACCGTGGGCGAGGCTGGGCGTGGGGAGGGGGTTGGGTTCCTGCCCTCTTGGAGGGGGGCGCATGCTGCGTCGGCGCAGGGCTGAGAGCTGCCCCTCCTTGTGATTTGCAGACACGACGACCTGAAGGAGATGCTGGACAGTAACAAGGACTCTCTGAAGCTGGAGGCCATGAAGAGGATCGTGGCTGTGAGTGTCCCCCACTGGGCAGGAGGGAGATGTGGCCCCAGCCCCGGCAGTATCTGCATTGATGTGCAACCGGCCCTGCCTCAGTTTCCCCTCTGTGCGGTTTCCCTCCCTGATGCCTTATGTTCCCCAAGCGCATGCTTCAGGGTTTCACCCAGCCACCTTCAGGGGCCAGGAAGGGATCTTCTCCCCCCATTGCATTCTGGGTTTAGAAGGGAGTTTTTGGGCTCCTCCCTCTGATACATGAGGGACGGCCACAGCTGCAGAGGGGTCGTATGGGGCAGGCCAGGCTCTGAGCTGGCTCCCAGCACTGTCTCTTCCAGGGCTTGGCTGCCTGGTTCTTCTCACGCTCAGGGTCTCGCTGGTCACCAAGTGTGGGGTCAGCAAGGGATTCCCCCGGGGCAAATTGCCAGGGACCTGGGGCATTTCTCCTGCCACGTGCGGGTGCAGGTCTCAGGGTTATGCGAGTGCATCTCCTTTCCCTGGCACGGCAGGGGCCACAGACCTCGGGGTCCCTGTGGGTCCCCCCAGCTCTGCCTGTGGCATGCCCTGGTCTAGGCTCCTGGGAGCAGTGAGCTGCGGTCTCATTGCGGCTGCGGGGTGGTGCCCGGGCCCATGGGGGAGACAGGAGGGCAGATTGCTGGTCGCTTACGCGCTCTGACTTGGCTGAGCGGCTGGGACCCCGACATCGTTCTTCATAGCTAGACAGCTGATAGCCCTCGCCCATAAGAATCAGCATCCCCATTTACTGGGGGAAACTGAGGCACGGGCTCCTTGAGCTCATTCCCCGAAACTGCACTGCTCTGTGAGCCCTCCTGCCCCAAGAGTAACCTCCCCCCCCCCAATTGGGAGTGGGGCTGCAGCCGGCTGGCTGGTTGGCAGTGACCCATTGCTCTCTGCTAAAGGGGCGCAGCGCGAGCAGCGGTCTGGGTGCTCAAGCCCTGTAGTGTCCTAAAGGGGGGCTGTGAGCCCCCCTACTGCTGCTGTTGTGATGGAATCTGGGGACCCCAGTTATGGATCAAGGCCCAGTGTGCTAGGTGCTGTACACACACGTGCACACACACGCTGGCGGGGTTGCGCTTTCTAGCCCAGCTGGTGGGGCCCCGTGTGTCTGGCCCCATAGCTCCTGAGTTCTGCCCCCAGATCTGCTGCAGGGGTGCGGAAATCAGGTGCTGGGCACAGGGGGCCTGGGACGCCTGCAGACGTGTGGCCGGGTCTCAGTCCCCTCTCTCGCGCCCCCAGATGATCGCCAGGGGGAAGAACGCGTCCGACCTCTTCCCGGCCGTGGTGAAGAACGTGGCTTGCAAGAACATTGAGGTGAGGGTCTCCTTCGGGGTCACAGCCGCAGCCGGGGGCAGCACTGGGGGCGGTACCCGCTGGGGGGCTGACTGGGGCTTGCACGGGGCTGGTCTGCCTACATGCACCCGGGCGGGACACTGCTCCGTCGGGGGCGCCAAGCAGCACGCTGGCTGCGAGGGGCCCCGCGGCGGTGGGACCCGTTGCCACAGCGATGGCCACGCGGGGTTGCTGGGAGGGCTGCGGGGTGTTGCACAGGCTGAGCGGCGAGAGGCGGGCGAGGGACGGCTCCGAACCGTCAGAGGCACCAGAATCCGGCCCCAGCCCCTGGGCTGCAGAGGGGCCCGGGAGGAGCAGCAGGCGTGTTTAGCAGCCCAAGGACAGCGCTGTCCCTGGGGCGTCCCTCATCCCCGCCCCCAGCTCGCTCCCCGCTCGCGGGCTCTAGGGCTTTGGAGCCTGGCTGACGGGCCCGGCCCTGCCCGTGTCCCCGGCAGGTGAAGAAGTTGGTGTACGTCTATCTGGTCCGCTACGCGGAGGAGCAGCAGGACCTGGCCCTGCTGTCCATCTCCACCTTCCAGCGCGGGCTGAAGGTGAGGGGCCGCGGGCGGAGGGGGCTGGAGGGCCGGGGGCCGCCCCACGCCGAGCGGGGAGAGGGCTGGCCCCCGGGTTTCCCAGCAGCGGCAGAAGAGGCCGGCTCGGCTGGGGCTCAGCACGAGGACCAGGGCGACGTGGCCCCGGGCTCACGGAACAGGGCCTAGCAGGGAGGGACGTTCCTACGCGGGTCTCCTCAGGCCCGTGCCCAGGCTCGGGGCCATGGAGACACAGAGCCCTGGGGCGTCGGCAGCTGGAGGCTCTAGCGCTGTGGCGTCCCCAGGGCGAGGTGCGGACACGCTTCCCCCCTCCCCTCCGGCTGGCCGAGGAGTCGCCCCGGGCCTGCCCCACAGGACCGGCCGGGAGGCCAAAGTCAGTGGTGCCCTGGCAGCGGCGGCAGCCCTGATTCTGGGGTTGCCCTGGGGAGCAGCCCCCCCTCTGCCCAGCAGGACCCCCCATTAACGGCCCAGGGTGCAGCGTGGTGGGTGTGGCACGAGTCCCTTGGCTTCCCTCCAGCACCCAGGGGTGCTGCTGGGCCCTCGCCCTGCCGCCTGAGTCAGGAACGCAGCTCCCCTGCAAAGCCTGCCTGGAGCTGTCTCCCATGTCCCGTTCCCCCCCTCCCCCCGCAGGACCCCAACCAGCTGATCCGGGCCAGCGCCCTGCGGGTCCTCTCCAGCATCCGGGTGCCCATCATCGTGCCCATCATGATGCTGGCCATCAAGGAGGCAGCGTCGGACATGTCTCCGTACGTGCGCAAGACAGCTGCCCACGCCATCCCCAAGCTGTACAGGTAACTGGCCGACGGGCCGCGTCTCCGCCCATCTCACGGGGTTCTCAGGGTTTTCCCTTTCTCGCAGGCCGGCCAGTCGCGGCTACGCAGGGCGGGCAAACTCCCTCCCGGCTTAGTGTCCCACGACTGAGTTTCTCTGTTCCAATGGCTTTCCGTTAACGACACACTGACGCCGGCGGCTGCCCTGGGTCGCACCGTGCAGGGTGGGTGCAGAGACGAGGCAACAGCTGTTCTGGGACCAGCTGCTGGCGGGGAGAGAGACGAGCTTCTGAGCCCCCCAGAGCTCGTGGGAGGGCTGCCTTGGAGTTGGTTTATGTGCGCAGCAGGCGTGCAAGTCACCCCTCCCTGCCCGCGCCCCTCCCTACTTGCACCCCCTCCCTGCCCACACCCCTCCCTGCCCGAGCGCCTCTCCGCCCTGCCACAGGGAGCTGCTGCAGGAGCACGGCTCCAGGGCCAGATGTGCCTGCGCTCGTGGCCAGAGCCTGGATACAGGTGGACTGGCCGCCCCAGGCAGGATGTTGCCAGCTCTGAGACACACCCTGCTCCGCACAAGGACTGTGTCCAGACAGCGGATTCGGTTGCTTGTTCGTTAGGGGTCAGACCCCCTGGTCTCTCCTTGGGGACACAAACACGCGAGCCCAAGAGCTCCTCTCCCCTGCTGCCCTCGAGCGCCCCCCTCCCCCCCCGAAGTGCTCCCCCGGCAGGAACCGCAGGCCCCAGGAGGGGCTGTGGGGGAGACGTTTCTCCCATCAAATGAGCAGTCACCGGAAGCGAGGCCAGGAGCCGAGCGGCGTGTTTGCCAGGCGCGCCCTGGCTGCCCGGATAATGCCGCGGCAGTAACTGACGGGCGGCTAGATCCTGCTGCCACGTGGCCATCAGGGAAAGCAGAGCCACAGGGGGGCCGCGAGGGCCAAGAGCGTGGGGGGGTAAAAGTCGGACGAACCCTCCTATGCAGCAGGGCTGTTGGGATGGAGTTCTGAAAAACACGTTCCCAGGAGATCGGGTTCACGCTGCCTGGATCCGAGCCCCGACGCTCCGGTGCAGCCACAGGCTCTGGGCTCGCGGCAGGACGTGCCCTGGTGAGGCAGGAGATTGGCCGAGTGGGTCCTAATGCAGCTTGGCCTCGTGCCAGCCTATGGAAACCGTGGGGGGGGGGAGGGCAAGAAACGGGCGCCAGTCTGCTCTCCTGGCTCGAGCGCAGCGGAAGCCAACGGGCGAGGAAGAGGGACAAGTCCCCTTGAGTGTTGGCTGAACTCGCTTTGTGTTAGGCCCTGGGGCGGGGCGGGTGATACAGGCCGGGCGGGCTGGGGCTGGGGGAACCGCCCAGACTGTGGCCGCTGGGCAGCTCCTTGTCAAAGCCCAGCGCTCCGGCCTGCCCCGGGCTGCTGGCTCCTTCGAGGAGCGTAGAACCAACGGCCCAGCCTCCCCGCCCCTGCCGGCCGCGTCACCCCGCGCTGACTCTCTTGCAGCTTGGATTCGGATCAGAAGGACCAGCTGATTGAAGTGATAGAGAAGCTGCTGTCAGATAAGACCACGGTGAGTGGGGGCGGTGGCCCCCCCAAATTCCCGACAAAGGCCCATCGGGGGGTAGCTCTAGGGCCCCAGGAAATGGATTCTTAAAGGGGCAGCGTCCTGCCACCGCAGTGGGGTGCTGTTAAACCCGGCCCCCACTCGCTCTGCTCGGCTGCTGCCAGCCTCAGGCCGTGTGCCCGGGGGCAGAGCCTGCGGAGCGGGGCTCCTGATGGAAACCTTGCCCTGGGGCTGTTCCTCCTCAGGGCTGGGCCGGGGCCCTGGGGCGGTCGCCTGCCCTCCTGCCCTGCTCACCCCGCTCTCCCCTCTGCCCCAGCTGGTGGCAGGCAGCGTGGTCATGGCCTTCGAGGAGGTCTGCCCCGAGCGCATCGACCTGATCCACAAGAACTACCGGAAGCTCTGCAACCTGCTGATCGACGTGGAGGAGTGGGGCCAGGTGGTGATCATCAACATGCTGACCCGCTACGCGCGCACCCAGTTCCTCAGCCCCAACCAGAACGTGAGTGCGGCCGGCCGCCGGTTCCCACGGGCGCGGGAGTGCCGGGCCCTGCAGCCGGACCACCTGGTGCTGCTGGGCTGGGCCTGGAGCTGAGGGGCGGGCGGGTGGGGCTGGGGCTGAGGGGACGGGCAGGGTGGGGCGGGGCTGGGGCTGAGGGGGCGGGCGGGGCGGGGCTGGGGCTGAGGGGGCGGGCGGGGCTGGGGGAGCTGGGGGGCGGGCGGCGCGGGGCTGGGGCTGAGGGGGCGGGTGGGCGGCGCGGGGCTGAGGGGGCGGGTGGCGTGGGGCTGAGGCTGAGGGGGCGGGCGGCGTGGGGTCACGGAGGCCACGGGCACCAGAGGAGGCGGCTCTCTGGTGCTGTCAGGTGAGGGCCGGGAAGGAGGCCCGTGTGGTTAGCAGGCCGGGAAAGTGGCCGCTGGAGCGTGGGGGGGCTGCGTCCCACACAGGCTGTGCACAGACACGGGGTGTGTTTCCGAAGCTCTGGGCTTGCTCCGGGAGTCCCTGGGCACGGCTCTCTGGTCTGCGTGATGCTGGCCAGCCCAAGTCCCCTCCGCACCATGGGACAGCCCCTGGGGCTCACCGAGTGGCCCTGATCCCCTCCCCTTGTCCTCACTGGTGCGGGGCCCTGTCCCCAGGTCTCGGGCTGCTCTGGGGCTGGTGGGTTGGTACCAGCACCTGGTCGGTGCCTCGGGGCTGGGCTCGCTGGGCCTGGCCTCTGCTGAGCGCAGGGTTTGCTGCGGGGGAGCTAGGGCTGTCTCCCCCCAAGCATCCCCCTGTGCCCGGCAGGAGTCCCTGCTGGAGGAGAACCCAGAGAAGGCCTTCTACGGCTCGGAGGAGGAGGACGCCAAGGAGGACAAGCCGGACGCAGCCTCTCTGGTGAAGCGCAAGCCCTACGTGATGGACCCCGACCACCGGCTGCTGCTGCGCAACACAAAGCCCCTGCTGCAGAGCCGCAATGCCGCGGTGAGCCCTGAGCCCTGCCCCTCCTAGAGCCCTGCCCCTCCTAGAGCCCTGCCCCTCCTAGAGCCGCGACACGCGGTGAGCCCCGAGCCCTGCCCCTTCTAGAGCCCTGCCCCTCCTAGAGCCGCGACACGCGGTGAGCCCCGAGCCCTGCCCCTCCTAGAGCCCTGCCCCTCCTAGAGCCGCAACATGCAGTGAGCCCCGAGCCCTGCCCCTCCTAGAGCCCTGCCCCTCCTAGAGCCGCGACACGCGGTGAGCCCCGAGCCCTGCCCCTCCTAGAGCCCTGCCCCTCCTAGAGCTGTGACACGCGGTGAGCCCCGAGCCCTGCCCCTCCTAGAGCCCTGCCCCTCCTAGAGCCGTGACACGCGGTGAGCCCCGAGCCCTGCCCCTCCTAGAGCCCTGCCCCTCCTAGAGCCGTGACACGCGGTGAGCCCCAAGCCCTGCCCCTCCTAGAGCCCTGCCCCTCCTAGGGCCTCGACTCATGGTGAGCCCCGAGCCCTGCCCCTCCTAGAGCCGCAACACGTGGTGAGCCCCAAGCCCTGACCCTCCTAGAGCCGCAATGCTGCGGTGAGCCCCGAGCTCTGCCCCTCCGAGAGCCCTGCCCCTCCTAGAGCCACGACACGCAGTGAGCCCCAAGCCCTGCTCCCCTGAGCTGCAAAGCCGTGGTGAGCCCAGGACTGTCTTGCTCTGCCCCCCCTGCACAGAGCCACAAGGCCGCGGTGAGCTCCCAACCCCCTTGCTCTTCCTCCCACAGCCCCACAAAGCTGCAGCACCACAGTGAGCCCCGACCCTTTTGCCCTGCCCCCCACCACAGAGGTGCTCTGTGCTGCCCCACTTCGCCCTGAGCCCCCTCCACCCCCACCACAGAGCTGCGCTGACATGCAGGCCCCCAGGCCCACCGGCAGTGCTGCAGCGAGCCCTCCAGCGTCCAGGAGACCTGGCAGTGGGACACGTCCCCTCGTGCCCCCATGCACCGTGTCCCTGCGGCAGAGCCCCCTGTGACTTGCTCTGCGTCCGAATGGGGAGGCCGAGGCTCTGAGCTCAGAGAGCCCCCTGTCCTGACCCCCACGGAGCACCAGGCACCCTGCCCCGCTGGCGCGCTCCTTCCACTCCGCCCTGTGCTGGCTGCTGCCTGGGGATCCCCTACGCGGGCAGGAGCAGTGCACCGACATGGGACCCACCAGCCAGGAGCCGGCGCCCCAGCCCTGGGTGGTGCCCTCCCGTGACTTCCTGTCTCTTTCCCCTCAGGTGGTGATGGCCGTAGCTCAGCTCTACTTCCACCTGGCCCCCAAGGCCGAAGTCGGGGTCATTGCCAAGGCCCTGGTGCGACTCCTGAGGAGCCACAGGTCTGCAAACCCGGAGCATCTCCACCTTTCGCCCCTCCCTCCGCCTGTCCCCTGCCCGCCCCCGCCCCGCAGCCAGGAGCGGCTTGAGGCCGGCTGCGGCAGCTGGCGCCCCAGGCGGCACGTGCGATCGGTGCCCCGCCTGCACGGCCGTCAATGGAGTGACGTCATCTTCGGGCGCCCCCGTGACGTCATCTTCGGGCGCCCCCCGTGACGTCATCCTCGGGCGCCCCCGTGACGTCATCTTCGGGCGCCCCCGTGACGTCATCTTCGGGCGCCCCCGTGATGTCATCCTCGGGCACCCCCGTGACGTCATCCTCGGGCGCCCCATTGAAGGCGGCACCCTAGGCGACAGCCGAGTCGGCCTATAGTCACGGGCCACCCCTGCCCACAGCCCCCGTGCTCCTCCAGCCGCCCCCTGGACTTTCTCCCGTGGCTTGTGGCACGCGGCGGCGGTGCTGTGCGTGACAGGCCACCAGGGCCTGCGCAGGGACCCCAGCTCCTCTGCTAGCGCCTGGCAGCCTGACCACCTGGTCCTGTCGGCTCCGTCTGGGGCTGCCAACGTGTCTGAGACCAGAGCAGTCAGGCCGGGAGGGAGAGACCTCGCAAGCGGCCCTGAGCCTGGGCCTTGCGTCAGTAGGAAGGGGGGACCGGGGCCCAGCGGGGGCTGGTGTCGGAGCAGCCTGTGGCATGGACTCTCTTTGCTGCCCACCCCTCGCAGGCCGGCTGACGGCTCTCCCTCTCTCTCTCCTGGCAGCGAGGTGCAGTACGTGGTGCTGCAGAACGTGGCCACCATGTCCATTAAGCGGCGGGTGAGTTCCCGGTGCCCTGCACTTGAGAAATGGCCCCTCTTTGCTCTAGGGGCGGGGGTGGGGAGGGGAGGTCGGGTCTGAGCTCCCCAAAGTCTGGGGCTTGGGGCTGACCCATTTCAGGCCAGCGCAGGGGGGGTCAGGTCACTTTAGCCCCCCCCACGCCGTGCCATGTGGGACCGCCCAGCAGCCTGTCTGGGCCAGTAGCTGGCCTCCAATAGGGACCAGCGCTCGCTGCTGCAAAGAAATCCCCCATCATCACTTGGGTCATTGCCCTGTCCCCGCCCGAGCCCAGCTGGCCCTGCGCTCGTCACTGGGCTGCTGCTACAGCTGCCTTGTGCCTGCAGGGGATGTTCGAGCCGTATCTGAAGAGCTTCTACATCAGGTCCACGGACCCCACCCAGATCAAGATCCTCAAGGTGAGTCCCATGTGCCAGTTCTCAGCTTGGCACCCCCACGCAGCCCAGGGCTAGCCTGGGCACCAGGCTGCCCAAATACCCCTGCCACGGGCCATCTGCCCAACCCCCCTGAGAAGTACCATCCGATCCTCTGGACCCCACGGGCAGGCCCTTCCAGCCCTGTGACTCCCTTCTCCCCGAGCCCAGGCACACGCGGTCGGCTGTGCCTGGGCTCTGTCGCCTCTCCATTGCCCCACGGGCAGGACCCGCTGTCCCTGGGGCTGGTCTCTCCGGGCACGGGGGGCTGGGTGGTAAATCCGCCTCTCTCACATGCAAGTGCTTGTGCCGCTCTCTCCCTCCCCTCCAGCTGGAAGTTCTCACCAACCTCGCCAACGAAACCAACATCTCCACCATCCTGCGGGAGTTTCAGGTACTCAGGGCTGGGGGGTGGGGGCAGCGCGGGGCAGAGATGGAAGCATTTCAGGGGTGATGTTGCCGGCCTCGAGTGCCCCACCCCTGGCAGCGAGCAAGGGGGGAACCATTCACAGCCTGGGAGGAGCTGCCTGAATAGAGCGATGGGAAATAAGGCTTCTCCCGAGATCTCAAGGCTTTCACTGACTCCTGCTCTCAGTCTCATCTCCACCCCCACCGGGAGCCATAGCCAGTGCCAGAGCTGGGCAGAAAATGGGCTTTGGGTTGGGGGAAAGAGCGAGAAAATGGAATGTTTCAATGTGGAAATGCTGCCGCCATGTCTCATGGGAGTTGTAGTTCAGCTGTCTCGTATCCCCGTTCTCCTCCGTGGGCTGTTCTCCCCGATGTGACTACATCTCCCAGGATGTCCTCAGTGTTGGAGTTCCTGCATGCATCATGGGTAGGGCCCCCGAAATTCACCGGCCCCTTTGGTCAATTTCACATCATAGAGTTTCAAATGTCATAACTGCAGCTATTTAAATCTGAAATTTCCCGGTGGTATAATTGTAGGGTCCAGACCCAGCAAGGCATTGTTCGAGGGTAGCAAATGTATTGTAGGGGGGGCTGCCGTACTTCTACCCGGACCTCTGTGCTGCTGCTGGCAGCGACACTGCCTTCAGTGAACAGCTGCCACGCTCGGGCTGCCCAGCTCTGAAGGTAGCACAGAAGTAAGGGTACCACAACTTCCCCAATATAACCTTGTGATCCCCCCTGCAACTCCCATTGGGTCAGGACCCCCAGTTTGAGAACTGCTGGTCTCCCCGTGGAATCTGACTCGTGCACGGTGTGACGGACTGGGCCAGGTCTGGGCACAGCTGAGGGCGTCTGCTCAGGGTGAATTGCTCAAATTCAGGGCTCTCTCTAGCCCCCAGACTAGGCCACACATCAGTCCCACAGAGCGCTTCAGCTGCCTGCCGGGCCAGCCAGAAGCCTCACGACACCCCAGCAATATCCGTGCCCCAGATGGCCCCGGGCCTCATACACAGGTGAGGGGTTTTAGGATCCAATCTCACCTACCTCGAACAAGTTCTGTCCCTTTCCAAGAAACCAGCCACAGATCCCAGGTCAATTTACACTCTGGACCTTACCCGCAAGATCTCGCTGAGCCAATCCTTTAGCATCTAACAACTAAAGGTTTATTACTACAAGAAAGAAAAGCATGAGAGTAAGGCTGTTAAAGTATCATATGTTACATGTATCGACTCTCCCAGTTCTCGATGCAGGCTCTAGCAGAGATATTATAACTGCTGGCTTAAAAGTACTTGTTGCACATCCTATGTCAGGATGGGTCCACAGTTCTTTCCGACTCGTTGATCCCTGCAATGCTGCATCTGGGATGAAGAGCTGAGCCGAGCACAAAGATGGAGTCGGCCACATGACATATGTATATCCCCTCCTGGCTTCTTCCAAGCTGGAGAGTCACATGGCCAGTGGCCAGGTGTGTCTTTGGCCTCCAGAGGCCCATTGTTCCCTGGAACTTTGCTCATTAGCATGTCCATGGGCAAACATTCCCAGCCCATTGCTCTGCCTCGGACAGAGAATCTTTCAGCATCAACACAGAGTCCATATTCATAACTCCACATACAGACATTATACAGGTATATGAAGAGCAGATACAGAATCCGTAGACAATAAGCTTTTGTTTGACTCCTCACATGGCCCCCTTTGTACCAACTTTTGGGGCAACCCTCCCCCCATGGGCACAGCAGTGACCTGGCTGCTTCCCTTAAACTCCGGTAACGTGACACAGGGTCAGAGCGCACACAAGACCAGATTTCACCGTCCGTGATGCCTTTTTCATGGCCGTAGATTTGGTAGGGTAATACTCACGGGAGAAGGCTGGAGGAGCCTGGTTCTACAGTTCCCAAGAGGCTCCCATGGCCACTGAGTGCAATCAGAAAACTTTGGGTTTCGGTTGCTTAGTTATTGAATGAAAAAACCTGCATTTCCATGGGAAGCAGAGCCCGTTTAGTTGGGAACTTTGTGGGCAGCCCTCCCGAGTCCGGGAGGCTTGGCAGTGGCTGTTCATAGTTACCCCCCAAAGGGCCGGGTGCGGGTTTCTGGGGGTCCAAGCCGCCCCACTTCATTAGGGTTTTGTTTTTACGCTGACCGTGGCCCTGCCCCGCACTTCCCGGGTTTGGAGAGCAGGCATCGGGCCCTGGGGGAAGCAGCCAGGTTGTTGTTCAATGGTGGGAGCACACATGTAGGGTCTCGTGTAAATTCCTTGGGGTGTCTGTAGGTGCCCACACAGCGGGCCTGTGCACTGCTGGGCAGGGCCTGCTCCTAAGCACAGGCCAGTGTGAACCAGGCTTTACCGCCAGCTGCTAGGAGCCCAAAGGCAGCTGCCGGGAGTCACTCCACGGGGTCAGAGCCCAAGCGCTCAGCTCTCGGCTGCAGCGTGGTGTTCTGACTCCCGGGGCATGCTGGGAAAGCTGCCACGCCTCTTGTCCCACAGACCTACATCCGGAGCATGGACAAGGACTTCGTAGCTGCCACTATCCAGGCCATCGGGCGCTGCGCCACCAACATCGGGAAGGTCCGAGACACCTGCCTGAACGGCCTCGTGCAGCTCCTGTCCAACAGGGACGGTGAGCGGCTGTGGCCGGGCGGGGCGGGGAGAGGGGGCTTTCCACGGGCTGTGTGCGGGGATGCTGCTTAGAGCTTGCGCTGAAGACCCAGCAGTGAGTGAAGGCCGCGGACAGGCTCTGGCTGGGGGCGAGGGCTGCGGCTGGGCAGAGCTGGCAGAAGGGCGCCCTGCGGTGGGACCTCTGCCAGGGGTTAAAACTCTGAGCAAACAGCGGGTGTTACTGGCATCGCCGCCACCGGCAGCACTGAGATCCTGCACAGCCCCGGCAGGGGGGCAGAGGAGCTTCTGCTCCAGAGCCAGCCATGACCGAGTCCTGGAGATGCAGGGGACGGCGTCTCCCTGTGCTCATTGCCAGAGGGCATGTCTCTCTTCCCCAGAGCTATTGGCTGCGTCCATGCAGTGTCTCTCTGTGCTCACTGCCCGGCAAGGGGGTCTCTCTTCCCCAGAGCTATTGGCTGGGTCCATGCAGTGCAGGGGATGGTGTATCCCTGTGCTCACTGCCCGGGGGGGTCTCTCTGCCCCCCCCGAGCTGGTGGCTGGGTCCATACGGTGCAGGGGATGGTGTCTCCCTGTGCTCACTGCCCGGGGGGGGTCTCTCTTCCCCCAGAGCTGGTGGTGGCTGAGTCCGTGGTCGTCATTAAGAAGCTGCTGCAGATGCAGCCCTCTCAGCACAGCGAGATCATCAAGCACATGGCCAAGCTCACCGACAACATCCAGGTGCGTCCGGGCTGGGGATGGGTGGGGGCTGCGCCCATGGGAGCAGTGGGGTTAGTTCAGAGCGAGCTGCCCTCCCTGTACAGTGCACATGGGCCCCCCTTGCACCTCCTGCCAGCCCCTACCCCAGGGGCTGCACTCAGTGCCCCGGGGGCTGGGTCTGCTCTGTGGGGCCCTGCCCGAGTCAGACCTGCCATGCCTCCTGCCCGCACCGCCCTGGCAGGCCCCACTGGCTCTGGCACCACCTGGCTCCTGCGGCGTATCCCCGGCAGGGGCAGTGCCACGCAGGCCGGGTGCTCTGCTTCCCCAGAGGGGCACACACGTGGGCCCTTGCGGGAGCATCCCTGGAATGGAGTGGGGCCTTCCTGCCCCCCAGGCCTCTCTTCCCCACTGGCTGAGTTTCTGCCCCTCCCCCCGGGGCTCCGTGCTCTTGCACTGTGGGTCCCAGAATTCCCTGTGCTGGGGGCACCAGGGCAAAGGATTCTGGGATGTGCTGGGTCGGTGGGCCTGGGAGCGGGGGGGACACTGGGCAGGACCAGCGAATCTGGGCCCACGGCCCGGGGGGCTGTAGCGGGTGGGCAGGTCTCCTGCGAGCTGCACTCGCCCCGGCTCCGGGGGTCTCCTGGCCCTCTGGGGCGTGCCCGGTGGCCCGCGGCGCCGGGGCTGCGAGGCGGCGGGAAGGGCTGTGGCAGAGCGGGGCGCTGGCTTGTGCGCGTCGGCAGGTGCCCATGGCCCGGGCCAGCATCCTCTGGCTAATCGGCGAGTACTGCGAGCACGTGCCCAAGATGGCGCCCGACGTGCTGCGCAAGATGGCCAAGTCCTTCACCGGCGAGGAGGACATCGTCAAGCTGCAGGTCATCAACCTGGCCGCCAAGCTCTACCTGACCAACTCCAAGCAGGTTAGCGGCTGGGCGACGGGGCGGGGGTGCAGGGCGGGTGCGGCCGGCCCCGGGTGCCCTGCCGCCTGCTTGGCAGTGGGGGCTGCGTCAGGGCCGGGACACGTCTGTCTGACCCCCCGGCCTGCCACTGCTGGCTGCAGCCAGGGAGCGTGGCAGGCACTCAGCATCGTGCTGGATCGGGCCAGCAGTCCGTGTGTTTGAGCTGCCCCGCCGGGGGGGGGGTTGGACTCTGGGACTCTGCAGAGCTGGACGGGTGCCCCCGGCGCATCCCTGCCCTTCTCTGTGCCCCTGCCTCCCCCTCGGGGGGCCCGGGAGGGGTTCAGACAGGTGCTGAGCCGGCCGAGTATCGCTGCAGAGCAAGCTGCTGACCCAGTACGTGCTGAACCTGGCCAAGTACGACCAGAACTACGACATCCGGGACCGAGCCCGCTTCATCCGCCAGCTCATCGTGCCCACCGAGAAGAGCGGGGTCCTCAACAAGTACGCCAAGAAGCTCTTCCTGGCGCAGAAGCCCGCCCCCATCCTGGAGTCCTCCTTCAAGGGTAGGTCGGGCAGGCCCGGCTGGCGAGGGGAGAGCCTCCCCGGTGGCACCCGGGGCCGGCCGGGCGTGGGGGCCAGGAGCGGGCCCAGGAGGGGCAGTGGGGGCAGCACATGGGGCTGTGTTCTGAGCCCGTCCTCCCACAGATCGGGACCATTTCCAGCTCGGCTCGCTCTCTCACCTCCTCAACACCAAGGCCGTGGGCTACCAGGAGCTGCCTGACTGGCCGGACGAGGCCCCCGACCCCTCCGTGCGCAATGTGGAGGTACCGGGCACGGGGCCTCGTGCCGCCCCGGGGAGTGTCCCCGCCTTGGTCGGGGGCCCGGGCTCTGCTGCCGGAAGGGGGTGGCGGAGGGCAGGCGTGGGGCCGCGGGGCAGATGCTCTGCAGGGCTCCGCTGCGCCCGTGACCGCAGTCTCCCTCGTTTGCAGAAAGAAACCAGCTTCCCCCTTGAGAGCCACATCGGGCTGCTGGGAGAGCACAGAGAGGTGGCCCTGTGTGTGCGTGTGCGTGTGCGTGTGCGTGGCGCCTTCCCTCCTTGCTCGCGCTGTTCGCGCCGGCTCCCTGTCGCGCCCCCAAAGGAGCTGGCGTCTCAGCAGAGAGGAAAAGAGGGACCCACGCTCCCACCCCGCATGCGTGTGCAGATTCAACACCTCTTGTGCCCCCCGCCTGAGCCCGGCCGTGCCTGTCGCTGGGTCGGTCCCCGGCGCGCTGCTGGGCTCTGACCTGCTCTCCTCGGGTCAGCTCTCTCCTGCGGGTGCCCCCCCCCCCCCGCTGGCACGCGCCTCACCCCCCCTTCCCGCTCCCGCGCAGGTTCCCGAGTGGACCAAGTGCACTAGCCGGGAGAAGCGGAAAGAGAAGGTGGAGAAACCGTTCTACTCGGATTCGGAGGGGGAGTCCGGGCCCACGGAATCGGCAGACAGCGGTGAGGGACCTGCCGGGCAGCCGGGTGGCACTGCCCAGCCCTGGCCACGCTCCCATGGGCAGTGCCAGCCGCCCCTGTGTGCCTGTGCCGTGAGCCGCGGTGGGCAAGCAGCCGCAGCCCCCCCCCGGGAGCAGGGGAGAAGACGTGTCTGCAGCAAAGGGCCAGCCTCTGCTGTGCACCCCCAGCTTCCCCTGGGCCGCCAGGGCCTGGCTAGAAAGGGCTGCGAGCCCCTGGCCGACACCCAGATGACAGGGGCTGCAGATCCCTCCCCCTTCATGCTGAGAGCGTCAGGGCCCAGGAGTTGGACAGAGCCCTTCCCCCCTGGAAAATGCACCAAGTGGTGTCTGCTGGGCTCATCCACGCCTGGCTGTTCAGGGGAGGGGCCCAGCCAGTGTCGCCCACACAGGACAGTTTGGGAATAGCTCCCTTCCTGCCCCTCCCCAGTGTGCCGGCGTGGCCGTGCAGTGCCTGGGAGCGCAGTGCCCGGGCTGGCAGTGTGGTATGGCGGCCTGTAGACAGTGGGCAGGTTGGCCGTGCAGTGCCTGGGAGCGCAGTGCCTGGGCTGGCAGTGCGGTGTGGTGGGCTGGAGCCGGTGGGCAGGCTGGCCATGCAGTGCCCGGGCTGGCAGTGCGGCGTGGCGGGCTGGAGCCGGTGGGCAGGCTGGGAGCGCAGCGCCCGGGCTGGCAGTGCGGCGTGGCGGGCTGGAGCCGGTGGGCAGGCTGGGAGCGCAGCGCCCGGGCTGGCAGTGCGGCGTGGCGGGCTGGAGCCGGTGGGCAGGCTGGGAGCGCAGCGCCCGGGCTGGCAGTGCGGCGTGGTGGGCTGGAGCCGGTGGGCGAGCTGGCCATGCAGTGCCCGGGCTGGCAGTGCGGCGTGGCGGGCTGGAGCCGGTGGGCAGGCTGGGAGCGCAGCGCCCGGGCTGGCAGTGCGGCGTGGTGGGCTGGAGCCGGTGGGCAGGCTGGGAGCGCAGCGCCCGGGCTGGCAGTGCGGCGTGGCGGGCTGGAGCCGGTGGGCAGGCTGGGAGCGCAGCGCCCGGGCTGGCAGTGCGGCGTGGTGGGCTGGAGCCGGTGGGCAGGCTGGGAGCCCAGCGCCCGGGCTGGCAGTGCGGCGTGGTGGGCTGGAGCCGGTGGGCAGGTTGGGAGCGCAGCGCCCGGGCTGGCAGTGCGGCATGGTGGGCTGGAGCCGGTGGGCAGGTTGGGAGCCCAGTGCCCGGGCTGGCAGTGCGGCGTGGCGGGCTGGAGCCGGTGGGCAGGCTGGGAGCGCAGTGCCTGGGCTGGCAGTGCGGCGTGGTGGGCTGGAGCCAGACAGGGGCGGTGAACACGGAGCTATTCTCTTGCCCAGAGCCGGAATCGGTCAGCGAGTCGGAGAGCGAGAGCGGCAGCGGCAGCAGTAGCAGCAGCGGGAGCGGCTCCGACTCGGGAAGCCAGGGGGCGGAGAGCGGGGACGGGTCGGAGGAGAGGAGGAAGAAGAAGAAGGGGAAGGAAGGGCCCCGGAAGGCATTCCTGGACACCGCCGGGAGGTACCCGAGTGGGGGCGAGGCTGCCACGGGCTGTGGAAATGGGAGGGGCAACAGCCCGTCCCGCCATGTCTGTTTTCATGCTGTTAACACCCAGCACCGTTGCCCAGGGCACCAAGCAGCAAGCCCAGGCCACAGGCTGGGCCCTGCTACTGCAGTGCCAGCAGGGGGCAGCGCAGGCACGCTGGGGAGGGTGCCAGCCACCCAGGTGATGGCACCACAACCCTGGCACAATGTGTTTGTCCCTCCAGACTCACCTAGGGCGAGTATAGCTCCAACCCATGGTCCCCAGCAAGGGCTCTTATCCAGTCATATCAAAGTATGTAAATTAGCCCCTGGTAGCAGGCGCCCCCTGCAGTCCTGGGGCGTGGGAGGTGGCGGCGGGGCCCCGAACCTGACCTCTCCTTCCCCAGCAACCCCAGCGAGGAGGAAGAGGAGGAGCAGGGGAAGAAGGGGAAGAGGAAGAAGAAGCCGCAGCACGAGGGGAAAGGCAATTCGGGGTCCTCGTGGGAGGAGGGCAGCGTGTCGGAGAGCAGCTCCTCCGAGTCGGACTCGGGCTCTGAGGCAGAGGAATCCCAGTCGGAGCCGGAAAGCAAGAGACCCACGGTGAGCTCCGGCCCCTCTGCACACCCTGCACCCCCGGAGTGGGCCTGGCTGGGCCCTGCGCTGCTGACCCTGCCCGGCGCTGCCTTCTCTTCCAGCCGCCCAGCAGCAAAGCCGCCCCCAAGGCCACCCGGAAAGGGACCAAGGAGATCTCCTTGCTGGACCTGGATGACTGTGAGTGTCGCGCCCGCACAGCTGTGCCCCAGGGCTCAGCTCCTCCGCCCCATGGGGCAGGGAGAGTCAGGGAGACGCCCCTGGACACCTCCCCTCCACCTCCCCATCTCTCCTCCGCTTTGCTGCCTGTGTCCTCCCTGCTGGGGTCCGTGGCTTCCCTGCCCGGCTCTCACGGGGGTCAGTGGAGCGTTCGTCCCTGGGCGCTCCCCTGCAAAGCTCAGTTCTGGGGGGGGCAGATGGGGCAGGGGTGACCCCGCACACAACCTGCCCTATCCCCACCTCCCCCTGCCTGTGGCTGGCTCCTGCTCCCAGCTGGGGGCTGGGCTGTCCAGGAAGCCTATTCAGGGCCGGCTCCATCTCCATGTTCGGTGACCCTGCGAGCCCCTGGGGAGGCGAGCGGAAGTGACATGGCTTTGGAGCTGGGTTCTTACCGCCTGGCTTGTGGCAGGCGGCGGCTCGCACAGGAAACCAATCCCAGCCCGGTGAGCCCGCTCGATTGGGTGGCAGCAGGGTCTAGTGGTTAGAGCGGGACAGGCAGCCCGGACTCCTCCAGAGTCTGCCTGTCCCAACTTCCAGTGCAGCTCTGGGTAGATCCCGCTGACTGCTCCCTCCGCACCTCAACGCACTTCCCGGGGAGGGCAGGCTCACCATCCCCTTTTACAGACAGAGAAACTGAGGCACGTGGCAGGGAAGGGACCTGCCCAAGGTCGCCCAGCAGGCCGGTGGCGGAGCTGGGAATACTCGGCCTTCCTGAGGCCACTGCCAGAGGTAACTGCGGCCTCCCTGCCCCGGCTCGTCCCTCCGTGTCACTGAACCCCTAGGCGCCTAGGGCCGATGTCCCGTCCACTGCCTGCTGATTGGTCCTTCCAGCTGCATGATCTGTCCATGGTGCTGAGGGAGCCTTGACGTGATGTGGCTGTAGAGACACGGGGAGCGTGTCCTTCCTCCAGGGCGGGCAAATCCGCTCTGCTGGGGGCACCCCAAGGATTTGGGAAGTGGTCAAGGGCCGCACTTTCCCGCACTATTACTGGAGGGGCGCGGGGTCTGGGAGGGGGTTCTGACCTGGGCGGGGGATTGGGGTGCAAGGGAGTGTGGGGTCTGGGAGGGGGGTTCTGACCGGAGCAGGGGATTGGGGTGCAGGAGGGGTGTGGGGTCTGGGAGGGGTTTCTGACCGGGGCAGGGGATTGGGGTGCAGGAGGGGTGCGGTGTCTAGGAGGGGGTTCTGACCAGGGGCAGGGGATTGGAGTGCAGGAGGGGTGTGGGGTCTGGGAGGGGGGTTCTGACCAGGGGCAGGGGATTGGGGTGCAAGAGGGGGTGAGGGGTTCTGACCAGGGGCAGGGCTTTGCATTGTGACCTGGGGCAGAGGGTTTAGGTGCAGGAGAAGGTGGGGTTCCAGGTGTAGGCACTGCCTGGGAGGCGCTTACCCTAGGTGGCTCCCAACCAGCAGGCCCCCAGCTGGCCGCCCAGCAGGCCCCAGCCGGCCGTGCCCCACACGCTGCTCAAGGCAGCCGGCTGCTGCGTCTCCGTGCAGAGCGCCCCGGGAGGAACAGGGGCTCCGTGAGCTGAGCCCACAAGCACAGCCCCGCAGCTCCCATCGTCCAGGTTCCCTGGGGCCCCTGCTGCACAGAGACACACACACTGGCCCCGGCAGCCAGGCCCTGCCCGAGGGTCCTGCTGGGCCGCAGGCCACTGGCAGCCCGGAGGATCATGGTGGGCCGGATCTGAACATTTGCCAGGCCGGATTCAGCCCACCCCTGCGTAGAGCCTGGGCCTTGCCCACCACTTTGCCCAGGGCAGGAACTTCACCCCACTAGGAGTTCCCCCTCCAGGCCATGGGGAGCCCAGGAGGGAAGAGCCGAGCCTCAGGGGCATGAGCCCCTCCCACAGGAGTCTGCTCTGGCCACAGCTGGGCTGGGCTTGCCCGGGGGGGTGGAGCGCGAGCCGGGACTCCGACATCACAGCTCCCTGGCCCAGGGGCCGGTCTGAGCTGGGGAGCCTGGGGGCAGCTAACGGGGTTCGTGCTGAATGTCAATGTCCCCAGATGGATTGTTTCTGTGTTGGGCTTGCTGGAAACGCGGTGGGAAACCAACCAAAGCAGTTGCCAGAACCCGCCCGTGGAAGTTGCTGCGCGTGTGAGAAACCCCCGCAGGGTCTGGTGGAAATGGGCTCGTTTGGGGCTGGGTTTGTCCTGGGTTTCTGTTGAAGCGATTTTCGCCTTGCTCGTCTCTGGCGGCGAATCCCCAAGCAGCCTGCAAATACCAACGAAGCCTTCCCCAGCCCCCAGAGAGGCCTACAGGCAGCATTGCCTAGTGGGCGGACCTGGGTCCTAGGCCTGCGCTAGTGGGTGACTTTGGACAAATCTCTTCTCTGTGCCTCAACTTCCCCAACGCCCAGGCGGGAGCAGACGGGCGGGCGGTGCCTTCTCTCATCAGTGCTGGGCGTGGCGGGCTAAGGCCTGGGGCCTTTGGCCACTGCTGTCGTCCGCAGGCTCGTTAACCCTTTGCTCCCTGCTTGTCTGTGCCTTGCAGTCACCACGGCTCCGCCCCAGCCAGCCTCCTCCCCCTCTGTCGTCTCCACCAGCCTGGTGACCGACCTGGAGGGGCTCTCGCTGACCGACACCTCGCTGGCTTCTACCGTGAGTGCTGAACGCCCCTTCCGGAGCGCAGCCTCAGGGCCTGCCACATGCCGGCCACAGGCCTGGAAATCCACGCTGCGCCCCACTCTGCCGAGGGACCCCCCCGCTGCACCCCGCTCTGACCCCCCTCGCTGCGCCCCGCTCTGCCGAGGGACCCCCCCGCTGCACCCCGCTCTGCTGAGGGACCCCCCGCTGCGCCCCGCTCTGACCCCCCTCGCTGCGCCCCGCTCTGCCGAGGGAACCCCCCCCGCTGCGCCCCGCTCTGCCGAGGGACCCCCCCGCTGCACCCCGCTCTGACCCCCCTCGCTGCGCCCCGCTCTGCTGAGGGACCCCCCCCTGCTGCCCCCCGCCCCCTGCTCTGACACCCCCCCGCCCCCCGCTGCGCCCCGCCCGCCCCGCCCTGCCCCCCCGAGGGACCCCCTCGCTGCGCCCCGCTCTGACCCCCCTCGCTGTGCCCCACTCTGCCGAGGGACCCCCCTCTGCTGCGCCCCACTCTGACACCCCCCCGCTGCGTCCCGCTTTACCGTGGGACTCCCCCGCTGCGCCCCGCCCTGCCGAGGGACCCCCCCGCTGCGCCCCGCTCTGCCAAGGGACCCCGTCACTGCACCCCGCTCTGACCCCCCCGCTGCGCCCCACCCTGATCCCCCCCCGCTGCGCCTTGCTCTGCCGAGGGACCCCCCCACTGCGCCCCGCTCTGCCAGGGATCTCTCCCGCTGCGTCCCGCTCTACTGAGGGACCCCCCTGCTGCGCCCCGCTCAAGGGAGACAGGGAGCTGTTGACGGGGCAGGCAGGGCTGTAGGAGGGTGAGGCTACCCTGGCATGGCCTTTGCACGGCCCCAGGGATTTGCCGGCCTAGCCCAGCCACCCCTCATCCACTGCCCAGGGCCTCGGGCGTCTGCAGGGGCGATGGAGCTGGGCCCAGCTCCTGCACCGATTCCTTCACTAGCCTGAGCATTGGGGTCAGTCCACGGCTGCTCCCCACGTCTCCCTGCCTGTGCCAACAGCCTTCCTCCCTCCCCGCCAGCTGCTCAGCCCCACGTTCAGCGCCGTGCGGACCCATGAGCTGCTGCACCGCATGGCGGGCGAGGGGCTCTCGGTGGAGTACTGCTTCAGCCGGCAGCCCTTCGTCCCCGACCCGCACATGGTGGCCGTGCACATCCAGTTCTCCAACAGCGCCGAGGCGGAGGTGAAGGGCCTGCGGGTCTGTGCGCCCAGGCTGCTCCCCGGGATTCGGCTCCAGGAGTTCCCGGAGATCGGTAATGCCCCCTGCCGGCGCCTGGGCCCTCCTGCCGCCAGCGCCCAGGCTGGGCTGGGGCCTCCAATGGGACCAAAACAGGGGGAGGGCAGAGACGATGCCCTCAAAGGTGCCTGGCTGGGACCAGCCCTGGGCCCCTTGGCCTGCCTGTGCGGCAGCCGCTGCTTCCGAGGAGCCATGGGGGCGAGGACGGGACCAGTCGCCCCCGGAGCACTGGGCTTCAGGGAGGGTGTCTGTGCACCCCCGGCAGGGCCTGGCCTGAGGTGCATGTGCCATGGGGGCTGGCACCCCCGCTGTGGAGCCCAAGGGGATGCCGGGGCTGTGTGGTGCCGGGAGGGTCTGGCGGCATCACACGCTGTCCCTGTACTTGCAGAGTCCTTAGCGCCCGGTGACACCGCCAGCGTCGTCATGGGCATCGACTTCAGCGACTCCACCCAGGCCGCCAACTTCCAGCTGTGGTGAGTCCCCGCCCCCCGGCACAGAGTTCCACCGCGGGCACAGCTCCAGAGCCTGGTCGGCGCTCGGCGGCGCTGCGCCCCCTCCCAGGGGTGGGATTCTTGGCCCCAGAGCTGGCCCGCCTGAGCAGGGACCCAGTCTCGGGCTGCAGCGGGCGCTCTAATGCCAGCGGGTGTTCCCGGCGCAGGGGGGCTCCCCCCGTGCCAGGCTCCGGAGCGCTTGCCGGGTGGCTGCGGCTGGTGGCCCGGCTGGTGGGGACTGGCGCTCGCCCGCGGCTCCCGGGGTCCATCTCACTGTGGCACTTCCCCCCAGCACCCACTCGCGCCAGTTCTACGTCTCCATCCAGCCGCCCGTGGGCGAGCTCCTGGCTCCGGTGTTCATGAGCGAGAACGAGTTCAAGAAGGAGCAAGGTGAGTACTAGGGGAAGGCGCCGAGCAGCCTGGCCCGGGCACCCGAGCCTGCCAGGCGCCCTGCCCCCCATCCCGCCTGCATCCGCCCGGAGCCAGGCGAGAGATCCCTGCCCCTGCCCTCCTCGCCCGGCCGATGATAGCGGCTGGCCTCCCTGGCTCCCCCGGCTGGAGCCTGCACGAGGAGCCGCTGCCTGGCTGCAGCCCCCCACTCCCGCCTCCGTTGCAAGGGGCATTCGGGGGGGCGAGGCTCCGAGCCCGATGCCCTGGGTTGTGCGCTCTCCCCATGGGCACCTCTGCATAGCTGGGCTCTGTGAGCCTGGGCCCCTCCCAGGGAACCCGCTCTCCTTGCTCTGTCCGCTGCAGCCCTGCCCTTGGCCAGCAGGGGGAGCCAGACCAGGGGGGCACATCGGAGAGGAGCATTCCTGCTACCTCGGCAGGGCCCCCCGTGACCCCCCGCCCCCGCCCTGGGAGCACCGCTCACTTGATGTTGGGGGTGGGACTCCAGGGTCCCCCAGCGACCGGGGGCTCCCTGCCCTGCCCTTGGCGGGTCTGTGCCAGCGGCTGGTGCTAACCCTGGGCCCTGGCTTCTCTTAGAGCCGCTGCTAAGGATGGAGGTAGGTAAGTCTCAGCTCCCCCCAAGGAGATGCTGCCACCCCCACGCCCCTCCCAGCCATAGCATTAGCACTGCTGCCAGCCCCTGGGGAGCCCAGGCAGGGAGCTGCTCTCCAGAGCAGCAGGCTGGCTGGTCCCCTCCGTGCCCTGCCCAGCCTGGCCCAGAGGAAGGTGCTGTGAGTTCGGGGCAGGGCACAGAGGACGTGGAGGAGACGGGTTCCCGTGGCCCCACGGGGCAGAGTCGAGAGGGTCTCAGCTCGCAGGCCCTGGCGTGGGCCCAGATCCATTCGGTCGGCTCTGCCGGCTGTGGTGCCGCGGTAGACCAGGTCAGCTGCAGCCCGCCTGGCCGTGTCCTCGTTAAACGCAGCGTCCCTGCCCCTGGGCACCAGGGGGGAGCCCTCGCCCGGCGGGAACGCAGCCTGTCCTTTGTGGGGCGGAATCCACGCGGGCACCTGCCCCCGGCGGGCTGAGGCGACGCCACCAGCCAGGGCACCGGGCGCCTCTCTGCGAGGGTTCCCGCTGCGGCTGGGAAGTCCGGCGCCAGCAGGGTTGGGGCCAGAGCCAGCCACGCCCTGCCCAAGCCGGCACGGCCGTCAGGGGCGCTGGGCCTGCAGGCGAGCGGTGCCAGGCGAGTCCTGCCTCCACGTGCTTAGGGCCCGATCCTGCCACAGGCCCTGCTGGGGGGGAGGGGTCTCCTGTGCCCCATCTCCCCCCCATCAGTGCATATTCCAGGTCCCATCCCCCGCCACCCTGCTGTTCTGTTCAGGAGCAGGCGGACTGGTCTCAGACCGCCTAGAACCTCCCGGCTTGGGGGGCGCTCCCCGGCCCTCGGTGGCCCTGCGGGCTCTGCGTGCTAGAAACCAGCTGGAGCAGCAGGCCGTGCCCTTAGGCCTGGCACATCCGGCTAGCTCACCCTGGCCCCTCCTCCTGTAAGAGGAGCGAGAGGAGCGTGGGGCTGGCGCCCCTTGGCCCTGCTCGGCTGGCGCGGCTGGCTTCCCGGCCGACACCGGGCCGTGTCTCCGCCCGACCCACCGGCCTCGCGGGAGAACCTGTGGGCTGGGAGAGTCGGGCACGGTCCCTGCGCTGGTTTGTTACCTGCACGCTAGGGTGCCCTGTGGGCTTCACTCAGACCCCTGGGGTAGCCCCCTTTCCCAGGGTTCAGGTGCGATCTTCCCTGGCTCTGCAGGGCCTTTGCCCAGGAACGGAGCCTTGACCTCTTGTTATTAACCGTTATGAAAACGGCTGCGCCCGGCCAGGCAAACCAGCTGTGTGGTGGCTGGGCCAGATGAGCTAGGGCTCCCGTGGGGGGGGATTGGCGGGAGCTGAGCTCTGGCAGCTGCATTTAGACCTGTCCTTGAGCCAGAGGGGCAGATCCGGCCGGCCGGTTGCGGAGCTGCCCCCAGCTGAGCCCCCATCCCCTTGCCAGGCAAGCTGACAGGAATGAGCGAGATCACGGAGAAGCTGACGCTGCCGGACCAGTGCCAGAGCGACCAGGCCATCGTCCAGCGAGTGATGGTGGCGGCCAATGTCAGCCGCGTGCCCTGCGGCGCGGACCACGTGTACAGGTGGGGGATCCCGTTCACACCCGCCAGGCCGGCCTGCTGGAGCCGAAAGGAGCAGAGCAGGAGACAGCCCCACGCCGAGGGGCTGGGTTACAGCTGGAGCCCCCGCTGGGCTGCCTGGGGCTGGAGCCCCTGTTGCCCCATTGGGAATGGGGCAGGTGCCCCATGGGGAGCTGCCAGCTCCTGGGCGAGGGTGGTAGCAGGTGGCCCTGTCTGAGTGGCCGTAACGCCGGCAGGCCGCCAGCGGCAGCCCCTTGTCTGGGCCAGGATCGCAGGCGGCTGCCTGGAGGTGTGCGAGGCTGGCAGCTCGGTGCCTGGCCACCCCTGGCGGGGGGGGCGGAGCAGCCACCAGCCAGACGACTGCCCCTTCTGGCAGAGCACTGGATGGCTGGCGCGGCAGCCCGGGGGATGGGCACAGCCGGGCATCGCTCTAGGACGGCGCCCTGACCCCCCTCTTCCCCGGGCAGGTTCGCGGCCAAGACCGTGACCAGCGGGAGCCTCGTCCTCATCACCCTGGAGCGGAAGGACGGCGCCAGGGCCCAGCTGACTGTCAACAGCGAGAAGATGGTGATTGGCACCATGCTGGTGCAGGACGTTGTCCAGGCCTTGGCACCGTGACCCCCCCCCCACAGCCTGCGCCCAGCACCCTGCCCATCCCCCCGTTTTCCACGTCTCGGCTCCCTCGCCATTGGCTGGCAGCCGTGATAGACAGGCCTGCTCCTCCCGCCCCTTTCCACAGGGACAGGGCGCCCTCTGCTGGCCTTAGCACCTGGTGCGCAGCCCATGCCCTGGCGGGTTTTGCTGCCCCCAGGCCTGGCTGCGTTCCTGGGAGGGGGAAGCACAGGCAAAGGCCGTGGAGCTGGGGGGCTCCCGGGGCAGCAGGCGCTGGAGGGCGAGCCCAGCTGGCGCCCTGGCGCTGTGGCCCCCGCGCTGTGACGTCGCTCTGTGCCGGTCTTGCTGTCGCTCTATTTATTATCGCCAGGACCCTCAATACAGCCCCTTGGAAACTGCCCTGCTCCCGGCTCTGCCTTGTGGGGGGACAGGGGTGCAGCTCCCAGCCCCCGAGATACTGCGCCGGCGCCTTCCCCCTCCGGCCCAGCTCGCCCTGTGCTGCCAGCCCCAGGTGAGGTCTCGGGGGGCGAGGCGGTCACCTCTCCACACCGCTTTCCTCGGGAGCAAGGGGGCTGACACAGAGGTCCCCCGCTGCGAGGTCCAACGCCGCGGAGACTCCCCGGAACTACCCTGCTGCTTGGAGCGTTTTAGCTCAGGAGGGGAGGGGAAGCCCAGATTGCTCCCTGCCCTGCGTGCGTGAGGTCAGCCCCCCCAGCAAGGGGGCAGGCACCCCTAGATCAGTGCTCCCCACGGGCCGGCTCCTGAAATAGCAGCAGCTTTGGGGGGCAGTGTTAGCCCCTGGCCAGAAGGAGGCGCTAAAGCCCACACTGGGGCAAGGGTTCGCTGTTGCTTTCTGCTCGCACAAAACCAACTGGCCTTGCCCTGCTCTGGCCCGGCCCAGCCCTGCAAGCGCCTGCCTGGCCCCACCCCGAATCCAGGTCTCCCTGCTCTCACGCCCCCGGCGCGCTCTCCACACGGAGCCCCAAGGCCGCCTGTTGCTGCTGCCCACCCGCAGGGTTGCCGGTGTCTGCGGTTTCCTGCCCCTCGTACACTCGGTGCACAGCCCATGCCCTAGCGGGTTTTGCTGCCCCTAGGCCTGGCTGCCCCTAAGCCAGGGCCCGTGCAGCAAGGAGCACGCTGATTGCACCAGATCACCGAGGCAAGCCGCACGCCCTCTGCAGCCAGTCCCAGCGTGGCGCCGGTTCAGCCGGCACCCCCCATTCTGGGTGCACAAGTGCCGAGAGCACAGCCGGGAGAGAGTGGTCCGGGAGACCACCCAGCGGTCTGGGTCACAGGGCTGGGCCTGGGAGGGGTGCAGGCTCTGGGGTGGGGCCCAAAGGGAGGAGGTCAGGCTGAAGGAGGGTCTGGGATGCAGGAGGGGGCTCCAGGCTCAAGCCGAGGAGTTTGGGGTGTGGGAGGGGACTCTAGGCTGAGGCAGGGGGCTTGAGCGTGGGAGGGGGCACAGGCTCTGGACTGGGGGGGGTGCAGGTTTTGGGATGGAGCCAGAAATGAGGCTCCGGGCTGGGGCAGAGGATTAGGGAATGGGGGGTGCAGAATCAGTGGTGGGGCTGAGGATGAGGGATTTGGGGGGCAGGAGGGGGCTCCAGGCTGGGACAGAGGATTGGGGGGGTGCAGACTCCGTGGTGGGGCTGAGGATGAGGGGCTTGGGGGGCAGGAGGGGGCTTCGAGCTAGGCCCAAGGGGTTCAGAGGGCAGGAGCAGGATCAGCCGTGTGGCCAGACAGCGCTGGGCACGGCCCCAAGCCCCCTCTGCAGACACCGCGCCCATTGGCCACGGCTCCCAGCCAATCGGAACTGCAGAGCTGGTGCTTGGCGTGGGGACGCTGCAGAACCCCGTGGCCGCCCTGAGTTCTCTCCAAACAGGGGCCGACCCTGCTCCTGCAAAATGCCCCAAGCCCTGAGCAGGCACAGCCCGGGGGAGCACAGCCGCTCCTGTTCTCTCGTGACGGGGGTGGGGCTCTGTGCTGTGCGGTGAGCCGTGGGCAGCCCTGGGGGACCCGGTGGGCGCGGGGGGGAAGGGCCGTTCCTGCGCTGCCAGCTCTTGGGGTAAGGCTCCCGGACGAACCGAGCCCAAACGCTGCACCGTGACCTTGGCCCGCACGGTTCCGGGCTCAGCGGCAGAGGTCGACCCCCCTTTGCACAGTGGTTGCCTCTGGGCATTTGAACATGGGCAGGTTGCCCCTCTGGGCCAGGTTGGTTTCCAGGAGGAGGCAGGATCCTGGCTCCGAATCCCCCGCCTGCCGCTGCAGCACTCTGCCCAAAAAGGCCGGGTCCCGCTTCCTCTCCAGCTCTGTCTTCGCTGCAGACTTCACGGGGGCTCGGAGCCAGGTTTTAGACCAACCCCATCCCGGCCACACACAAAGGCCCTTGAACCGGGGCTCGTGGGCTGGCCCAGGGCGCGTCTGGCCAGGCACATGCCTTGGGGAGATGCCCCCAAACCACCTCCTGGCCAAGAGCATCCCCAGGCGGCCGGAGGAAAGGCACACGAAGAACTACAAACCCCCCAGCCGCAAGGGCAAGGGGCGGGGGGATGTTCGCAGGCCAGGGAGGCCTTGGCCCTGGTGGGGGGCGTGCACCAGGAATGGGCATCAGAGGCAGAGCCACAGCTGGGTTGGCTCAAAAGCAAACACCCCGCCCCACCTTTGCCCCGCCCCTTCCTCCCCCCACCCCCACCCCCACCCCACCTGTGTCGCAAGCAGAATGGAAACCAGCTGGGGTCCAACGGGTTGCACTAGGGCGGAGCTCAGTCAAACGGGGACACGGCTCAGCAGGGCTCCCCAACTTCCGGGGGCCCGTCGCGTGGCACGTGGCCCCCTGGCTCTCTTGGTTCATAGCACACCGAGGCAGCTCCGCTGTTCCCAGGCTTTGCATCCTAGCACAGTATCCTGTTTCCATTCCCCCGGCTTTTTTTCCCTACTCCTGGCTGATGAGGCTTGAGACGTTTTTGTGCCAAAGAAACTTAGGTGAGGTCAGGCAAACTTCCCACGCCTCTCCCGCCTGCTCTGCCCGGTGCTTTGCCATCAGCCACCGGGCCAGGGAATCGCGCCTGTGCAGAATTTGGCTCCTCGTGCAACGTGCGCCCGCCGGAGATTAACACCTGTGCTGCTGCTGCCTGAAACAGCGCTAGGCCCATCGCGGGAAACAGGCCCTTGGACTGGTGGCCTCCTCAAGAGGCTCGTCTCTGGTTGTTTTTAAATAAATCCCAGGCCCGTACGCAGGCGTTTGGGGAGGCGAGGGAGTGGGGTGCTTTTCTTGGACCGCAAGGGTGTGAATGCACCCCCATGATACCCCAGGTAAGCGGGGAAGTCAGCACCAGCCTTCCCCTGGCTGGCTGGAGCAGGCTTGCATGGGGGGGGGGTGCTTTTGCATCCTGCACACCCCCCTGCGCATGGGCCTGAATCTGTGGGCTGCGGAGGTGGGCGTGGCCCCAGGACGAGGGGGCAGGAGCAGTGGGAGGAGCCAGCTGTACAACCGTTCTCCTATTGGGGCGGCCGAGGGATGGAGCCACACTGGATGACAGCTGGCCCCATGGAACACGATGTTCTCAGCGCGTAGGAGGCCCCACAGCGAAGGGTCCCCGATGGCCGTGGACAGACAGATACCGCCGCTAGGTAGCGACTCTCAGCCTTGGCATATCCTCCTGCTCGTTTCCTATCCCCCGCCCAGCACTGTACCACACAGAGCCAGGGCACCCTGGCGACTAGCTCACAGGTTTTCTCTTCAGGCGACCCGGTGCTGTCTCCAGCTGTTAGCCTCTTCGAGGCCGAGGACAAGTCCATGCTTCACTCTGTGCCTCAGTTTCCCCATCTGTTCAATTAAAATATCCAGGGGGAGCTATGAGGTGCAGGTGCCAGCAGTGACTGTGACTGTACGAAACGCCCAGCACCACAGCCGCAGAGACGCTCAGATCGCAGGCGTGGCTGTAGTCGCGTTAGACCCACACCTGCCCACACACCGGCCCGTGAGCCAGGGTTGCTTTGGCCACCGGGGGACACTGTGGCTGGGTGACAGCTGCACAGCAGGGCCCTGGGCAGGTAGCAGCCAACGCTGCCACTGCTGAGGGGTTTCCGCTCACGCCTGGACTGCACGCGACGGCAGCAGCTCGCAGCCCCAGGAGGCCTGCACGAGCACAGCGCTGACGGGGGGGAGGTTTGCAGGGTGACATATGGTCCCTGTGTTTTGATGGCAGCCGTGCTCATGGTGCCCTGCCTTTCCGGAGCCGCTCCATGCTGCTGCTCTGGGGAGCTGCCTCCCCCCAGGGACTCCGGCGGCTGGGCCCGTGCTCGAGTGGCCTCGTTAGCGGGACCCGTGGTGAGACTTCTCCCCGCACTGCTTGTGCCTCCCAGGAGCTGTTGACATGGCAGCCGACAGGCTGTGCCCCCGAAGAGCCTCTGGCTAGTGCCAGGGAAGGCTGGGCTGGCTCCCAGGCCGCGGTGCCTGAGGCACGGACAGCTCCTGGCTACCGTGAAGAGAAACATTCACATCTGCAACCCGCCGTAGGAGAACTAGTCTCGTCCAGGCGGCTGCTGGGTCCCTGGGTTTCCCCTGCAGCCTTCCGTGCGGGGAAAGGAGCAGCCCTTCCTGCTCCCCCTCTGCTTCGCCTTGAAATCCCTGGACCCGCTCCGGTTTGCGAGCTGGGAAACCGGCGATTCCAGGCCTAGCGGCTGCAGACCAAGCCAACTGTGACTATGGGCCCTGCCTGCGTTCACCCCCCTACTTCGGAGCATTAGCAAATGCACAAAGGGAGTTAACGTAAACGGGAAACGTAAACAGCCCTAGGTTTGGAGACGGGGGGATTCTCTCCAGGGCCGCTTTGGGACCAAGCGCGTCTTTTCCACTCCCCCCTGCCCTCCCCATCACAGTCAGCAGCCTAGTGCCTGCCCACAGGAGCAAGGCAAGTCCCTTTGCAGCTTGGCTGCACTCGCTGGGCCTTGCAATCACTAGGGAGAGGGCTCCGAGGTGGAGATTCCAAGGTCAGAAGGGCCACTGCGAGCTCTTCGACTGACCTCCTGGGTAGCACTGGCCAGAGACCAGCCCTGGAATATTCCCTGTTTGAACTGCAGCAGATCTTACAGACAGACCTCCAGGCCGCGTGTGCGATTTGCCCGTGACGGAGACTCCATCTAACCGGGGATAAATTGTTCCAATGCGGAATGACCCTCGCTGGTAACAATGCACACCCCTGAGGCTTACTTCCAGCCCCCATCTGTCCTGCTCCAACTTCCAGCCTTGGAGCTTGTTAGGCCTTTGCATGGCCAACAAGCCCATTCGTAAACAGCTGTTCCCCACCTGGGTACTTAGAGACTGTGATCAAGTCACCCCATAACTGCCCTTGTGTTAAGCTCAATAGGCTGCGCTGCTGGAGTGGTGGGTGAAGAGCAGGTTTTTCCAACCCCTAATCCTTCTCATGGCTCTTCTTTGGACCCTCTCCAATTATTCAGCCTCCTTGAATCGTGGGCACAGGATTCCAGCTCCTGTCACACCAGGGCCAAACACAAAAGTAAAATAACCTCTCCGCCCCAATGCAAATTTCCCATGTATGCCCCCAAGGATCACCCTTTAGGCTGGCAGCTCATGTTGACCTGGAAATCTTTTTCAGAGTCGTTGCTTCCTAGAATAGAATCTCCCAGCTGGTAAGCGTGGGCGCCGACTTATTTTTGTTCCTAGATGGATACCTTTATGATTGTGTCTCTTAAAATGCACATTGTTTGCTTGCCTACCCTTGTGATCCAGCTCTCTGCCCTCTGTGTTATCGACCAGGCCCGGACAGCAAATGGTATTAGGGATGATTTAATCATAGAATCACGGAACACTAGAACTGGAAGGGACCTTGAGAGGTCGTCGAGTCCAGTCCCCTGCCCTCATGGCAGGACCCAGCACTGTCTAGACCACCCCTGACAGGTGTCTGTCTAAGCTGCTCTTAAATATCTCCAGCAATGGAGATTCCAGAACTTCCCCTGGGCAATTTATTCCAGTGTTTGACCACCCTGACAGGTAGGAAATTTTTCCTAATGTCCAGTCTAAACCTCCCTGGCTGCAGTTTAAGCCCATTGCTTCTTGTCCTGTCCTCAGAGGCCAAGGAGAACAATTTGTCTCCCTCTTCCTTGAGACACCCTTTTAGATACTTGAAAACCACTATCATGTCTCCTCTCAGTCTTCTCCTTTCCAAACTAAACAAGCCCGATTCTTTCAATCTTTAGTCTTTCCTTCATAGCTCATGTTCTCTAAACCTTTCATCATTCTTGCTGAAACAAAATACAGGACGATATAGCACTTTAAAGACTAACAAGATGGTTTATTAGGTGATGAGCTTTCGTGGGCCAGACCCACTTCCTCAGATCAAATTGTGGAAGAAAACTGGCACAACCATATATACCAAAGAGATACAATAAAAAAATGTGACCACATATAAAATTGACAAATCAGATTTTAGAACAGAGGTGGGGTGAGGGAGTCCTGTCTTTTGTTTCAGCAAGACCCGACTAACATGGCTACATCTCTATTACTTTTCATCATTCTTGTTGCTTTTCTCTGGACTTTCTCCTAGGCTATGGCTACACTGGCGCGATCTTGTGCCAGAGATATGCAAATGAGGCTGTGTGGAATATCACCAAGCCTCATTTGCATACCTAATGCGCCACTATTTTTGCAGAAGAGGCTCTTGCACTAGAAGGCTCTGTCTACACTGCCCCTTCTTGTGCAAGAAAAACCCTCTTGCGCAATGCCGCTACATTGATTATTTTCAGGAATAACGGCATTGCGCAAGAGGGTTTTTCTTGTGCAAGAAGGGGCAGTGTAGACAGCTCCTTCTGGCGCAAGAGCCTCTTCTGCAAAAATGGGAGCTCATTAGATATGCAAATGAGGCTCAGCAATATTCCACGCTTAGCCTCATTTTCATACTTCCAGCGCAACAACCCGCCAGTGTAGACATAGCCCTAATGTTTTCTTCCAGGTCATTAACAAAAGTATTAAATAGTGTAGGGCCAAGAACCAATCCCCACTAGAAACTCCTTTGCTCCATGACGACTCCCTGTGTGTAGTTCCATTATGACACCTGGCCATTAGCCCCATTTTAATCCATGGCTGTGTGCCATGTCTATGCTGTATCATTTTCTAGTTTTAATCATCAAAATGTTGTGCAGTACACAGACAAATGCCTTACCGGAGTCTCATCACAACACGACACCCTTCTCAAATTTGTCATCTCTAAAAAATATCAAGTTAGTTTGACAAGTTCTATGTCCATAAGCCATGTTTATTGGCATTAATCGTATTATCCGCCTTTAATTCTTTATTGAGTCATGTATTAACTGGTTCATTATCTTCCCCATGAGCAGCCAATATTATCTAGTGTGTCCCATTTACCCTGTTAAATATTGGCACGACATTCCCTTTCTTCCAGTTTTCTGCAACTTACCCGTTCTTCCAAAAGCCATGATAAGGGCACGACTGCTGAGCCAGCTCTTTTAAAACTCTTGGCTGCCTGTTATCCAGATGACCTGATTTAAAATGTCCAGTTTTGGTAGCGGCGGTTTAACATCTCCTGTGTTACTACTCCAGTGGAAAGTGTCAGCATAATCTGGCCTCTGCCATTTGATACTGAGTAGAAATATTATTGATCACTTCTGCCTTGCTGCATTATTATTGATAACTCCCCCTTTCCAGCCAGTAATCTGTGCTAGGAATCCCTTTTGTTCCTGAGAACTTTAAAATCCCCTTTTTATTGCCCTTGCTGGGCACAGATTTCTCCTTTGAGCCAGTCTGTGCCAGTGTGGCATACATTCTGATGAAGCCTTCAGTGCCTTTGGGTCCCTGTGGGCCAGTACCCCTCCCCCCCAGACACCGAATGTCACCATTGTTGACTACTTCACCAATGGCAAAGGCATGGCAGAAAGGCGAGGAAGGTTGATAACATGAAGATCTGCTCAATCTCCTGTGCATGTCATCTCTGCCATCCTGGGGAAATCAAGGGCAAGAAGCCCAGTGGGATGCGTGGTATCTGCCCAAGACGGGTGTGGGGTCCCGGTGAGGAAGAGCAGAGTGCATGGAGACCAGAGAGCCTGCAGGCAAAACTGTAATTTGAGCATCTGCACAAACTACATGGGCACCATCTCAGGGGCAGAGCTTATTTCAGGGGCAGAGCTTGGAAAGGCACCTCAATTGGCCCGACTGTACCATTCTCCTGACAGACAGGTCTGGCTCATCCTAAGAATGTTTTCCTAAACTTGGCTAGCGGCTGTAGCAAAACTAGGAGGGCTAGTGTGCCAATGGCCTTTTCAGCCTCATGTTCCACAGCTCTGCAGCTGGGCCTATTGAATGCCTGCCTATGCTGTTCTTGATATTGCTACCACCTGCGTTAGCAGCCCGGGGACACTTTAAAGCAGCCACTGTCCTTACAATCGGAATGGCTTGTATCAGGCATCTCCATTTGGCCCAGACAGACACAAATATTTCCATCACACCAGACAAGAATAATCAGTTAATTAACACAGCCAATGCACAAACACACCAGAGCACGGTCTTATAACCTGGGCTCTCTCCTCCTGCAGAGTTATGAAGGCTGTGCCAGATTCTCAGCTGCTGTGAATTAGCATTAGCTCCAGTGATGTCGATTCCAGCTGAGATCCAGATCCTCGGAGTAATTTGATGCACGATTACCCCCAATGGGCTTGTTCAGCTACTTTTGTGCGTCAGGCCAGGGGGAGGGGAGAGAGAGAGAGAGAAGTCAATGCTTGCAGAGAGACACAGGCTGGGTTTTGAACACTGAACAGGTCATTTTCCCTGAAACTTAAAAATAGGTCTACAGGACACCCCTCTGTTGGAACACCTACATCGCTCAGCCATGTGAAACCCCCCCCTCCCCCCCGTCCTGCCAGCCCTGAGCAGCAGTTTTACTGACTCCACCGGTGTAGCAGTGCTACCTGCACATGACGACTGCTGCCACCCACGGTTGCGACTGATTCTGTGGACTGAAGCTCTCCCATTGCACAACAGCAGCTCACTAAAGTGCTATAGACACACATGAAAAAACCAGCCCTGTAGTCACTGAGGGCTGAGTCCGGCTTGGGGGCCTCTGGCCCCTGTCCGCTCAGTGCTGCTAAAGAGAAGAGCAGCTCCCTGCAATGAGGCTGGAGGGCTGTTGTCAAAACGGCCCGTGGCCTGAAAACCACGTGTGGATTTCTAAGGGCAGCATGCACATTGCCAGCAGCCAGTGCCTTGCTCAGCCATGCATCTGGCTGCTCCCATAGCCCAACCCCAGGGGGACTGGATCAGAGAAGGTCATGCTTGGAGACACGTGCCCAGCTCTAACCACTAGACCCCACTCCCCACCTGCAGGGGAGGGGGGGCAAGCACAGAGCTGGCCTCCCCCACTCTAACCACTAGACCCCCCTCCCGCAGGGGAAGGCAGCAAGCACAGAACCCAGGCCTCATTACTCTAACCACTAGACCCCACTCCCCACCTGGGGGGCGCGCACCAGCCCCTCTCCCCTCGTGCCGGGCCAGGCGCCGCGCAGCAGCCCGAGCACGCGGCGCGCCCTTTAACAGCCTTAGGGAGCGTCTGCAAAGAGCGCGGGGCCGGGAGGGCGCAGCGGGCGCGGCGGGGTGGGCGGGGCGGCCGGCCCCGCCCTTTGGCGACGCCCCCTGGCCCTGGGCGGCGGGCGGCTATAAAAGCCTGCGGGGCGCCGCGCCGCCCGTTGCTGCTGGTGCGAGCCCGACCCGCTGCGCCCGCCAGCCCCATGGCCTTCCCCCTGGTGAGTGCGCCGGGCGGGGCGGGGCCGGCGGCACGTGTCGGGCGCTGCGGGACCGCGTGCTGGCCCGGGCGGGGGCGGGGCGCGAGGCGCCTCGTGACGGGGGGGGCGCTGCCGGACCCGCCGCGCGGGGCTCGCGCTCCGCCGCGCGCCTCCCTCCGCCCCCCCCCCCTCGCGCGCGGCCGGCAGGTGCTGGCGGGCGGGGCCGCGGGACGCTCGGCCCCTTTCAGGCGGGTCCCCGCAGCGCCCGCCGGCCGGGCCGCCCCTCACGCGGCTTCGCACGTTCCCGAGCCGCCGGCTCCGCGCCCCGGCCGCCAGGTGAGGGGGGGCCCGGCGAGCGTCCGGGCTGCTGCCCTGAGGGGGGGGGGGCAGCGCGTGTCGGTCCCGCCCTGGCCCCGGGGTGGGCGGGCCCCCCCTTGGCACAGCCCCCCCCTTTCCGCTGGGCCCCCGCGCCAGGCCGCTCTGCATGGCCATTGGGGCAGCTGCCCCGGGGCCCCTAAAGCCGCGTTGCGGGGGGGCCTGGCAGCAGCTCCCCGCCCTGGGCCCCTGCACGTCTGGGTCTTGCTGCCTGGCTCCTGGCTGGGAGGCACTGCCCTGTGCAAGCTCAGCCTTGCACTGGTGCGCAGGGTCCCGGTGTCCCGCCTGTGCCCGTGCCAGCGATGGCGTGTGGGGCAGATAGAGGCTGCTCATCTTCCCGGCTCTTGTCTCCAGCACGGAGTTTGTGCAGGTGGGCCAAAAGCAGTTGAAGGCTGAGTTGTGATTGGCTGCTTAACTGGCAGTGGGGTAGGGAAGTGGCTAGGTGGCATGAAAATGTCCCCTACTTGTGACCTTCCTTAGGTGCTGCTTCAGTAAACTGCCAATTTCTGATCCCCACGCTACTGATGAGGCATGAAATGCCTAACAACCTTGAGAATTAAATTATCATTTCGTGTCTGATTTAACCCCCTCGTTGTGATGAATGGGGCTCTTCAGACCTCTGGTGGCTATTGTTGCAGTCTGCCTGAAGAACTGTGCAGATGTTTCTACAGCTGTTATACTTGCTTTTTGATGCTTTGCTTGCAACCATCACATCTAGCCATGCCCAGCAACAGCTAGGGAGCAGCTTCAGTGATGTGCCAGTGTGCTGTACTGCTGCGAACTGAATCCTAACTTGTCGGCGCTCCTCTGCTTTGGTGAATGGTGCTGCAGAAGAACCACAGGTGTCCGTGATCCCCAGCACTTGTACCTATGCTGCACACAGGAACTTGCCAGCCATTTTTCAGCTACCTGATTGCTGCCTAGTTGTCTGTGGTGATGCAATATAGCACTCTAATTATAGCACTGCTTATTTGTATTAGATAAGGTGGATAACTTAAGGCATTAGATGACACTGGGAGTTTTGTCTGAAGTGGCTGTAATGCCATAATGCAGCGTTTAACAATAGCAGAGGGTGTTATCTTTCCCTAGAGAAGAACACTGAGTTAGTAGTGATAGTCCATAATGGGATGGGTCAGATGCCTGCTGCAGCAGCTGGAGAGACTCTCAGACTAGGACAAATAAATGTCTTTTTACATCCCAACTAGCTACCCTCTCTTGGGGAGGTGGATTGCCTGCCCTATGCCAATAGATGGGTTTAGGCTGGCGCAGCTGTAATGCTTTAGGCGCAAACAAGCCCCTGGCTGTGAAGGAATATCTTCCATTTCTGTAGGAAGTACCAGCACTACGGTGCACAGTGCTGTAGCTGTCCTGCTGTCGTGTCTGCTGGGTAGTCAGGGCTGGAAGCGCTGGAGGGGAGCTTCAGAGGCCTCAACTTGACTTGGTTCCAGTGGGTGTCCGCTCTTAGAACTACTTCCTCTTTGCTACCACCGCTGGGGGCTACCCTACCAAATCAGGCCGATATAGCAGTGTTGCACAGGGGTGTCTTTGAAACTGTCGTCCTTGAGATGTGGTCAAGATGACCTGGTGTAGACCTTGCTGGGCTGAAAAGTGTTCTTCTATCAACCAGTTGCTGCCTCTGAGGGAACTTTAAGGCTGTAATAAGCATCTATGCTGCAGTGAAATAGCTACTACCGTGGCATTTCCTGAGCCAGTGGTTCTCAACTGGGGGTATGCAGAGATCTTTCAGGAGGTAGTTTAATAAAGAGAAATGCAAAGTGCTCCACTTAGGAAGGAACAATCAGTTCCATACATACAAGATGGGAAGCGACAGTTTAGGAAGGAGCATGGCGGAAAGGGATCTAGGGGTCATAGTGGACCACAAGTTGAATATGAGTCAACAGTGTGGTGCTGCTGCAAAAAAAGCAAATATGATTCTAGGTTGTATCAACAGGTGTGTTGTAAGCAAAACTCGTGAAGTCATTCTGCTGCTCTATTCTGCACTAGTTAGGCCTCAGCTGGAGTACTGTGTCCAGTTCTGGGCGCCACATTTCAAGAAAGATGTGGAGAAATTGGAAAGGGTACAGAGAAGAGCGACAAGAATGATTAAAGGTCTAGAGAACATGACCTATGAAGCCAGGCTTCATGAACTGGGCTTGTTTAGTTTGGAAAAAAGAAGATTAAGGGGGGACATGATAGCGGTTTTCAAATATCTAAAAGGGTGTCACAAGGAGGAAGGAGAAAATTTGTTCCTCTTGGTTTCTGAGGACAGGACAAGGAGTAATGGGCTTAAAGTGCAGCAAGGGAGGTTTAAATTGGACATTAGGAAAAAATTCCTAACTGTCAGGGTGGTCAAATATTGGAATAAATTGCCAAGGGAGGTGGTGGAATCTCCCTCTCTGGAGATATTTAAGAACAGGTTAGATAGACATCTGTCAGGGATGGTGTAGACAGAGCTTGGTCCTGCCTTGAGGGCGGGGGGCTAGATTCGATGACCTCTCGAGGTCCCTTCCAGTCCTATGATTCTATTAAATGTTTAGCTATATGCCTCATTTTACCTCAGGCTACATAAAAAGCATGGGCAAGGTAAGTGCAAACTTGAATTTCATACAGCCAGTGACTTGTTTATATTGATTTGTATGCTGTGATATTTTTGTCTCGCTTTTAAAAGTAAGCAGCTCTTACGTGAGGTGAGACTTGGGGTATACAAGACAAATCAGACTCCTGAAAGGGGACCAATAATTTGGAAAGGTCAAGACACTGCCCTGAGGTATCCTGGCCATGATCTCTCCTGTGGCTGCTTTCAACTTCAGCTTCTTCCTAGATTTCTCTTAAATTAGTAACATTGGACAAATTTGTTTCCTTTTCCTGATCTGTTCTGCTCCTCATCACAACTTACCAAACCTGTTTCCTTGCATCTGGCTCTCTTTGAAGCCACCTAGCACCTCCTTGCACTTCCTTTCAAAGTGGCCTGTAGTCTAAGGGTTCTTCCTTAGGTATCTTAGATACCTGTATCAAGGAAATCCTAGGTCTCAAAAATCCTGAGGAATGTTAAATGCCAATTATTGTAAGTTTCCATCAAACAAAACATGCAGATTTGTTATGCCCAACTAGCTGTGAGGTTGGATTGAACCTGGCTTAGAGGCGGTCTTCCAGAGCTGCTGTGGATAGGCAGTTCTAGTCTCCCCCAATCAGTAATGGTCAGAGGGGTTCAGCATCTTGCTAGCTGTCTACCGTGGCTTCTTGGCTAACAGACAAGATTGAACTGTGCAATAAGTGCATCCTGATGCTGACAGAAGTCTCTTCTGGCCTATCTCTGCTGTCCTAGGAAATGGCATTGAGCACTTGGTTAGAGCAACTGAAAATGGGTGTCAAATGAAAGAGCAAGTTCAGCTTAGCTATGGTTTGTGCTTGGGTGTGAATTTAGAATTTCAAGCCTGCTCAATCCCATAACAGGTATGGGAATTGTTCATAGAGATCAAGGGTGGAGTCTGGTCTTCATGGAATAATTGAACTTGGTTAGTATTTACTATCCTGCTTAACTAGTAGGGAAGTTCCTTCCACTATCCTGCTCTTCAGCCACTTTTTATTGCAGTCCCTTTTCTCTCTCCACCCTCCTGTGTGCCTCTTTGCCCTCTAGTCTGTTGCTGCCTTGCAGCAATTCCCAGTCCTTGGTCTCCAGGGCTTCTGCCCCACCCTTCTCCGTTCTAGCTGCTAAGAGGTGAAAGGGGGAACCACCTAGAGGCCATTCTGTGAAGAGAGGGGTGATCAGGAAACAGAGCACTGTGGACAGGTCTGCCCTTCTGCAGCGCAGCTGTGTCTAGGCAGCATTACCTGAAGACTGCCCTAGGCAGGTGCTTGATCAGCCTCCGGCAGAGGTGGCTGGAGAAGCTCTCCTGTGGACAGAGCACTTGCTGCTCGGGGGGGGCTGTGGCTCAGGGCTGTGGACTTGTCATCCCACCAAGCAGTGTAATTCTACAGCTATAGGGCTGCAGTGGACCACGCTTAGGTGACTTAGACATGTTACTGGAGCTGTGGAAATGAGGGATGTAAAATCCTGTCTAATTAACCAGTTAAATGTTAAGTTTAACTGGCAGGGGTGGGCAGCAGGCTCCAGTGGTCCCTGCGCCACAGGCAGGGGCTGCTCCAGAATGGCTGTTTCTGACCCCATGCTGAGCAGCCAGCTCCCAGCTTGCAAGGGCTGGGAATCTGCCCCACAGGAAGTGGCCTCGTACTTGGCTGCCAGCTCCCAGCCTGCGTGAGCTGGGAGCCGGCAGCCCTGTGGGGCTGGAGCAGCCTCCTGCCTGCTCCCCGGTAACACTAACTGTTACCCATTCACATCCTTAATGGAAACTTTCATGACATTTGAGTGCAGGGGGAGTGAACTGGGTCAGACTGCTGCTTACTGACTCTAACTAGGTTAACAGGGTCAGTATTAATTGCCTGTTGCAGGGCTGGTCACTTGATCGTGCACTTGACTCCCTTCCTTTGGCAAGAATTAACTTGAGACCAGAGCAGCTGAAGCCAGTATGGCTCTTCCTTCTGTCTGTGCACTATCATGACAATATTGATGCTGTCAGGAATGTGCTGTGCACATCATTCCACAACGTGTATAGCTGTGGCCTTGCTTGCGGGTGCTAACGAGCCTGGGTTGCTAAAAGAGGCCTTAACACACACAGCACTGGGTAGCACCAAAATGGCAGAAGCTGGTATTGGAGCTGGCATCCATAAAACCATCATTTGGTTATTGAGGTTCATATCTCTCGCACCTGAGCAGGTATCTGGTTCTCTTTAATCTGTTCCCTTAATAGGGTCTCAGCAATTGTTCTCAGTGGGGACTTGGTTTGATGGATTTCAATGCTACAGTGCCAGATCCTGCAGGAATTGAATTACAAGCTCTGTTGGGAGGAAGATGGTGCTTTTGTAGTCATGACGATTGTATGTGAGGCTCCATTTAAACACCTTAAAGTTTGTGGTAGGAATTCAAGGAGGCTAAAGGAAAACTCTTAAGGGGAGTGCCTTTTGTGTGTGTCAGTTTTCTGTCATAGTGCAGTGTCTGCAGAGAATCCCCATAATAAGACTGAGCACTCTTCTCAGCTGGTCAGGGCTAAAGTTGTGTTCCAATCTTGTAGTTTCAACACTGAGCTAGAACCCCAGGGGAAGTGAAGCTGGCAGTCTGATTGGAAACACTTTCTTCCATAACCTCATTGGGGATTTGGCTGAACTTGCTCTGGTTCCCTTGAAAAATACGGCAGCATTAAGGGCTGAATAGTTTTACCCCTCCACACCTTCAAAACTGTACACTGCTCCGTCACCTACCCATCTGAATGACAAGGCTGGAAAAGTTGTTGGTGATTGGAGGAAGGTCTTGTTAGATGAACACTAGTGTCTAGGTCCCCTGGTTATGTAACACCGAAATGAGAATAGTTCTCTCAACGACTAAATGTTGTCTTGCTGCTTGCTCCCTGACATTGTGCATCTGAAAACAGCCTGGTGCCAGTCAGAACTGTGCACAGGATAGTCCATTTTGCAAAGGACTCTGAGAGCTTGGTATTTTGTAGTGTTCTAATTTACAAAGCTGAGAAATTCTCAAGAAAAATCTGGAAACATCACTTTGGGCTGATCAAAATGTTTTGTTCTGATGTGCCGTTTTGGTTGTCAGTCTTAGGGTTTGACTTTTTATTAACGCAATACAAAATTCCAAAGCAAATGGTTTCAAAACAAAGCCATAACACTTTGCTCTAAAAATAGCAAATGGGATGTTTTGACATCAGAACGCTTTCCATTTTTTCTAAGCAAAACTTTGGTGAAATGAAGACTTGCATGAAGCAATTCAATGCTTAAGCTGTGTTCTGGCAGAAAATGCTTCTGAAGTTGTCCTGACCAGCTGTTGGCAGCCAAAGCACTTTCTAGAGGCCTGTCGACACTAGATTGCAAGATTTCTATCACTGGTTTGGTTCCTCTCACATAAGACACCTGGCATCTCAGTGCTTCTGTGTGGCATTGGACAAGCCCGAAGATGTGTCCTATACTAACATTTTTTGCTGGCTAGGACTGGATTTGGAGGCAGGTGACTGTCTGGGGTACCGGGCTTGACGGGTACTGGGTTTGAGGTGCTTTTTATTGTTGGTGACAAGGGGAAAATCAATGTGTGAAGTAAGATGTTTTGCTTATTCGAGAAGTGGATGCGTTTTCTTCAGATCTCCTTGTATGTTGTTCTCCGTGCCCTTGTCCGTTTAAAAGGGGCATCTCTGCTGCTGCTTCAGTTCGTGAGGGCAAAGATGAGACGTTATCTTTGGACTGAAGGACTAGGATTAACACTTGAATCCTACTTCAGCACTAATAGTGGTCCCCCTAAGGTTGGTGTACAGATCAGTTTCTTGATGATACATTTCAGTTGCTCTAAAAACAGGTTTGGAGGTAGCCATTTTTCATAGCCATTGAAGACCCAGCTAAATCATATTTACATATCTAGCATGCAAATTTGTCCTGTATGAGAGAAATCACGGGTGCGGATTGTGCGTCAGCCATGAAATGGGGGCTACCTATGGAATACAAAATAAGGTATTGAAAATTTTAACAAATGGTGTGTGGGGGGGGAGGGAGAGAGACACTCCTTGCCTTGGCACCATTAGGTTTAGAGCCATCTCTGAGTGCAGCTAAAGCAGCAAACGGCTTGTGTGCATGCAGCTACCCCAGTATAAGAGTGTGTGTGTGACACAGCTTATTCCAGCTGGGGAAGGGAAATCAGCTGTATCAGTGAAAGGCATCTGCACCCAAAACATCGCACCCTTACTTACTTTGGCATAGCTCTTGCATTGTAAATTAGGTGTTGGATTCTGAAACAGGGCTTATGCTGCCGGCTCATCCAGAGGAGTTCTCCACGGCACAGCAATGATGGTGCTGAATCCCGGTTAGCTCCAGTGGGAACTTGCTACAAAATGTTTATTTAGTAGAAAAGGATTAACTGCTTGCTTGGTAAGTGGGAACAAACACCACTGTTTTCTAGACCAGGTAGGGACCTAATCTAGAACCTGGTTTTGCCTAGGCTACCCTGTGGGACTGCACCATGTTTAAACCGTTTCTTTACACTGTTCAAATCCCACTAAAACTTCATGTTGAAATCTAAATAAACAATTGTGCTAACAAGCTTAGATGGAGCTGGCTCCAGGGGCCCAGAGTGCTTGAAGTGCGGCATGAGCTGCGCTACTGAGAAGTACCCCTAAACATCAGCATATTGCAGCCCTGAGACCCTCTCATGTGAAGGGTGCACAGAAAAATACAGCAGTGGATTTTGTGAGTTCTTACTCCTGTGTCCACATCACTTCTGAAGCCTCACAGCTGGTGAAGTGGTAACTCCCTTTGGTCATGGCAGACTCATGCTGGGCCTCGCTTCTGGTTTGTTGGTTCATGTCTTCAGACAAAGCTTCTGGCTCATCACTGCTTCTTGCCATCCTTAAGTCCCACTACTCTCGATTCTGTGAAAACCCTCCACCCCATCCCTCAATGGTCCAACTTCCCATATCTACCAGGAGCCTTTCCTCCTTCTCTCACTAGCCTAGTACATCCTGTTTCCTCTTTCTGTAGTTGGGTGTAAGTGCTTCAGGGAACTTTGTCTAAATAAAAGTTCTTGGCTGTTAATGCCTCTGGTAAACAAAACACATCCTTGCACTGGCTTGTTGAAGCCCCACCTCCCCAGGCTTTTATGTAGAAATTGGGTTCTGCTCTGTCAAGTGGAGACATCCCAGTACAGACACACCTCTGCAAAGACTAATGCTTCAGCAGTTTTCCATTCTGTCAGTTCACCAGAGGCTACTTGGTTGGTCTCCAGATCTCCTGTATTGGTGCTTTAGTCTTGGTAGTCTGATATAATTTATCTTAATCTCTGCTTCCAATGGCCCTGCACCAAAGCTTTTCACAGCATTCGCTTCAGCGATTCAAATCTTACCCCTTTACGTGCTAGTCTTTACCAACTAGTAAACCACTTGTGCTACTGAGATCTAGAAGGCTGTATACATTTGCATGTGACTTTGCATATTCCAGAAGTGTGATGCACCACCATAGTATCAATACACAGAGTAGGAAAGTCTCTTCTGTCCATGAACCAAGGTCATGTTTGAAACTTCTTTCTGGGGGGGGGAAGTCCAGGGAGATGCAATGAGGCAATACTGTAGTAAACAAAGGCTAATGTAAGACTCCTGGAGCTGTATGCAGTACCCTGCAAATCAGCTAGTGTTGTGAGCTGCAGGGCAGGATTACTGGTATTGCTTCCCTGGAACCAAAGTTGATGTCAAGCTCTCTTGAGGTGACCATGTGACATACGGAATGCAGGCTTGTGTCTGGGAGACTGAAGCAGGATTCATATATGAATCTGAACGAAGAAGCTTGAACAAATAGAACCCCTTGTGACTCTGCATATATCACTCTGGCATGTAGGCTTGGTCTGTGCTAGAATTGTCGTCAGTGGAGTTCTCTTGGAGGTATGAGAAATCCACACCCCTGAGAAGTAGCTCTTCTGATTCTACCCCAGCGTAGACAGTACTGGGTTGATGGAAGACTTTGTTGGGCCAGCTGCCGGCAGGGCTGACTGGAGGATCCCGTTGGTGCAGGTGGTTTCTGACAGTGCCATGGCGGCACAGGTGAGCGCTGTAGCATTTAGTGTAAAGCTGCCTAAGTCAGAGCATGGTAAGTCCATTCTATCTGAACTTGAATCTTAAAGGTGCTCTCTAGGGAAAACCCTTTCTGCTGCCGTTGTACAGAAGCCTGGCAACTGACTTCTCCCTGCTTTTTGTCAGCCTGCACTGCTGCTCAGGTCAGCACGGAAGCTGCTTTTGAGGGCTTGCTTACACTTAAAATGCTGCAGCGGTGCTGTAGTGCCAGAGTGAAGACGCTGCCTGTGCTGACACTGGGGTTCTCCTGTCTGTGTAGGTACTCCTCTCCTCAGTCTAGCCACCACCTCTCGGGTGAATTCTGTCTGCGCCAGTGGAATGTGGATTTTGCATACCCCTGAGGAACATAGATATCACCTTAATTTCCTAGTGTAGACCAGGCCTGAAGCTATAGTCTTCCATATGCCCTGCAGAATGGCCGCTTGCATGCTTCCTGCCACGTTCATTAACCCTGACTAGCCCTAACACAGGTTCCCTGCTTTCCTCTGCTTCCTCAGAGCTCTCAGGTGCCTGTATCCCTAGAGACGATATTGGGGGAGTAGGTCTTTATTCGGTTTCCCTGGACCGAGTCCAATTCAAGGTCTTCCTGTTCATCTTCAGGGTGCTCAGTGATTTGGGGCCAGCACTTCTGGAAGACGTCAGGGAAAGCCCCTTTCCTTGTGCACCATGGGGCTGTCCGCTGCAGAGGGGTTAAAAAGATGTTAACACTCAAGTGGCTAAAATCTGTTCCACTGGTCACCCCACTTCCACCTCCTGGTACGGCAGGAGTTGCCTTAGTTCAGGATCCAAAATACCTCCATTTCTAACCCAAAATCAAGAAGAGGGGTTAAGGCTAGAAACTTTTCAAAGTTAACTGCCTTTGAAGCTAGGAAGCAAAACTGAGGAGGTTGCATTGGCGTATAGTCAAATGGCTTCAACAGGTGCAAAAGCCGTGTGGACAGTTATTTTGGTTTTAAACGGCTCTAATCTGTTTATGCTAATCCAAGCCGTACACGGGGATTTGCGCTGGGTTAGCTAAATTCTTAATATAGTGCCTGCCATGAAACTGCAACTTTCTCATGTCGCTGGTGCTGGTGTCTCAAGTTGGCACAGGAGCAAGCACATTGAGTGAGGGAGGACCATGGGCTATACGCTTGAGTTTGGGATGAAGACTTGCTAGGTCTTGCCATGCCAGGTGGATTCTGTCTTCTGAGCCAGTGATAGCTGCACTTAGGAAAGAACTTTGTAACAGGCCTTCTTAAAACAAAACCAGTTCAGCTCCTCTCTCCTTTCTCTTGGCTTGCTCTGGTGCAGATGGCAGCATTTCTGGTGCGCTAGCTTTTCCATCTGACCACTGCAGACTGACTGCAACCACTAGGTGTAAATATGGGAGGTAGTATAGGTATATGAAAGGCTGTGCAATAGTCCCAAAGAGAACTACCTTTTGCACAAGTCTAAGCAAATATTTATTGACCAAGCTCATGTTCTGTCTTTAATAGAATTGCATGCTTTCCTGTTTTCCATCTGTTTCATGGGAGTTGATTTTACGGCTGGTAGCTGCAACAGCCTGGCCTGTGCCAGCGATGCAGCAGTTGGTGTATGTGTTCTGTTCTTGTGCTATGAGCTGGCTTCGTAGCCAGTTTGCTAACGGCTGTGTAGTCCAGGGTTGCCTACTGAAAATGACTCGGTTGCCATGCTAGGGCTGGGCTGCAGGAATTTTATCTTCCTGCCTCCGTTTGAAAGCTTCCCTGCAAGACTCGGTAAGTGGGTAAGTCTCGTGCACAGGTGCACACACGCCCACAGGAGCATAAGCTCCTGGGTGCACTGGCATTCTGTGAGCTGGGGGCTACCTGCCCCAGCCATCCAGAGTAGCACAGCCCAAAGCATGGCACCTTGCTCCTGGAGCAATAGGGGCTGGAGAATGTACTACACCACTTCTGGGTGGTGCCAGGGAGAGCATTGCTCTCAGGTCTCCTGACCTCTTCTGGAAGGTCACTGAGGCAGGGCCTCTGAGCACAGCAACAAGCCAAGAGTTAGTTATGCATTTCCTCCCTAAAGTCAGGCTACTGCTTGGCTGCCATTCCCGTCACTAGCTGCTGACTGGAGTGATGGACGGGGCACGCAAGCAATCTATCATGTTCTGCAGCGGCTAAAGACATTAGTAGCCCCAGGACAGGCCAGAGAACCACCATCATGCAAGCGCCAAATTGGCTGAGTTCTGTACGTAGATTTTACCAGCCATGTATCAAGCATCAGCTCCTTAGCTGGTACCAGGTGAACTTGTCTCATCACCCAGGGGGTTATTTTTGTGATAGTCTCTTACTCCATGAATCACTAAAATATTCAAATTACGTGAGGCCAGAGGACCAATCACTTGTGTCAAATCAGTTGCAGCTTGGATCTCTCACCATAGACTATGCACTTAAATAAACCTGCTGAGTGTTTTAGGATTAGCTAATAGGAAAAAAGAATGAGTTGCTTATAAGGTTAAAGCAAGCACACACAAATGAGTTACAATTTTCAGTTTCAAAAGGTAGTAAAAGCTTCAGTAATAAGCAAGCTCTGTCCCCTTTAGGGCTAAACCAGGCTCATCACCTGTGTTCTCTTGGGTTTGGGATGATTTTCTGCCTAGAAAATCTTGCCTCCAGAGTCCAAGCAATATTCAGTATAGTTCCTTGTTGTTTTAGGGGTTTTAGTTCC